>NC_067400.1:182394362-182994362 GCF_016432865.1 Antechinus flavipes | reverse complement strand
CACATATATGGAAAGTTTGTAAAATAAGCAGATCTTCAAAAAAAAAAAAAAGAACTGAAGATCTATTTACTTTACAAACACCAATGGATAAGATTGTTATAAAATCACAGGTTTGGAACTGGCAGGAACTTTATAGCTCATGTCCAACTCTTGTCATTTTACAAGTGAGAAGACTGATATCTAGAGCATCTGGAGGTGCAGTGGATAGAGCACAGGGCCTAAAGTTAGGAAGACTGCTCCTTCTTAAGTTCAAATATTACTTACCTGTGTGATCTTGGACAAGTCACTTAGACCTGTTTGTCTATATATAAATATATATATATATATATATAATGACCTGGAGAAGGAAATGGTAAATCACTGTAGTATCTTTGCCAAGAAAACCCAATGGAGTCACATTGAAAACTGACTGAACAATAACAAAGCTGAAATCTAGAGAGATTAAGTGATTTACTGTAACTAAGCTATTTGTTAACTAAGTTTTTAGTGCCCCATAGGTAGATCAATTAGTAAATGTTAAAAAACAAAAATAACAACTAGCTTTCCAGGGGAAAAAATGTACAGCCAACCAAATTTTATCTGCCTTATTAATATTATCTCTGTTTTTTAAAGTCTGGAAATCAAAATGATAAATCAAATCTTGATTTGTAATTTGCTGATTTTCAAGGTGTAAAGGATCACATTCAAAACTTAGCAATTTGCTTTCATGAGTCAGATTGAGCTGATTCCAGCACATCTTTGCAATAGACTACTACTGATCATGAAAAAGCTGCTTATTGCTTTCCTTAAGTATAACTAGAAACTCAGGAGGTTTCTCCTCCATTATTTTTCAACATAAACTTCTAGAGCAGAGAAGCCAACATGTTGTCTGTGATCTGTACCATAGAAATAGGAACTAGATGAATGTAACTGAGAACTTTTTAACAAAATAAAATGAAAATACAATAGAACATCTATAATGTTAATCTGTGATTTTCTAAGTCAACATGATGCTTCCAAGGATCCTTATGTAGAATTCTTTTGTAAGATTCTAGTTATTGTTCAATCATTTTCAGTATTTTACTTTCCTTGACTCCTTTTTTTAGTTTGATATTGGAGTGATCTGCCATCTCCTTATTAAATTTATTTTACAGATGCGGAACCTGAAACAAACAAGATTAAGTGATTTGCCCAGACCCAGCACTTTATCCATTGTTTATCTGCCTCATGGAAGATTTAGTGGCTTTTATTTCTATTTTTTTGTTACCCCTACTCTAGACCAATACTTTCCAGCCCACCCTATACTGAAGATAGCTAAACTAATTCTTTCTCATATGGTATCCTCTACAATCTCCATACCTCACATGGCTCAAAGACCATAAAAAAGGAAGAGGGTGAAAGCTTCTAGTAGTAAGGGATAAAAGAAGGGGTGAAAAAGTAATGGAATTGAAGGTTTAAAGAAATAAAAAGCTTTATAGGACCCCATTGCTCTGAGTCTCACCAGCAAAACAATTTAGTCAAGTATGTCATCTAGTCAAGAGAAAAGGCTCATCCAAATGTATCTATTTAGAGGGAAATTAAGGGAATAAGTATTTGCATAGCAACTACTATGTGCCAGGAACTGTGCCAAATACAACTTTGTGTGATTTGCAGTTGAGGAAATTGAGGCAAAAAAAAGGTTAAATAACTTGCCTACAATCACATAACTTCCTAAAGTTATGATTCTTATCCACTGTGCCACGTAATTATTTTTGTTTTCTATCAAGATCAAGAATGTTTAAATGGATATACTGATTATTTGATACTTAGTGAAGAATTGTCTCAGAACCAAGATAAGCTGGATTTAAAGCCTGTCTCTGACACAGACTGGCTATGCAACTGAATAAATCACTTGATTTTTTTTTTTTTGTGCTTAAGTCTACAAGGTGCAGAAGTTCTCAATCTGAAAAGAATATTCTCATTTTTACCCTTTACCAATAAAATCACAGGTTCTGGAAAAAGACACTTGATGACAAGATAATTTTCCTTTAATCTCCTAAACTTACCTTCTTGATTCAAAGTAGAATAAAAGGTGCTTCGATACCAAAGCACAATGTCAACTTTGACAATATGGTAGGTGCACATAACAACCATAATCACACACAAAAGAACAATGAGCCCTCCTATTAGGTATCCTCGAACATCTGGAGCTATACAAAAAGGAAAAAGATCAAAATGCAAAAAAAATATAGAATTTATTTAAAAGGGATCATTAATAAATGACAAATTATAACTTTTTAAAATCTGTAGGATGATAAGTATTATGTTTCAAATATTTTTAAAATATGAAACCAAGAAATGGTATCAAATTCCTGAAAAAAATGAAAAATTTCTTTCCCTTGCAAAAGGCATTTTGGTGGGGACTGGAGACAGAAGAGAAAAGCTGGTTATGGTCAACTTCTACCATAGTAGCTTTAAGTTCTTCCCCAATAATTCAAAACTAGTAATGGAAATATTTCCCAGAGGCTTAGTCAAGGAATTCATAAGGAAGAGCTAATATTATATATCAAACAATACTTGTTCATATATAAAATATTTTTTCTTAAAAAAATAATATCCAGGACTTCCTGACTTTAAAGCTGATTCATACCACACTGTCTCCTCTATGTCCTTAACTGTAAAATGTTCTTTAACAATAGTCAGGAAGAGTATTATCTGTTTGATTGAAAAGTCTACTGTTAACAATAAAGACAACAAAAGCTGGTTGTCAAGACTTCTATCAAACACAGGGAAATTATCTGGCATATTATAAATACTCAATAAATATTTGGTAATTGACTATTTCCTCTGAGATCTATACCTCTAACTACAAATTACAAGACTTCATATGACTCTAGTCAAGTTTTTATTCTCTTCCCACCTTGAGAGAATGGTTATGTGTGATAGATGAATGGTAGTATGGTAGAATAGAAAGAGAAAAATACTAAAGTGAAGATTCAGAAATTACTCTATCATGTAAAAAGATTCCAAAGGAAAGAAAGGAAAGAGAAGAAAAGAGGAGAGAAGAGGTGAGAAGAGGAGAGAAGAGAAGAGAGGAGAAGACAAAAGAGAAGAGGAGAGGAGAAGAGAGGAGAGGAGATGACCCATGGACTCAGTGCTAAGCAGACTATTCTCTTTTTCCTAAAATTGCTAACTGAAACTGATTCATTTACCCACACATTTCTTAATCTTTCTCTCCTCTCATTAATGTTTCCATAGGAAAAATCTGGAAATGAATCTAAGTTTTCAGACTTCAACTGCAATACTCTTCACTCCTACCATTTTTTCTGTTTGGCCATCTTGCAAAATGAATGTTGAGATTCATGAAAGGGACCAGGTAAGAGAGTGGATGGATGAGTACATACATAGCATCTCCCAGTGGAAATTATTTCTGATCATTTTAAAGACTGAAAGAATTATTATGTCATTTGAATGACAGGACATTAACAGACCATTTTCTGAGAAGCATTTGAATGAAAAGCCAGGAAAGAAAGCCCAATGGAATACAAGGCATTGGCAAGCTGAATCTTTCTTTAGCACCTCTGCTCTGAAAATCAGTTAAAAGAGGGAGATGAATTTTAGAAATGAAACCCAGAGAGTAGGTCCAAAAGGGAGTATAGACTTCATAACTGGTTTTGGCTTTTGACTAAAAATGATTCATGTTTTGCCCAAGAGCTCCTGGTATATGTGGCACCAGTCATTGAGAACTAATGGCCACTAGAGAGACTAAACTAAAAAAAAAAAATTAGAACAAGAAGTGAAGAAGCTTAACATTGTACCACAGTAAAAAAGCAGCCTTAACAATTAACTAAAGAATGTGCTTCCCACTAACTGAAGAAGATAAAAAGGAACAAGCCATAGTGAGAGTAGATATTCCTAGGGAATGAAACCATGTCACTACTCTGCTCAATAAACTCCAAAGATTCCCTATTACCTCTGAATAAAATACAAGTTCATTTTTTTGGTATTTGAAATTTTTCACAACTTGACTGTGACTTCACAACTATTTGTCCATGCTTATTATGTATTATTTCCTTTTACACAGTTTGCAGTTTAGCCAAATTGGACTTTTTGCTGTCCTGACATTTATCATTCCATTTTCTCTCTCGTTGCCTGTACATAAGCTGTAGCACAAGCCAAAAATGGATTCGCTCCTCATTTCTGTCGCTTATACTCTTTCCAAAGCTCAGTTCAAAGACCACTTCCCATATAAAGCCTTTCCAGATTTTCCAAATGAACCTGATCCTCTCCCAACTGTTTTGTATATGCAAGGTGTTTGTTATATATAGTTATTGTTTGTTGTATATAGTTGACTTGTCTGACTTTTCATGACCCAGTTAGGGTTTTCTATTAAATCACCTAACTATCCCTTGATATACACAGGGGAGAGAGAAAGGGAAAGAGGAGGAGAGGAGAAAGGAAGATAGAGAAAAGGAGAGAAGGGAGGGTAGGGAAGAAATCTCATGATTTCACTTTCTTCATTAATAAAATAAATGTTAGATCTCCAGAATAACATCCAACTCTTAACAAATGATGATTCTATAAAAGAGGAGAAACAAAAAGGATTCTGCACAAGTAGAAATGAATAGGTGGAAAGAGTCTGGGAGCAGATATAGACCAAGAGAATTCTAATCAATTGAGCTAAACAGCTACAGGAAATTTTTTGAATAGTTATACTAAAGAGAATTTGAGCACAGATTCTAATTACTTTTATCACTAACTGAAGAAACAAAATATTGCAAACCAAAAAAGTTAACTACATTTTATAGGCTGTAGGTCAGATGCAATTCATGATAGTAAGCAAATATTTACTATACCTTGAATTCTTTTCAAAAAAACATACATCAGTATTATGACAGAATCGAGAAACCCTGTCAGTGACTATAATCCCAGGTTTTACTATTTCTTACACTGTTGATATTTGTGTCTAATGATAGTCACTTCTAGAGTGGGAAGGGGGAAGAGGAAAGAGAAAAGAAGAAAAAAAAGGGAAAAAGAAAATTTACATGATAACTTCATTATATATTTTAAAAGAATAGCAACTTGTACATAATGGATTAATTTAGTGTGTAATCTTTCTTTTAAGAATTCTATTCTGCTATAGAAATGCTTGTTTATAGATTAGTTTCATGTGCAATCATTTTTTTTTATTCTAACGTTGTGGAAATGCTTGTTTGATTTCATGTTAAAAATAAAACAAATACAATTTTTTAAAAAGTAACTTGAAACATTTGATCACACTTCTGTCATAGAAATTTCCTTTTTAAAAATTAATCCTGCATGTACTAAATTGCACCTATCATTTTGGTATGTTACCTGGATGTTTGAGCATAATAAATGCTGCTGCTGATCCAGATACACATAAAAAGGGACGGCCATAATCTTCTTGTCTTACCTCGGAGAAGCTGATATTTACAGTATAGAAAATGTATTTTTCCCCACAAGAAACATTTGATCTGTGAAAGGATAGAGCAAATTTTATTTTAAACATTTGCATAATTGAGGAAACATTATCCTTTTTATATTTGCATTTCAATACTTAGCAAACATATGACTTTGAGAGTGAATCATACCTTAAGTAGCAGATTATATTCTCCAAGTGATTATGTCTAATATATACATTATATTATATTATATATAACATATATAATATAATATTTTATATACTATACATATATATACACACACGTATATATGTGTGTGTATATATATGTATAGTATATAATATAAATAGCTTATATCCCCCCAGGAGAAAGATCCTGGAGTCAAGAGCACCTTTACTACACAGTGACCTTAGCCAAATCATCTGCCCTCTGGGCTTCAGAGTTGCACTGTAGTTTAAGAGTTCTGATCTTAGAATTCTATGAACTTAGTAGACAGTTGTAGAAAACTGCTTTGGCTAGAAAATTCAGTACCTTAACCAAGGCTGTGCTGCACATAGATTATCTTGGTTCATTAGAGGCAATTATTAAATTTTCAATGTGAATATTTTTCATTTTAGAAATCCATAAATGCTATAAATGAAGTTTTTATTTATTATTTTGTTGATTTCTAGACTTAGGAAGTGATGAAGAATTAATACAGATTAAACTCAAAAGTGTGTAATATTTTTCTTTTTCCAGAGAGCAGGTCGCTAACTGTTTACCAGCACACCACTGTCTACAATCAACTTGATAATCAGTCTTTCATCTAGAAGGGCCCTCAGATGAACAACATATAATCTATCTCCTGCCCTGTACTAGAAGTAATGTAGTTTCATAGGATCTTCCAGAGTTCATGCCCTAGTACTATTTCATATTGACACCTTCCCTGCAACTCACAGTCTTGAAGAGTTATCTACCCAAGAGCATTAGAGAGTTAAATGACATGAACTGAGTTACATAGAACTTGGGTAAAATTTGCTGCCTCTTAACAATTAGAACAGTATAAAAATGAAATAGATTATATCAGTAAATAATGTCTTCCTCATTGCTCCAAATTTTCAAACAGAGGCTAGATCAAAGCTGCTTAAACTGTAAGTCATGACCCTATATAGGGCCATATAACTGAATGTGTGGAATGCAAAATTGTAATTTATTTTCAGTAAATGTTTGACTAGTATACCTATTTATCTGAGGTTGCATAAAATTTCTCAGACAAAAAGGAGTAGTGAGTAAAAAAAATTTAAGAAGCCCTGAGCCAGATGACCATTTTGGGGGACATATTTAGAGAAATTGTCCTAGAAAATCTCTGAGTTTCTTTAAGACTGAATACTTACTCAATTCCTTCTTTGATTCTGTTAGAGTTAAGAAAATCCACCAAAGTATCATTGACTTTCCAACTTCTTTGATTTAAATTCTCTTTCCCATCTTTTATATTGCAGTCTACAATAAGAGAAGAGCCTACAAAACAAGACCAAATATAAACATTTACAATTCTGCGAATTAAAAGCACATGAGACAAAAGAACCAAATCCAAAGGATTCATGATTCTATTGGACTTTTATTTAGTCAATTTAATTTATTTTCTTTCTGCTTAGAGTATTTTTTCAATTTTTAAAATCAGATCATAAATCCTAAATGAGTTATATCCATGGCCTATCCAACCAACCCAAGACTATCTTTCAAACAGAGGCAACAAGGAATGAATTTCCTTTTCCATCATAAATCTCAAAAAGTTAAGATTGAACAAACAAATTAGTGCAGTGGGAAAAGCATTATATTTGAATATAGAAGACCAGGGTCTGGTCCCAAATTCTTTCATTTACTACCTGTGTGCAAGTCACCAAAATGCCTTGCATCTCATTTATAAAATGTTTCCTTATTTGTAAAATGTAGAAGTGGATTAAGATTCTTTCCAGATCTAAATCTAAGGTTTAAAGATACATAAGTGGAAACTTATAAGCTATAGTTTTAGGAGTAGGAACTCACAGAGTCCATTGAACTTGTTATCACTGTAGGGATCCAATCAGCAAGTATGTACTAAGGGATCCCCACACTACTACACCTATTTCATTATCTATAAAATTAAGAGCAGGAGAAGGTGGACTTCTACTTTTATCATTAAACTTATTATCATATGAATTCCCTTAAACCTACATATATTTATTTATGTTTTTCTGTCTACAACCTCCACACAACTGAGGTCACAAGATTTTCTACTTGTTACCTAAAGGATATTTTCCTAAAATCCTAAAGCTCCTTCCTAAAGTAGATTTCATATTCTAGAACTTTAAAATTTAGTCAATAAATTTCTGTTGACACAATTTGTGCTTTTATGATTTTAAAAGCATCAATCATAGTACTTGCTTTGACTTGATCTTTCTATTCTGAGAATATACAAAAGGAGTTCTATTTTCATATCAATGCTAACCCCTTATTTTAATCACTTTTTGGACTTCTGGCAAGAAGCTTTTCTTTAAGATAAAGTACTAAAAAGGCAAACACCAACAAAAATGAAATGTTATAATTGACTTTGAGTTCTAATTTCATTCCTAATGATACCCAAAATGTTATGTGAACAGTATAGTAAATCAAAAGACCACAAATCATCAAATAAGCAAACTTCAGGTTACTTCTAAAAATTTGCATATATTTATAGTCACTCTCTTCCACTATCCCCTATGTTTAATGTTTAATTAAAAAATTAAAAAAAATCACTGTCCATAATCTAGCAAAACAAATGTCTGAATGTGAAAATATATCCCTTTTTCTGTTTTTTAAGTACATTACTTCTTGGCAAAAAATGAGTAATGTTTAATTTTCTGTCTTGTAGATACATGGCTTTTCATTGCATTGGTTTTGAGTTTTTAATCATTATTATTCTCCTAGTTCTGATGGTTTCACTCTTCATTTATTCAGAGTGATCCTCCCTATTTCCTCTGAAACCATCTATTATTTCATTTCCTACAGCTCAATAATTCCATTCATATATTATGATCTGTTTAGCCAAATCCCAATAGGTGAGCACCCCTTTGTTTCCAGTTCGGCCCTAATAGAGAAAGACCTGCTATAAATATTTTTGTGTGGTGTTTTTTTTTTCTTTAAAATAATAATGGTTCTCTCTAGGAGCAGGTTTCTTGGGGAGGTTTTCTGGAGGCAGCCTTAGTTTCAGTTAAAAGTAATAATCACCCAAATGCAGCCAGGTATTAAAAGTTCAGATCTTTTATTGCTTCCTCCAAAATAGCCTGGTTAGTTTTTCTTAGAGGCCTATGGTTCTAAGAGCTCTTGCAGCTTTGTCCTTTGCTTCTGCCTCTGCTTTCTTCAGCCTCCAGCCATCATCAAGGTAAAAGTTGTAATGAATCTTTCTTGCTTCTGAGAGAGGGCTTCTAGCTGAACTCACTTGATGCTCCCCTCTCAATCTAATTCAGCTGAACTCCCTGAGAGAGCCTCTGTCTGCTTCTTATATATAATCTCCTCTGAGAGA
The DNA here is from genome assembly GCF_016432865.1 of Antechinus flavipes. NCBI lineage: Eukaryota > Metazoa > Chordata > Mammalia > Dasyuromorphia > Dasyuridae > Antechinus > Antechinus flavipes. The sequence goes on along the minus strand of NC_067400.1, from coordinate 182,985,461 downwards.
GTGGGATTATGGGTTTCTCCCAGAGTGCTCTCTGGCCCTAAGAACTTCAAGGGAGGTGTGGATTCAGATATCTTGTTCTAAACCCTGAAATCTCCCAAACGTATGAATGCCAATGAGTACTTAAATACATTAGTGAGCTAGAGGATTTGCTAAGTACCATGCTAAATTAGCACTTTATAAGGAGTTCAACATTTTTGTGCATGTGTATCCTCTTCTTTTTCTTTTGATCTCTTTGGGGTATACATACATACATACATACATGCAAAAGGTATGTACAGGTTAGTAATTTTGGAGTCCCAGTTCCAAATTGTTTTATGGAATAGTTGGATCAATTTATAGTTCCATTAACAATGCACAAATGTGTTTACTTTTTCTAAAGTCCTTTCAACATTTGCTACTTTTCTCTTTTGTCATGTCCAAGATATTAGGAGAAATCTTGTTTTCCTGAGCTAAGGCCGAGCAACAATCCTTTGTGTTCACCCTCTGTATGATCTCAGCCATAGTAAAATCCCAGAATTGTTTCAGACCAGCATCTGATGGTCTGAGTTTGGACAAGTTTGGACAAGCACCTGCAGTGCCCAAGTTCTAGTCATTAAGCCCTGCTATAAATCAAACTTGTCTCATTGTTGCTGTTATTTCTCATTGTCAGGGCTACAGCTCACTGAGTTGCTGTAGTTATAAGTATTGAGATTTCTTTTCATTGCCTTGGACCACCTCTCACTTAGGGGTAGGAATCTAGCATATGTGTCTTTGCTTATAAGCTGTTTTCATCACTCCAAAATTAATAAAACTTCTATTTGATCTCTAATTCTCCTGTATTTAGCCTTCTCTGTTTGGCCATTCAGAGATTAGAGTAGATTCTGTTCTGGTTGACAGTTGTCTTTGCCAATTGAATGGGCATGAAATCAAAAATAAGAATTGCTTTAATTTGTATTTCTCCAATTACTAATGAGTTGAAGAATTAAAATTCCCCTAAGCATACTGACTTACACTTTCCCACAATTAAACACAATGTACTACTTTCTCTCTTCTCAATTTATGTCAATTAAGTTGGGATTTTACTTTCAACAAAATTTGTATCAGCTATAGTCTTGGAGACTTTTGTAAGGGTTCCTTTCAAATTATTTGTGATTCTTTTTAAAGGAAAATTCCACACTGTTTGAAACATAGTTAATATTCTTACGACACACTATTCATATACTTTGTACTAGTTATCTTACAGAGTCATTGGGGTGGGGGTGAGGAAGTAAATGTGTTTTTCAAACCTTAAAGCATTATGTGGATATTAATTATTGTTATTATGGATACACCATTTATTCATTTTATTTTTCTATCATTTATTCTGCCTCTGCAGGTCTTTTCTCATTAACATTAAATCCTCATTTAAGAATTTAGATTATAAGAGGTCAAACAGCTCTCTAGAATATCTTTCAGTCTTAAAAATTCTGAACCTATGAACCTTTATGTAAGTATTTAATAAATATTCTTTTATAATGATTATTCCCTTCATTATGATGCTTCTGGTGAGAATTATCAGGTTATAAGATTAGATAGAAACTCACAAATCATACTTAGCATTTTTTTTTCTCCCAGTAGGATAAGTATTCATTTGGTACATTTTGCTGAAGAGATATAATTTTGTTTTGTTTTGTTTTTTTGTCTTGAGAATGGGGATAAATCCCTTTTTGGGAGGATCTACTATGAAGTTAGAAATTCAAAGACCGTGGCACCTTCATGCCTTACTGAATTGGCACAATGTAGCTGGACTTCAAAATATATTCAATTACAGGTCATCACCCCTCTTTATTTTTTCAACTAAGATCTTACAGGATAAAAGCCAGTTACTACAGCATAAACAGTTTCTGAGGAACTTGGAATCTATTTTTATTTAAACATGAGCCTTGGTGAACCAACAATGTATGCATGAAATTTTTCCATGCTACAGAATGAAATGAATGTCAGCATAAACAGCTTCATGTCAGTGTTAGGGAAAATTGTACTCAGTGCACAACTTCTCTCTTTATCTCCACCGAATTCTTTCCTATTATTGTTCATTTGTTTCAATTATGTCCAATTTGATGATCCCATGGGAGTTTTCTTGTTAAAGATACTGGAGTGGTTTGCCATTTCCTTCTCCAGTTCATTTTACAGATGAGGAAATGGTGATAAACAGTATTAAGTGACTTGCTCAGGGCCACACAGCTAAGTGTCAGGCTAGACTTGAACTCAGAAAGATAAGCATTCTTGACTACAGGTCCAGCATGCTATCCACTGTTATCACTTAGCTGCCCTACTCTTTTCTAGGCTGCAGCATTACAACTCTATGTTATAATGATAATAGCATCATTTTTTTAATGAAATCTTTATGGTTAATGATTTGGTAGTTTTTCATTCTACTTACCAAGCTGTACTTCAATGGTATTATTTCTTGGATAGATAATTTCAGGTTCTTTCCTTCTTTCTACATTGTTTACTAGGAGAAAAAAAACCCAACAACCATAAATACATATTGATCTTGTTGAAAAAATAAAAAATAATTATTCATGTTCAAAAACTTAAAAGAAAATTTAGAATCTTAAAAATAAATCTTAATCTTAATCTTAAAAAAAATTAAAATAAAAAAATAAATTTACATTTCAGCTTCTAATACCCCCAAATCACCATGTTAGGATATGAGACTTGGATATATTTAAAAGGTAAGTGCAGAGAAGAGAGAAGGGATTATAACTGGGCTTTTCATGTGACATAAGTTTTATATCTAGTGGAACTGTAAAAATGGGGGGAGTGGAAAGCAATCAAAGTGGAAAAACTTATTTTAAAAAAAGGAACATTAAGAAAAGACCACAATGAGATTTAATTATAATGATCCCTATGAGAAAAAGTTAATAAATTCTACAAATAACCAGTGTGTTACATTTATGCAGGTACATATACACATAAGTATATTTGCATGTTATGCAAGTGTGTTTATATGTTGTATATGTTTATGCATCTGCATATACACACATTGTGATGGATTGAATTTGACATACTAATATTGGTCATTGGACCGCATATGGCTTATAGTGTTTGGTTTAAGATGTAAGACACTGGTAAGCTAAAGAATGTCTAGATGAGGATAATCAAGTTGAAAAAGAACCTCATCATATGGAAATTTATTGAAGGAAATGGTCATGTTTAGCCAGGAGAAAAAAAGACTCAGTTGTCTTTAAATATTTAAAGGCATAACACATGAAAAAGAGACTATACTTCTTCCCTCCCCCGCCCCCAATTGGCTGCAGAAGGCAGGACAAATAAGAACAGGTAGAAGTTGGAAATAGGCTGATTTCGGCTTGATATCAGGAAAAACTTCCAAACAATTAGTCATCTAAAACTTAAGTTGCCTTGAGAAGTGGTGAGACCTTCTTCCTCAGAGGTTTTTACTTAGAAGGGCTGGATGACCACTTCTGAGGTATGTTATGGTGAGGATTCTTGTTGTGTATGGTTTGGATTAGACGGCTGCTAATAAGCCTTCCCTTCTACTATCCAATGCTTCTTCCCATTCCTTTTATGACTTCTGACAAGGAAAACTTCTGAATTTTGCAGGCAATCTGAGAAAAAAGTCATCTAAAACGTAAGTTGCCTGAGACCTTCTTCCTCAGAGGTTTTTACTTAGAAGGGCTGGATGACCACTTCTGAGGTATATTATGGTAAGGATTCTTATTATTTATGGTTTGGATTAGATGGCTGCTAATAAGCCTTCCCTTCTACTATCCAATGCTTCTTCCCATTCCTTTTATGACTTTTGACAAGGAAAACTTCTGAATTTTGCAGGCAATCTGAGAAAAAAGTTGTGACAAATAATACCACACAGATATCCTGTCATTCACATAAAGCTAAAAGGAAACCATTGCAAATACTCTAAGAAAATGACTGTCATATTATATCATACTTACATAGAGTTGTGGAAATTCTATTTAAAATATCATAATGTTTTCCCATGTATGTTAGTTTTGTTCTGCATAAATATGTTCCTGCATTCTCAGCTGATGTATTTTTTATGAAGAGATCATATCTCACAGAAAAATAGTTCTCTTTGTCTCCAATAGGTTTACATTCCTAAATACAAAAATTCGTTTTCAGTAAGCAAGTATTTATTGAAAGAAGCAAGTTTAGTATTACATTAAGAATTGTGGGTGGCATAAAGGAAGTATTTATACATAGTATTCCTGACCATAAGGAACACTTATACGTAAGACTGGACATTCTCTCCTTAAGAAAGAGATATTAGTGCAACCCCCAGAAAGAGCTTCATGTTGCTTCTGATAAAAGACATGCTTATATAATCAAGAGCCAGGACAAAATAAAGCTTCAAAATTCAAGCTCATTTCATTCAATCAGTAGCCTCTAACAGAAAAGGAATGAAAAAAAAAAAAAAGGACCAGTGTTAAGGACTAAGGAGAATAGTGTAATGAGAGCAAGAATGAAAAGCCCAAAAGAAAGTCAGAAAGTTACTGCAGTAAAGTAGGCTATCACAGGAATTGAAAAAGGTATATGTCTATCTTAACAAGTTAGATGTGTGAACTTAAATCACTTTAAAGCTTACAATCCTCTACAAGAATGAACTGCTAGAATATTATGCAGGGAGGCTAATTGGGCAGTGAGGTGGTACAGTGGCTAGAGTACCAGGTTTGGAGTTAGAAAGACTCAGCTTCCTGAGTCCAAAGATACTTAATAGCTGTGTTATCCTAAACAAGTCACTTAACCTTTTTGTTTTAGTTTTTTCATCTGTTAGAATGAGCTGGAGACAGAAATGGCAACTACTGTAGTATCTGCCAAGAAAGACACAAATGGGGTCACAAAAAGAAAGTTATGATTGAAGATGACTGACAAATAATAAGAAAGTCTCAGACTGAACCAAAATATGCAGAAAGTCAACAACAAAGATAATGTGATGTAGAGAAAACAGAATGAAACTTAAAGTCACATGGAACTTGTGCTCCATACCTGCCACTAAGATAGGAGTGAACTGGATGATTTTGAGTCACTTCCTGTTTTTTGATTGTAAAACTTAAAAAGAAATAGGCAGATTGAAATCAAGGTGCCAAGGAATTGAAAAGAGCTATAGATTTGAAATCAAAAAAGAATTTATGGCTTAGGTATATGAATTTGATCAAGTCAGTTTCTCTGAGCTTCAGTTCCCTTGTCTGTAAAATGAAGTTGATATCATCATTATGATTGATTATCCTGAGCAAAATGGGGGTGGGGGGAGGAATACTTCTTTATTAATTAATTTGAAAAAAGAAAAAATTGAAAGTGCATGGAAGAGCAAACATCAAAATCAATTATAATTTCCTAAAAACAATATTTGTCACACTGAGGAGAATCAAAAATTCTAGATAGAATCAGCCAGCAACCTTAGCCCTCCTTGCCAAAGAGAATGATATGGCAGAAAAAGACAATAATGGTTTAGAATGGGAACTAAAGTAAGGTAGCAGAAGATAATGAAAGGATCATATCATAAAATAATGAGAGGCAATGGAGTAAAAAACAAATTATAAAGGAAGCTTGGCAAAAGAAGCAGTTAAGTTATCGCTAGGACATTAAGAATGGAACTGGTAGGGCATGAAAAGATAAAAAAATGGGAACATATGCAACATTTTTTGTTACACATTCTCTTCCAGTCCCCTATGTGCTATATAAGATAGTGAAGGTACCAAAGAAAGATGGGAAGAAGGGCTGGATTAGACCAAGTGTGCCTGTCTATAAGACACCAGTGCTGGAAAGGATACAATTTTGAGGATGTGATTCTCAAGAAAGATACTTGAGGATTCATTCTCAAGGTTCCTAAGAAAATTGAGGATAATAAAAATATGGGGAAAATTACTGCCCCCTAAAATTCCCCAAGAGAATATGAATAAGTACTGACATATATCTACTTTTGCATATCTACAACATTTTAATGAGAATAACCAATACAAGTAATGAAGCTTCAGAAAGGAATACACAGATTTCACAAAAGGATATCTATATCTTTATAGTTACACAATTGGCTGAGAGACATAAAGATTACAAGCCCACTGTGTTTACTGTTTATTAAACTCTTCATAAGCTTTTGATGGGCAGAGTAAATCAACATCTTAAAAGATTCCTTTCCATCAAGATGTCTCCAATACAACAACCAAATTATATTAAAAACTTTGAAAGATTTACCAGAGGCAGTCCTACTCAAAAATCCTTTACATAATCCTATAAATATACTAGGTTCAATGTTAATAATTAAAGGATCATCAACCAAAATTATCTTTCATTATTCACTCAAAGTGTCTGTCATCATCATGGAAGGTGTACAGCAGACAGAATACAAGTGAATGAAATTCCTTAGAGATGATAAGATGTTCTAAATGTTTCTGATTTACAGATGACATTGTATTGATTCCATCAAGCACTGAAATAACAAGAGTTGCCTACTTGAGATCTATAGTCAACCAAAAGAGTTTGGCTTAATTAATCACACAGGAAAAACTCAATGGAAAAAGTGACTTTTGTCAAGATTGGATTATACCGTTAAAAAGACAGCCCATAGCACTTGTCCATCAATAATAATTATCATAGGTAGATAGTGCATACATATAGTGAGGTGAAACAAAAAAATAAAGGGCAGGGAGAAGCATAATACTTGTGTGTGTGGAGGGGAAATCGTATTATTCTTCTCCCCTCCTTTCCTTCTTCATATATTATCATTGAAGGGAATAAGAATATCATCTTACTTTAATATGTCAATGTATCTAGTACTTTCTTGATATAGAAATTCCCTTGAATGATACAGATTACATCAATCTCTACCCATTTTTTCCATGTAATTCTTGCTTAGGTCATATCCATAAATCTATAACAAGACTACATCAAATGTGCTGGCAGCATTCCCCCATAATATCTCTTAACATTGCATGGAAAGTAACTAAATATTATACCATGTTTCCCCGATAATAAGACCTATCCCGAAAATAAACCCTCCCCTTAATGTGTAAGATTCCTCTAAAATAAGCCCTCCCCCGAAAATAAGCCCTATTGAAATTGCTACTGTAGTGAAAGTGATCCCCTGCGCTACACGCTACATTACAGTACCCTCTGTATGCACCCCCCCACTCCCACCCCCACCCCCGGTGAAACGCACGCCGGGCTCCGAGCTGCATCCAATCAGAGCTGCAGCAGTGAGCGTGTCATCCTGTTCTTCCCCAGTGATTTGCTTGCTGGCGCTATTGAGAGCAGTGCCACGGAGGAGAGCTGAGGCAGGACAATATAAAAACCCAGTATGTAAGTGGGGGTGAGGGGGCATGATGGACAATAAAAGAAGAACTCTTTTTTTTATTAAAATTGCTGTCAATGTTCATTAAAATAAGCCCTCCCCTGAAAATAAGCCCTCTGGTGTTTTTTCTGTCCCCCAAAAAAATAATAAGACAGTGTCTTATTATCGGGGAAACACGGTATATGAATTAATATGTTATATTTTTCTATACTAATGCTAATTAGCACATAAGCTATCCTTCACTGCCATTGTGACTTCTTTTCTTCCTCAGTCATTTATTTCTATCATGACATCATTTATGTCATTTTTCTTCTGGAATTGCTTATTTTTCATTTATAATATGCTGTGGTCTTCTCTCATCCACTCTGTATTTCTCCACTGACTTCTGAGTGATCTTCAACCTCAGTTCTTTGGAAAATGTGATATTCCTTGTCTTACAGTCTAATCACCATATAATTATTAATGTTAAAATATATATTCCCTTATTTTATTGACTCTTGAGGTCCTTTTAAAAGACCTAGATATGGTTTTGTGGAGATGATTAGGTGGCATGGTAGATATAGTGCTGTGCCTCGAGTCAGGAAGACTCATTCTTCTAAGTATAACTCTGGCCTTGGACACTTATTAGCTGTGTGACCCTGAGCAAGTCTCTTAATCCTGGTTGCCCCAATTTCCTCATCTGTAAAATGAGCTGAAGAAGCAAACCATTCCAATATCTTTGCCAAAAATGGGGTCACAAAGAGATATGACAAAAACTACTGAACAATAAAATGATAAAAATTATTTTGGCCATTAATAAGTGTTAATAACTCATTTACATTTATAATCAATTTAGGAATTAAAAGTGTTTGCCTTTCAATAATTTTGAAAGATAATGGTGCATGTATTATTATTCACAATTTATAGATAGAGAAGCTGAAGCTCAGAGAGATTGAGTTGCCCAGGATCACACAGTTCCCAAGTGTTAATGTCAAGATTCAAACCCAAGTTTCTTGACTCAGAGACTTTTTTCCCTGCTTGAAACTGCTTAAATTTACAAGGAAGAAAAATGTGGTTATTATAGAATGCTAGTTCATCCATAAAAAGAGTATTTGTTACTTTGACTTTCTTCAAAATGATTTTGTCAAAATTATTCCACATTCTTATATCTTAGAAATAACCTTAAATGAGGGGGACATCTAAAGACCTAAATGCCTTATCAATGTTCATCGTAAGTAAAACTAGAATTCCTTAATATGACATAGATCTCAGGTATTTGATGACAGAATCTCATGTGATCTTAAGATTTTAAATCAATCTCCCCAGCAATTCTATCTCAAAACTTAAATTTTGTACTAGAAAAGAGGATGGAATAAATATCAGGAAAGAGAGAAAGACAATGAGAATATTAGTGCTTACCTTATACCACTGTATTGGGCTTAAAGTATTGTTTGGAAAGGTAATTATATGGCATGCAAGAATACTAGTTGTCCCCATATATAATGTTTGCTGGCTGTGATAATCTGCCAACCCTGCTAGGTCTTTGCTGGAATCACCACACCAACCACTACTCCTATTTTGAACAGTTAAATCCACGGAGATATTTTGACAGCTACCTAAATCCCTGCAAGTAAAACAAGAGAGTTATCACAAAATTCTTGAATCAGGCATAAGTGCCGACCAACCAATCAATAATTATTCAGTACCTAGCATGCAAAAGACATTGCAATTTTAAAAGATTTCTTGTTCAACAGGGTCATCTCTGTTATTCAGCATAATATTTGTCCAAATGACTTGGGGCAAGGTATTTTAAAACCCATGCTCAGTTGTCTTCTGTAACAAAGAATTCTTTAACCAATTGAAATAGTCTGGTTTCTGATGTCATCACTCAACTAAACTGCCTTCTCCAAAAATACCAATGATCACTTAATTGCTAAATCTGATGGCTTACTTCTACTCTCAATCCTCCTCTTTCTTTACCTTGTTGCAACACGTGAAGCATTTGACCATCCTTTCTTCCTAAATACTCTCTTCTCTCTGGGTTTTTCAAGAAATAGTTTTTTTTTTTTTTTTTTGCCCTGATTTTCTTCCTATCAGTCTGACTCTTTCTCAGTCTTCTTTGCAGAATTATCAACATCAAGCCGCCATTACTATGAGCAAATTCTTTCCTGGATCAGCTTTTATTCTCTCTCAACATTTGATCTCTCTGGGTTATCTCTGGTGATACATTTGCTTATCTTTGTACTGGTGAATCAAAATCTATATATCTAGTTCTAGTTTTCTCTTGAGCTACAGTGACACATCACCAAATACCTAATGAATACTTTAAACTGGATTCCCAAAATACAGCAAAATCCACAATTTTAAAAGAGAACTCCTTATCTCATTCCTTCTACTGGCCCTTCCATGGACTTTATTTCTGTCAAGGAGAGCATCACTTTTCCAGGTTTGCAAGCTTGTGGAAGCATCAACTTGTCACTTTCCATTACCCTTCATGGTCTGTTGGTTGCTGAATATTATCATTTTTGTCTCCATAGCTTCTCTCACATCTTTTTCTTTGTTTTTAGTTGCACAGCTACCAACCATTTGGGATCCTCAGCAGTTCTTTTCTAAATTATTGCAAAAGCTTCCTAATTGGGCTCTCTGCCTCCAGCCTCTCCTCTCTCATTGCTGTCAATAGGATTTTCCTAAGGCATAAATTGTGTCAAGTTCTCATTCAATTAATTCCAGTGATTCCTTATTATTTCAAGAATCAAATATAAACTCCTCTATTTGACATTTAAAATGCCTTACAACCTGGCCCCAACTTATTTTCTAACTCTATTAAATATTCATCCCTCTTCAAAGACACTCTATTCCAGTGAAACTATTTTTCCAATTTTTCTTCATACATACTATCTCTTCTCTTATCTTACTGTGATAAAGGACAGTAAAGAAACAATTGTTGTTTGTTGTGTCATTTTTCATTTGTGTCCCACTCTTCATAACCTCATTTGGGATTTTCTTAGCTAACATACTGTGGTGGTTTATCATTTCCTTCTCCAGCTCAGATGAGGAAACTGAGGCAAACAGGGTTAAGAGACTTGTCCAGAGTCACACAGCTAGTAAGAGTCTGAGATCAGTCTTAAATTCAGGGATATGAGTCTTCCTAACACCAGGCTTGGCATTCTATTCACATACTACCTAGCTGTTCCAAAAGAAACAATTATGCCATATGCATTAGGGAAAATAGATTAGGAAATCTATAGAATTGATTTTGTAAGTTAAACCTAGGTGGATTATTTAAAAAGAGTTTTATTTAAAAAAAAAAAACAAACAAACCTTGCTGTGGCTGTGATTTTGTTATGGCTGACCCTCACACTTTAAATATATTCTTTTTTGAGAATCCAGATTGTCTGTCAAGCCTCAGGTCAAGAACTACTTCCTACATGAAATCTTTTCAGATCTCACAGCTTCTACTTTTTTCTCCTCAAAATAACTATATATCTATTTTGTATTTCTACTGTGTAATAGGAGAAACTGAGACTTCAGCAACTGAGACAGAGATAAATAGAGAGACAAAAAAGAAAATGATTAATAGAAATAGATGTATATATATTATATAAATAATATACACATGTGTATGTGTGTTTACATATATATGAAGAATGCAAATATTTTTCTCTTATGCTTCTCCTCCTCCTTCTTCCGATGGTGTCACACAGAACTGAGTATGTTGCTTCACATATCAATATAACAATAATAGACTATTATTCCACCAGTGTCAGAATGATTTAATATCTTCCTCCACTAATATAGATAACAGTCTCTAATTTGAAGGAAGAGCAGAGAAATCATTTGGTGGTCACATATTTGAAAACAAACAAATTCCTTCAGTCAAGGAATTTATTATGTTCCTGATTTTTCCTGTACAGCATGATAAATGTGGAAATATTATAGAAGAATTATGCATGCTTATTATATATCCGATTACTTGTTTGTTTAGGGGAGATAATGAGGTAAGGGAGGGAAAAAATTTAGAACACAAGGTTTTGCAAGGGTGAATGTTGAAAACTATTTTTGCATATGTTCTAAAAATATTTTTGTAAAAAAGAAAAAAGTATAAAAACAAAATAATTAAATGTTCAAACTCCACTTTAAAAAATTAATGACATGATTGAAATGGTATTTAAAGATAAGTTATAAAATGCACTTATTATATTTTGTATATAATTAAGGAAGATAGTGACATGTAAAAGTAAAAGGAAAAATGAATTAGAGGAAAAGAAAAAAAAGAAAACTACATAAGGAAAAAAGGTAGAAAGAAGGAAAAAAGATAAAGTGGGAAAAGAAAGGAGAGGAAGACAATATAGACAAAAAAAGATGAGAAAAGAAATTTCTATTTCTATTGTAGTAGTTTGTAATTTGTAAATATGTCAGATGAGAAGAAAAATAATAGAAACGGATTTAATAGATTCTGAAGTGAGTATAATCATCATTACTAGTAGTAAGTTAATTAGCTATTCAGTAGCATTATTTGTGGGGGAGAGGTTAAAACTCCTCTTATTTTTCTAAATTCTCTCTGGACTGTACAGCAAACTTTATCTATCCCCAGTCTTCTGTAATCAAGTAGAAAATAAATCTGAATCTTACTCCTGTTCAAAATAATAAAATGTTCAGACTCAATTTTTAAAAAATTAATGACATGATAGAAATGGTATTCAAAAGATAAAAGTTATAAATTTCAGTTCTATATATATATATATATGATAGGATGACTAGCTAGAGAGCCTAATCCTACCTCTACAATCTTAGCAGAACTAATATTCTCATGGTTGTTAATCAGATGGTATATAATATATATAATATATATATATATTAATAATATATAATAATATATATAATATATAATCAGATGGCCTTCTGATTGTATGGCAGTCTATTGATAAAACAATCTTGAAACAACAAAAAGGTTAAATAAAACCCAACAGGTTGGGAAAAAAATAATCTCAAAATTTGGAGACTCATTTTCCTGAGCTGGAAATGAAAGTCCCTTTATGGAAGTAGGCAGTGCCTAAAATTACATAGTACATGAAAAACTACTGTTAGGAGAACCTCTTCTTGCCCATAGAGTTCTGTTATGTCCTTTTCCTTTACTATCAATATCACTCCAGAAAATTGAATGAGGACAGGGATTGAAATCCTTGCTTCAAGGCCTAGACTTTAACAATATGAAAACCAGTTTCCAGTATCTGGATTCCAAAACTGAGAAAATGAATTTCATTATCATGTCTTCTAACGATTCTCAAAACTACCCATACTGCCCAAAATTCTCATTCAGCCATTAAAGTGATTTTCCTAAATTTGTGACCAAAGAAGAACTGGAGATCATTATTGATCACAAAATAGATAATTTTGATTATATTAAGTTAAAAAGTTTTTACACAAACAAAACAAGATTAGAAGGGAAGCAATAAACTGGAAAAAACATTTTTACATTCAAGAGTTCTGACAAGGACTTCATTTCTAAAGTATATAGAGAATTGATCCAAATTTATAAGAATTCAAGCCATTTTCCAATTAATAAATGATCAAAGGATATGAACAGACAATTTTCAGATGAAATTGAAACCATCTCTAGTCATATGAGAAGGTGCTCTGAATCATTATTGATCAGAGAAATGCACATTAGGACAACTCTGAGATATCACTACACACCTCTCAGATTGCCTGAGATGACAAGAAAAAATAATGACAAATGTTGGAGGGGATGTGGGAAAATGGGGACACTGATGCATTGGTGGAATTGTGAATGGATGCAACCATTCTGGAGAGCAATTTGGAATTATGCCTAAAGAGTTATCAAATTGTGAACACCTTTTGACCCAACAGTGTTTCTTCTGGGTTTATATCCCAAAGAGATCTTAAAGGAGGGAAAGGGACCCCCATGTGCAAAAATATTCGTGGCAGCCCTTTATGTAGTTTCCAGAAACTGGAAACTGAGTGAATGCCCACTAGTTGGAGAATGGTTAAAAAAAATTATGGTATATGAATGCTATGGAATATTATTGTTCTATAAGAAACAATAGGCAGGACGATTTCAGAGAAGCTTGGAGAGACTCACATTAAGTGAAATGAGCAGAACCAGGAAATCATTGTATACAACAGCAATATTATATGATGATTGATTCTGGTGTACATGGCTCTCTTCAACAATGAGATGATATAGACTAGTTCCAACGATCTTGTGATCAAAAGTGCTATCTATACTGAGAGAGAAGACTGGAAACTGAATATGGCTCACAACATAGTATCGTCACTCTTTTTGTTGTTTGTTTGCATTTTAATCTCTTCATCATTTTCTTTTCTGGCTTGATTTGATTTTTTTTTATACAGCAAGATAACTGTATAAATATGTATGCATATACTGGATTTAACATATATTTCTACCATGTTTAACATATATTGGAACACTTGCAATCTGGGGGAAGGGAGTGGGAGAAGAGGGGGGGAATGGAACACAAGATTTTGCAAGAGCAAATGTTGCAGAATTATCTATGCATATGTCTTGAAAAATGAAAAACTTTAATAAAAAAAGTGATTTTTCCTAAAGCACAGGATTCAACCATGTTTTTCCTTACTAAAAATAAAGTTCAATAGCTTTCTATTGCCTTCAGGATAAAATACAAAATCCTATTCTTCATAATCTACTTCCCTCTTACTTTTTCCATCTTCCTATACTTTACTCACCAATCTTTGATTCAGTGACACTGAGTTCTTTGATTTTTTATGAATAAGACACTCTACTTCCTTGCTTTAGGCATTTTCTCTGGCTCTTTCTCATGCCTAGAATGCTGTCCTTTTTTATCTCTACCTACTGGTTTTACTGTCTTCCTTAAGTCATAACTAAAATCATATTTTTACAGGAAGTCTTTTAAAATTTCTCTTAATTTTAGTGCCTCCCCTGTATTATTTCCTATTTATTCTGCATATAGTTTATTTGTTGATTGTCTCCCTTATTAGAGTGTAAGCTTTTTGAAGGCAGGGATTGTCTTTTGCTTCTTTTTTTTTGTGTGTGTGGCCCCAGCACTTAGTACAGAAGAAAATACTTATTATACTTATGCCATATATATGCCAGTAGATTAAATACTCAATAAATGTTTATTGATTTGACTGACCATGAGCATTAAAGAACAGCTACATTATTGGTGAAATTGGCTTTTAGGATAGTCTGCAATGGAATCTAATCAAAATTAATAGCATTGATTTTACAGAAAGCATATTCCAATTGCCAAACTGACAAACTCTTAGATATGTAACCAGTTTGTAAATTAGGGGTTGAATTCTCTTAGTATTTCAAGTTCTAGATCTTATGGTCTCAACTCAATCATATGACAATAAGAATAAAGCATTTATTATCTCATTTTCTTTATTTAAGTAGAGTATTCCTATAACAAGATAAATACAGCATCACTTGAGTATATTTCTTTCTTTTAAAACTGCAAACTTACCTTATGACAAACTGATATATTCCTGAGTCTTCCAATGTCAAAGGAAAAAATAAAATTTGATTCAGATACTGGTGGACTCTGGAATTTCTGTCCAGAGTTATTGGAGTTATGCTAGAATTTTTATAGCAGGTCACATTTTCATGATTGTATTTCCCTTCTGTGATTGTATAAGAAAGAGCAAAAGGCTGTCCTGCCACAAAATGTTGACTTTCGGTGCTGACTTTGCATTTCTCTGTTGGGAAAAGAAAAAAAAAAAAAAAGGAAAGCTTGCTGCAAAGAAAATTCTTCATTTTTCTTTTATTCATTCTATAAATATTCGATCACCTTAGCTGCCTTTCCTTGACTCGTTAGTCAATACAAGTGTTCTCAGGGAAATCAATAATGTCTGTTAATTGGTCTATGATCATTCAGAGCTAAAGTTAAATTTAAAGAAATGTCTGAAAATAAGGACAGTATTCAGATTTGTACAGGAAGTTTCAGATAGTTACATAAGATCACGAAGCTCTTCAAAGATCTCAGATATATACCAACTACTTCTTCTCATTTCTATGCATTAACCTCTTGTGGGAGTCTTCTGTATTGCCATGATAAGTCTCTGATCTCCTTCAAATCTGTCTCAAAATTTCAAGCAATCTTTTTTTCTATGTTTCTTCTTCAACATTTTGGCATTTTGTTGTGTCACATTTTAAGACTTTCTTTTGTTTTGCTTTCCCCAAAAAACAGACTCCCCAAACGCCAGAAATTTTCAAAAGACATTTTTGAAGTAGATTCCTTAAATTCTTGAAATCAACCACTTCTACTTTATACTTTCTTTAACTTTCCTCAAGATCACAAACGTATTCATTCTATTTACAAAACATATGCATGGGTAATTTTTCAACATTGACCCTTGCAAAAACTTCTCTTTCAAATTTTCCCTTCCTGCCCCCCACTCCCTCCCCTAGATGGCAGGTAGTCCCATACATGTTAAATATGTTAAATACAATACATTCTACTTAACCCTTTATGGGGTCTGACATGGTAGAATACTATTTTCATTCCTTTATGCCCAAGTACATTATAAATTTCATACAACAGCTTTCAACATGTGATCTGAAAAAGCTTTCCTGACTTCATGTAATATACATTAACGATATAATAGTCAGCTTTATTCTATCTAGATTTAAGATCTATTCATTTTGGTGAGTGAATAAAATAATTTGTAATAAAAACATTAATATTAAGCATATTTTCTCTAACATAAAAGAATTCAAACCCAAGTTCTCTGATTCCAAATTCAGAGTTCTTTTCATTTCATGAACAGTGGATTCACTATAAGGGACCCAAGTCAGAGTGTAATGTATTGTAGGACCTGGAAACTTGGATTTAAATTCTTGCTTTATTTACTACCTATATGACCTAAAACAGGTCTCAGTTTGACAGAGGCCACCCATTCATTGATTTAAGGATGGGTAAAGACTTCAGCTTAAAAAAGGCTAAGGTCTCCCACTACATCCAGGGTCATCTCTAGTGGGATGTCTTATCTAGGCCCTGGACCCACATGTTTCCAGAGGAGAAAACAAGGCTGGAGATCTTGCACAGCCCTCCTTCACTCAAATCCAATCCAATTTGTTTGCATGTTCTGGCAACATCTTCTGAATATCATTATCTTGCAAAAAAAAGGACAAAGAACATTGATCTAAGACAAGTTTTCCAAACTGATTAGGCCTCAGTTTCCTCATCAGTAAAATGAGTTGCTTGCATTAAACGATCTTTAAAGTGTCTTGTAACTTCAGATACTATGATCACCCTCACTTTTAATAAGTGTGTTTCTCTAATGTTCTAATTGATAGGGCTCTCTCTGACGGGACAATGGCTGAAATCTTAGAGCTTAAAGAGGTGGAGGGATTCTGAAAGGCAGGCTAAATTATTACTAAATTATACTTACCTGCTCTGGCAAAGTGAAGGAAAACCAAGATGAGACCGGGTAGAAGCCGGGACAGAATCACCATACTGGGCTATGGAGAGGATAGGGTGTGCTTGAAAGCCAATTTTAGCAGCCGGGTGTCACCCAATTTTTCAAGATTTAGAATCTCCACAAATAGCCAGAGTCAAAGGATGGGACCCCAGGGATCCAATTAAGGCTGACAATGTTTGCAACTGGAGGAACGCTGTGTGCCTGGAAAAAAGATGTGCACAGCTCCTTCTCTTAAGAAATTCTAGGACCAAGATGCCGCATTGTGCATTAGGAGTGTTTCCACAAGTTTTCAAAACAAGCAAAAAGATCCCGCCTAGGTTTTCTTTCTCTTCACCTCTCTCCTTCCCGCTCCCTCCTTCCCCCAATCCCAGCCCTCAACACACATGCAGATCCTAATTAGGATCCTCACTTCTCGAGCGCCCAAGGATACGGGTTGGGCCTCTAGAAGCCCCACCCAAAACAAAAATCGCTCTAACATCCTTCGCTTCGCACCAGGTTCCTGTATTTCTAGTTCCCCAAGAGATGTGAGTGCATATCCCAGACCTTCCCATTGTTCTAGTTCCCACGGATAGAAAATGAATATTGTGCGTGAGGGGAGGCGATCTTCGTTCTCCCGGATGTATTCCCTCCTTGGATTTTTGTTTCTTACTTTGGGAAACACCTGCCATCATTCACAGTTGAGCTAGAATCTTTGGAACCTCGGAAAACAGCGCCTCCATAGAAAAGTCCTTACCCCATCGGGGGAAGGCTGTGCCGGAACTCTCCTTCCCCCGGCTCCAAGTCCTCTTCGCACTCAATTTCCAGCTCCGCACTGAGGCTCCCCGCGTACACTGGAGGAAGTTGGCCCAGTTTCGTTCCATTCCAGTAGTTCCAGAACAGGCAGCAGCTGTCAGGGGGAGAGCTTCCAGGCCTCCATTATTGCTGCTTCTTCTTTTGTCTGTGAATAGAGGAGGAGCCAGAGCCTCTCCGGTGTTCTCTGTCAGCTGGGTGTGACCGGATAAGATGGGACTAGGTATCTGAGGAGCGAATTTAGAAGCTCAAATCATTGTTCGGCTTAAACAAGAGTTGTCCAGGTATTGAAGGATTAACTGGACAAAAAAAAAGACCGGCTAAGGGATGAAACATTTCTCGGATTCCTCCATACTTCTTCCCTAAAAGTTAAACAACTTCCCGATATGCGAGTCCCCAACCCATTTACAATACTTCAAGCATCCTAGAGTTAGAACTCAAAGGGAGACCTTAACAAGACATTTAGCAAATCACCGCATTTATAGATGAAAAAACGGCCACAAAGCAGTAAAATGACTTGACAAAAGCCACATAGACAGTAAGTAGAAGAGCAGGATTTGAACTCAGGTTCCCATAATCCAAGTTCAACATTCCTTCCAGGGCACCACACTGCTTTGGAATAGTTGTAATTTCATCGGTGTATATTCCTCATCAATGTCTATTTTACTTCCCAGGTTCCTGGCCCCTCTTTAGGTTAGTAGTTAGGACGGGGGAATTGCTATGGACCAAAATTGAACTCAGGGCTCAAAACCTTGTTATGAGCTCCTTGAACTCACCTAGTAGCAAGACAGCATTTTTAACGGAACTTTATTGATTTGCAATCACAGGTAGGTGGCTGCAGTGGATAGAGTCATACTGCTATGCTAAGTCTCTGACCTCCTTCAAATATGGCACGAATTTTAATTTAGTCATTTTTTTTCTATGTCCCTTCTTCAACAAGTGGTTACTTGAACACGTGGTCTGAAGTCAAAAAGAAATCTTCCCAAGTTCAAATATGGCCTAAGACACTTATTAGTTGTAAAATGTGTGACCCTAGATGAACCAAGGTTTGTTCTGTTTGCCTCAATTTCTTCAACTGTAAAATGAGCTGGAGAAGGAAATAGCGAAACATCTAGTACCTGCCAAGAAAATCCCCCAAGTGGTCATGAAGAACTGAAACAACTGAAAAAAAGAAACAATGATTTGCAAAGCCAAGGAATCCCTAAGGGTCCCTTCTGAACCCACTATATGTCATTCCAACCAAGAATAACACCAAGAAAGACACTCAAAAGATGTGGGTAGAAAAAAAAAATCAAAGCAGACAAGATTAGAAGGGAAGCAATAAACTGGGGGAAAAAGTTTTACATCCAAGAGTTCTGATGAAGGACTATTTCTAAACTATGTTAGAGAATTGACTTGTTTATAAAAATACAGCCCATTCTCCAATTGACAAATGGTACCACTGCACACCTCTCAGATTGACTAAGACAACAGGAAAAAATAATGATGATTGTTGGAAGAGATGTGGGAAAACTAGGATACTAATAAAATCAAAGCAGCCAAGATTAGAAGGGAAGCAATAAACTGGGGAAAAAAGTTTTACATCCAAGAGTTCTGATGAAGGACTATTTCTAAACTATGTTAGAGAATTGACTTGTTTATAAAAATACAGCCCATTCTCCAATTGACAAATGGTACCACTGCACACCTCTCAGATTGACTAAGACAACAGGAAAAAATAATGATGATTGTTGGAAGAGATGTGGGAAAACTAGGATACTAATATATTGTTGGAGTTGTGAACTGATCCAACCATTCTGGAGTATAATATGGAACTATGCTTAAGGAGCTATCAAACTGTACAAACCTTTTGATCCAGTAGTGTATCCCTGCATCCCAAAGAGATCATAAAAAAGGGAAAAGGGCCTACATGTGCAAAAATGTTGGAACTGGAACTGAGTGGATGCCCATCAGTTGGAGAATGGCTGAATAAATTATGGTATGTGAATGTTATGGAATATTATTGTTCTGTATGAAACAATCAGTGAGATGATTTCAGAGAGGCCTGGAGAGACTTAAATGAACTGATGATGAGTGAAGTGAGTAGAACCAGGAAAACATTGTACACAGCAACAACAAGATTATATGATGATCAATTCTGACAGATGTAGTTCTTTTTAACATTTAGCCCAGCAGTTCTAAAGTTTAGTTGACCCTTTTGGATCATGGATCCTTTTATCAGTCTGGCGAGGTCTGTGAACCCCTTATAGAATGAGGATTTTTAAAAAAAATAAGTAAAGGAAACACTAAATTTTAGTTAGAGATGAGTAAAGCTAATTTTTTTTTCCTTACACACAAGTTCATAGGCCCCATATACTCATCCATAGACTCTTGGCCTGCAGGTTAAAAATGCTTAATCTAGTTTGATCTCTTCATTTTACAGATAGAGAATAGTTAAATAATTTAACCAAAGATATATAAGTAGCAGTGCCAGATTTTGTCCAGTGTTTTTACTGGACTACTGTCCCATATAGCCTGAGATCATTATTTAATAAATACATTGTCTATGTTAGTACTCTGCCTTAGGACAAGTATTGTCAAATTTTACAATATGGTTGTGGTTCGTTTGTTTCAGTTGTATCTATTTGTATCCTCATTTGGGATGTTCTTGCAAAGATACTGAAAGGGTTTGCCATTTCCTTCCTCATCTTACACTTGAGCAAATTGAGGCAAACAATATTAAGTGACTTGCCCAGGGTCACACAGCTAATAAGTGTCTAAGGCTAGCACTGAACATAGGAAGATGAGGCTTCCTCACTCCAGGCCCAGCATTCTATTTATTGTGCCACAGTATCTCTGTGTGCATCTATGCTTTTTCTAGGTAACACATCCTAACACAGAGCAAACATATTACTACAATAAATGTAGCTAGATGGCAAAATGAATAAAATACAGGGCTTGGGGTCAGAAAGACTCATCTTCCTGAGTTCAAATCTGCTGTATGGTTTTAAGCAAGTCACTTAACCTGGTTTGCTTCAGTTTCTTCATCTGTCACATAAAATGAAGAAGGAAATGGCAACTACTCCAATATTTCTGCTCAGAAAATCTTAAAGTCACAAATAGTTGAATGTGACTGAAGTGGTTGAACAACAACAACTAAATAAATATATATTGTTTAATCAAAGCTATTTAACACTGGTTAAAAAAATTAGAAAGTTGGATCAATGGAACAGACAAGATCAGAAATAATGGATCTTAATAATCTAATATTTGATGATTTCCCAAACATAAATTACCTAGAAAAGAACTCTGAATATGATTTTTTAAATGCTGGAAAACTGGAAAGCAGTGTGGGAGAAATTAAAATTATATTCTAGTATAAATTCAAAATGGATGTGGCCAGAACATTGAAAAATCATAGGGATATGGGCTAGATATATGTTTTCATTGCTATAGGTAATTCTCAGGTGAGGAAACTCACTTTGCCATTACAGATTGTCACCTTCTCTGTAACTTTTAATTTTGAGGAGTTGCCTAGCACAGCATGGACATGTAAATACAAAGTTGGCTCCAAAATCAGAACAATCTGAGATAATGCCTTGGTTGTGTGACTTGTACAAGTCACTTACCATCTCTGTGTTCTTGATATCTCTCTAAAATAATAAATTTCAGGGAAGGTGTTAATTTGTATTAATAAAAGAAGTTGCATTAATCTGTAATTTCCTATATCAATGAAATCATAAGTCTAGTCCTTGTCCTTAACAGAAATATATAAGACCAAAATCCATTCCCTAATAGATAAGTAGTCAAAGGACATACACAAATAACATTCAAAAGAAAAATTAAAAAGTAATAATAACAATATGAAATCACTAATAAAAAGAGGATTGTAAATCTACACAACCCCAAGGTTTCACCTTTCATTCAACAAAACAGCAAAGATGACAAAAGATGTTTCTTGTAAATTACTACTCTCACCCATAGCTCCAAGGTTGCATGCTTAGTGGCTGTATTCATAAAACTGTTTCTCAACGAGATGAAACAATTTGTTCTAAAAGTCCTAATGGTAACTGAAACAGGTGCTGTGAGTTTAGAGCTTGGACAAACATTAAAAATAACAAGGTCATTCACTACATTCTGGGCAATTTGTCAGGATGACTGATAAACATATAATGGGATATGGATAGCTTAGTGACTTTGGGGGCATGATTACAAATTCCTTTTCAGAATTACTGGAAAAATTCACAGCTTCACTAACATCACTTTTCTTATGAGACCTTTAATTTATTATTTTTTTTAAATTATCTTTGCCAATCTAATGTTTATGAGGTAGAATCTGAATGTTGCTTTATTTTACATCTCTCTAGTTATTAGTGATTTTGGAATTTTTTTTAAAGATATGATTATAGGATAAAAACTCACTATTTGACAAAAACTGCTGGGAAAATTAGAAACTAATGTGGCAGAAACTAGGCATTGGCCCAGACCTAAAACTATCTACCAAGATAAAGTCAAAATAGGTTCATGATTTAGACATAAAGAGTGACATTAGAAGCAAATTAGAAGAACAAAAGATAGCTTACCTCTCAGACCTTGGAGAAGGAAGGAATTTGTGGCCAAAGAAAAACTGGAGTTCACTTACACAAAATAGATAATTTTGATTATATTAAGTTAAAAAGGGTTTGTACAAACAAAACTAATGTAGACAAGATTAGAAGGGAAGCAATAAACTGGAAAAATATTTTTACATTCAAAGGTTCTGATAAATGCCTCATTTCTAAAATATAGAGAGAACTGACTCAAATTTATAAGAATTCAAGCCAGTCTCCAATTGATAAATTGTCAAAGGATATGAACAAACAATTTTCAGATGAAGAAATTGAAACTATTTCTAGTCATATGAAAAGGTGCTCTAAATCACTATTGATCAGAGAAATGCAAATTAAGACAACTCTGAGATACCACTACACACCTCTCAGATTGGCTAAGATGATAGGAAAAGATAATGACAAATGTTGGAGGGAATGTGGGAAAACTGGGACACTAATACATTGTTGGTGGAATTGTGAACTGATCCAACCTTTCTGGAGAGTAATTTGGAACAATGCCCAAAAGGCTATCAAAATGTACATACCCTTTGATCCAGCAATATTTCTACTAGGCTTATATCCCAAAGAAATCTAGAAGGCAGGAAAGGGACCTGCATGTGCAAAAATGTTTGTAGCAGCCCTTTTTGTAATGTCAAGGAACTGCCACTATATGTCCATCAGTTGGGGAATGGCTGAATAAGTTATGGTGTATGAATGATTTCAGAAAGACATGAAGAAACTTACATGAACTGATCCTAAGTAAAGTGAATAGATCTAAGAGAATATTGTACATATCAATAAGATTATACGATGATCAATTATGATGGATGTGACTTTCTTCAACAATGAGATGATTAAGGCCATTTACAATGATCTTGTGATGAAGAGAGTGCCATCTACAACCAGAGAGAGGACTGTGGGAACTGAATGTGAATCACAACATAGCATTTTTACTTTTTTGTTGTTGTTTGCTTGCATTTTATTTTTCTTTCTCAATTTGATTTTTTTGTGCAGCAAGATAATTGTATAAATATGTATGCATATATCGGATTTAACATATATTTTTACCATGTTTAACATATATTAGATAACTTGCCATCTAGTGGAGGGGATTGGGGGAAAGGAGAACAAATTGGAACACAAGGTTCTGCAAGGGTTAATTATTTTAAAAAGAGAAAGAGAAAAACTAAGCTATAGGACTTAAAACAGGAGGGGCCAATAAAAGATTGTTTTTAAGTACATGAAATTATCCATGCATATGTTTTGAAAAGAAAATCTTTAATAAAAAATAATAATTAAAATATGATTGTGGTAAGTTTGGACATCTTCCTTTGAAAACTGTCTTTTATCCTTTGACCATTGGATTATTGTAGAATGACTCTTAATCTTAAAGACTTAAATCAGTTCCTTTTATGTCCTGGATATGAAACCTTTATCAAAGATTTCTCGAAGTTTCTCTCTTATTTTCAACTAAATTTTGTATTTTTTTTTTTGGCCACTTATTTGATTATGAACTCTTCTCCTGTCCTTATATCTGAAAGATGACTTCCTTCTTTCCTTAATTTGCTTATAGTGTAACATTTAGTATCTAAGTTCTATATTCATTTGGAACTTCTTTTGATGTATGAAAGTGATATATTGTTCTATACTTAATTTCTATCAGACTAATAATTTTTCCCAACAATTTTTGTTAAATCATTGTACCAAATGGCCTCCAAGGTTCCTTGTAACTCTAAATTTGAGATCTGAAAAGAAAAACGAAAAAACAAAAAAAACATGCATCAGGATCACATGGGCCAACAGAAGCCATTTAGAATAACATATAAAGTTTTTGTCTCTCTTTGAAATAGAATAAACTTCACACAAACAGGTTAACTAAATTGATAAAATAGAAATAGTTGCAATACAACAGCGCCCTCTGGTCGTGATTTAAGAGTAATAATTGCAGTTCCTCTCATTCTGTGCTGACTCAGGTTGAAGTATGAAGTAGTCATGCAATTTGATAGGATTATATAGCCTCAGTAGAACTGAAAGGGAATTCAATGACATCTAGTTCAAATAACTCATTTTATAGATGAGGAAAAAGAGAGATTAAATGACCTGTCCAAAGTCACACAAATAGAAAGAAGCAGAACTAGGATTCACATCCAGGCCTATGATTCCAAATACAGCCTTTTGCCTTGAGCACTTCTTTATCTTTGTGATTTAGAAGTGGAATAGTATAGGAGATATTGAGAGAATAATAGATAAACCAGTATGACTATCATGAAATAAAGCCAGAGAGACTGATTGGAGCTAGATGGGTGAGAGCATTGAATGCCACTCAAGGGAACTTAGATTTCACTAACTAAATAGTAAGAAGTTAAAGGTTTTTGAACAACGAAGTAATGTGATCAGAGTAGTGATTTAGATAGATTAATCAGGCAGCCTTTTGTGGGTTATGTTAGACAAGTGAATCACTTTTAAGTAAATAACTTTTCTTTCTTTTTTTTTTTTTAGATTGATAAAAGAAGTTTATTATTAGATAAGCAAAGTTAAAGTATAGGCGAAGGTAGAAATAAGGAGGGCACTGGACAGAGGGTCCAGTGGACAGAGGGTTCTCACATGGTAGCCATGTTTGGAATCTCTGCCATAACTTTTCAAGAAAGAAGGGTATTTATGTCTTTGTGAAGTTCAAATTGCAGTTCAATAAAATTCAACAAATAATTATTGAAAACTTGTAATGTTCTGGCTAGCTTTCTGGAGGGCCTTGGACCAGCCTTGCTCTCATCAGAATAATCACCATGAGAATAATCAGGGATAAAGTCCAAAGTCTTTATTATCTCCTTCACAGTCTGTCTCCTTCTTTATTATCTCCTCCACATTCTGTCTCCTTTGTTGGAGCTGGGCTAGCTTTCTGGGGGATCTTCAGATGGGCCTTGGTCTCAATGGAGAAATGCGGGAGGCAGGAGAGCCACCAGAGGCTGGTCAAGTCTTCTCTCTGTGGCTAGTTTATATACTCTATTATAATTAAATCAATTCATCATACTGAGTATAAACCAATCATTATATCACTAGGGAACAATTATTTGTTGTAACTCACATGCTAAATTAGATAATCATTGTCTTCTCAATTCCACTGAGTTAACACCTTGTTGTAAGAATCCTTGTTTCAAGTACATTTCTCCAGAGTTCTGGCCCATTACAAAAACTTACTTTTAGAACTATACTTTTATTATTTGCTGACAGGTACTAATAAAATTTTAAAAAGAACTTAATTTAAAGGGAAAAGTGATTAATTTTCATAACAGAAATATAATGGCTCATTATGGAAAAACTTTGCTGATCTATTTTTTTCTCTTGTTGATATTAACTTAGACTGGATCCTATTAATGATGAATATCAGATATATATGTAGTGCTTTTTAAAAATCTGTACTCCTGTGTTCCAGCCACCATTCTTGTCAGTCACTCCAGATACCACCCTTAGTTCTCGGGCTGCTAATTTTTTGGCCAACCAAATCTGTTATTATCTGTTCTAGATAATAATAATAATTAAAAATTAAGAATTTCTGAACACAGATAGCAAAGGATGGATCAAAAAGATGCAGCTTTTCTCTAGCCCATAGCTTCAAACTCCAAGACAATTTCAACAGCAATCAACAAATTATCATACACATCATTCAAACACTGAAAACAACAGGAATGCAAGAAAGATGAATATATAAAATATTCTTTCCTATGAAGGAAAACATTAAAAGTGAAATTATTTATCTCATCCTATTTCTAGAAATTATTTTAAAAAAAGAAAGAGAAAAACAAAGCTATGGGACTTAAAACAGAAACAGTAGGAGGTGCCAATAAAAGATTGTTTTTAAGTACATGAACTAATAGAAAAGTGGGATTTAAAGAAAAAGGAGATGAGAAAGTAGAAGAACAGACCTAAACCATAATGGACCAAACCCCATAAATATACCTTTCCCTAGTCTTAGATGTTAATCAATAAATTCTTTGGTACTACATTGCAAAATAGCATAGTATAAAAAGGAAGAGAAAGAAAGTAAAACCTTGAGCCTGATGTGTATTCTTTTCTCTTCAAATCCATGATTGAACAGTGAAGGGAACTGAAGCAAGAAGAGGGGCTATAGGACCATGGGAGAGGATGAAGAAGGAAGAGATTAGAATAGAGGGAATGGAAGTAGAAGATCTAAACCCTTGGACAAGAAAGTCCCCTCCAATTCATAGAAGTGAAGAGGAGGGAAGAGATAGATATATAGATAGATAGATAGATATGTAATAGGAGATAAATTGTGCATAAGCAGACCACTTCCTCTGAGAGTGTGTTCTTCATTCTCAAAAAGGGACAGTAACATCAAGAGGGAAATGTCTTGACTTGCAAGTAACTTGATAACAGTCTTACTCTTTCCACCATAGACACTATAGAGTGTCCTCTATAGGACAGTGGAGTCTAGTGATAAAGCACAGGCCAACTGTATGGCAGAAGGGAAGAAGAATGATTATAGAGAAGATGGGTTAGAACTAGATGATACAGTTTTGGAAATAGGGAAATTTCTGCCAGAGGATAATGATTCTATTCTCATTACATCTATTAATTTACTTCTAAGAGTATGGAAGAAAGGAAAAAAGGGATAAAAGAGTGAGATCTACAAAAGAAGTAGGGTTCAAAGAACTCAAACTTAATACTTTAGAACCTTCCATTTCATGAGGAACACAAATAATTTTTAAAGGAATAAATAAGTATATAGAACATGAATCAAAGAATAAAGTCTCAGAACAGACAGAAAGACAAGAATAAGTACAATAAAATAAAGGTATCTTTCTAAGATAAAAGAAAAAGAAAAAGAAACCCTAACAATCAAAACAAGTTAGAGGAGAGGAGAGGAATAGAATCTCTTGTGTTAACCATTTAACTAAGAAGGAAAAAAAGAGAAGAAATAGATTGTTAAATAAAAGAAAGAAAAAGTAAGTAATAAGAAAACATTTTAAAATGGAATAATAATAACACATTTATATTGCTTTTTTTTTTGGTAAAGTGCTTTATATACATTATGTAAGGTAGGTGCTAGAAGTGAGATGAAAAAGATGTTGAATGCTTATGCTGAACTAGCTAAGTTCAGGCCTTTCCAAAAAATTCATGTTTTTCTGAGAAGGAAGAAAAAAATTGTACTGAATTGTAAGTAATGGAAAGCTAGTTCAAACTGTTGTGGTAAAAGATTTTATCCTTATCATTTATTATTTATTCTACTTTGCTAGAAAAGTAATGAGGATTTTCTCAGGGTATTCATTTTGTAATTTAATAATCAATAACAGGCTTAAGAAGGTGCAAGTCATTTGGATTCTGGAGAATCTAGTAGTTGTCCTTGTTCTGGTATATGACAGGCAATTCACAGATAGATCTCTATGTATCATGACTGTATCAGCTTTCCCATCCTATGCCCTGCAGCTGTGGGCCCTTCATGGAATTGGGGCCTTCAGTGGACATCTGGCTACGCAAGAAATGAAACCAGTGATTCATCATGTTTCATCTTCTTTTCTATATTTAACCAGGCTGAAAATCCTCTTACTGCTTACTTGGGCACAGTGAAGACTTCTGTGATCAGCTTTATGTGCAAAAAGAAAGAGCTATGAAGCCTAGGATTAGAAGACAAAACCAGAGCCATCTATCCATTCCTGGCCAACGTGCAATCTCCAATGTAGTTACACTTATCTTCCTTCCTTTGTGGTACCCAGATGCTTCTTGGTTTTACAGAAAGTACCAAAAATAGAGTTAGGAAATCTGGGTTTGAATCCTGGCTTAAATTGGTGGTTAATGTGAAAGTCTCAACAAGTCACTGTATCTTTCAAAATCTCAGTTTCTTCATCTGTGAAATTAATTGCTAATATTGTGAGGAAAATACTTCTTAAACCTTGAAAAGTCCTGCAAAAATGACTATTTTTTATCTTCTGATGGAAGAACCTTGGAAGTCTTGTTTCCTGGAATCTTTATGGAAGGCTTAAAAGAACTTGCGTAGATAGTTTTCTCATTGTCTTCAGATCTTCTTTCTTTCTTTTTTTCTATTAGCTTACTTTAAAAGGCATTCATAGATCTGGTCTTGCTTCAACGTTATGCATCTTTCTTGATCTTTGCTAACATGTCTATTTCTTCTTGATCTTGGCAAAAGTTTTTTGTGACTGACATGGCCTTCAGTCATTATGTTTGTTCCTTGGTAACAATATAAGGTTCATAAAAATGCTATCATACAGACTGAAAGACAGATTTCACAAACTGAACACTCTACTTACACAAACTCCAAATTCCTACTTATTTCATCAGAATGATTTCAGTATTTAATATACTCTTTAAAATACTGATTTGTTCTGTTAATATTAAATCCATTTTTAGTTCAGTGTATAATCATGTTGTAGAAGCGAGGTGATACAAGATAGAGCTTCAGGCTTGGAATTAGGAAGATATGAGTACAAATTTGGCCTGAGATACTTTCTAGCTGTGTGATTCTAGGCAAATTACTTAACCCCTATTTGTTTTATTATAAATGTTAACAAAAATGTAAAATGGGGACACACTAAAGAAGAAAATATTAAATCATTAGGAATTTTGCCAAGAAATACCATGAATAAAGCATCTATGGTGTTATATAGAGTCAGACACAGCTGAATAACAATAGCAACAACAAATATCCATACTTAACTTTGCAGGTGCCTCCATATTTGGTTGACTTTCTAGGAAGTCTACCCTACTTTTAAACAGGCCTTGTTGTTGTGGAGTTGTTCTATTTTTCATGACCCCATTTGCGGTTTCTCTTGGCAAAAATACTGGAGGATTTTACATTTCCTTTTCCAGCTCACTTCACTGATAAGGGAACTGAGGCAAACAGGGTGAAGTGACTTGCTCAGAATCACACAACTAGTAAATGTCTGAGGCAGATTTGAACTCAGGAAGATGAGTCTTTCTGACTAAGCCTAGTACTCTATCCAAGTACTTATGTCACCTTTGAAAGGGTTACCTGGATCATAATCAGTCTTGTGACCAGCCACTGCCTAGTTGACTTCCAAATATATCAAGTTTGACTGAAGAACTTCATACCTCTTGAAGAGGTAAGAGACTGGAAACATTTCATTTTGTTTCACTTAAGACTTAAAACACTAATTATCTTTGTTATCTATCCCATACATGTCTTATTGCATCAGCTGAACTAAAATCAACTCTCCTACCTCTATTACAAAGGCATTTCAGGCATCAATAAAGGTATGGGCTAAATTTGGTGGCCAAAAGGATGACAACATTCTCTGCATTATTCTGAAATCGCACTTAATGGACAGGTAACAATCCTCAGCAAAGTTTAATAGAATGAAAATCAAACAACAAGAATTTATTAAATAACTGCTCTATACCAGGCAGCTAGGAATATAAAAAAAAACATGAAACAATCCTACTTACCCTCAAGAAGCTTACATTCTAACAGAAGAGATAACATGATATATAAATATAGAGAGAATATATGAATATCTGGTTGTACCGAAATATCTGGCAATATCTTAAGAGAATCAGGAAAGTATGGCTTAAGTTGAATTTTGAAGGAAACAAAGCAATACTTAGAGATATAAGTAAAGGAAAAAATTAAGGAATTGGTAGAGAGAATATTTAAGGGAACATCAGTTTGTATGCTGAAGTTCCCTAATATGAAGTCAGGCATTGAAATAATAGGAAGGGAGGGAGAATGTTGTGGATGTTAGTAGTAAGTCACCAGACTCTGGATTGGGTTATTAATTTGAATTCAATGAAAATCGTAGGAGGAGACGTTGCTGAATAATAGGAGTGAGAGATCTTAGAAGTAGGAAAAGGGAGCAAAGGGAATCTTTTCTCTCTCTCTTTTGCCTTTTCTCTCCTCTCTTTCTCCCTCCCTTTCTCTTCTCTGTCTCTGTCTCTGTCTCTGTTTCATTCTGTGTCTCTGTGTCTCTGGGTCTCTGTCTCCCTTTCTCTGTCTCGGTTTCTGTCTCTGTCTCTCTCTTCCTCTCCTCCTCCCTCTCTTCTTTCTCTGTCTCTCTCTCTTTCTCTGACACAACCACATGAGAAATAATTGTGGTATTTGAAAGAAGGTGCAACGTATTGCTAAGAATGGCTAGGAATTTAACTAATATTTATCTAACTTAAAGGTTTGAAAAGCAATTTACAAATATTTTTCTTTGGACTTCCGGTTAAGATGGCAGAGAGGAGGCACACTGCTGCATAAGCTCTGCGCTTTCTCTCACTATCCACTTCATTACAAGCCTCTGAATCAATGCTTGACTGAAAAAAACCCACATATAGTTACCAAGAGAAGCCATCCTTGAGATTCGCCAAGAAAGGTCTGTCTTTACTGGAGGGCTGGGACGGTTTTAGATCGGGCACAGGCGGCGGGCAGCGGCAGTGAGAGCACAGGAGCAGAGCGGAGAGGGGGTGGGGAGTGATCGCAGCCGTCTCTGCGGGGAGAGCTTCGCTACAGGTTTGGATACTTTGCTCCGGCAGCAAGTCAGCAGCCCAGCAGAGAAGCTAAAAACACCGGGGCTGAAGAATACAACCCCAAACAGCTGGAGTCTCCCGGGACCTGGCAGCCCCCCTCCTTCCCTCCCCCCACAGTGACTCAGCACGCTCTGGGATCTCAGAGCGCACATGCAACACAGTCCTGCTAGTGCCTCACTGCTGCCCCCCACAGTCTGGAGAGGAAGCTCGATAACACACCCAGCCCCTCCCCCAAAGAAAGACTCCAGTTTTTTCTGTTTTTCTTTGCTATTTTGTCTTTGATTATTAGACAGAATGAGTAAGAAGCTGAAGAGGACTTTAACCCTTGACAGCTTCTATACAGATAGAGAGCAGACTCTAAATCCTGAGGAGACTAAAAACAGACAATCTCCAAGTGAATCCCCAAAGGAGGAGATCATCTGTTCCTCAGCACAGATGAACCTCATAGAAGTAATTAAAAAGGCTCTCACAAGGGAGCTAGAAGAAAAATGGGGAAAGCAGAGTGAGGCTTGGGAAAAGGAGAGGGAAGCTTGGGAAAAGGAGAGGGAGGCTTGGCAAAAGAGCCTGGAGAAGTCAGTTAAAGAGAGAGTGGATAAAGAAGTAAAATCCTTGAAAAATAGGATTGGTGAACTGGAAACAGAAAACAGCTCTCTAAAAAACAAAATTGGCGAAATGGAAAAAAATTCCACAGAACAAAAGAATTCAATTGGACAATTAGAAAAAGATCTTAAAAAAGTGAGTGAAGAAAACACTTCACTGAAAATCAGAATTGAACAAGTGGAATTGAATGACTCGAGGAGACAAGAAGAATCAGTCAAGCAAATCCAAAAAAATCAAACAATGGAAAAGAATGTGAAATATCTTCTGGGGAAGACAACAGACCTGGAAAACAGATCCAGGAGAGACAATTTGAGAATCATTGGACTCCCAGAAAAACATGATGAAAAAAAGAGCCTGGACACTATTTTCCAGGAAATTATCAAAGAGAACTGCCCAGAAGTCATAGGAACAGAGGAAAAAATAAACATTGAAAGGATTCATTGATCACCCACTGAAAAGGATCCTAAAATCAAAACACCAAGGAATATAGTGGCCAAATGCCAGAACCCTCAGATGAAGGAAAAAATATTGCAAGCGGCTAGAAAAACCCAATTCAAGTATCAAGGAGCCACAATAAGGATAACCCAGGATCTGGCAGCATCCACATTAAAAGATCGAAGGGCCTGGAATATGATATTCCGAAAAGCTAAGGAACTTGGTATGCAACCAAAAATAACTTACCCAGCAAGAATGAGCATCTTTTTCCAGGGAAGAAGATGGACATTCAACGAAGTAAGCGAATTTCATCTATTTCTGATGAAAAAGCCAGAACTTAACAAAAAGTTTGATCTACAAATATAGAACTCAAGAGAAATCTAAAAAGGTAAAGATTAATCTTGGGAACTATATTTTGACTATATAGATGTATAAAGAATACATGTATACCTTGTTCTAGAAATTGATGTGGAAAGGACATTGTACCAGAAAAAGGGTAAAGTGGGGGTAGTACATCTCATGAAGAGGCATAGGAAACCCATTATATCTGAGAGAAAGAAGGGAGGGGGATGAATATAGTGGGTATCTTACTGCCTTCAGAATTGGCTTTAAGTGAAAAATTTTAAGACATATTCAATCTATGGTGAAACTTCTCCCACCTCATTGAAAAGTGAGAAGGGAAAAGTGAAAAGGGAAGGAATAAGCTAAGCGGAAGGGAATACGGGAACTGGGAGGGAAAGGGATAAGATAGGGGGAGGAACTCTAAGGCGGGGGGAGGGATACTAAAAAGGGAAGGCTGTGAGAAGCAATTGGTGCTCACAAGCTTAATACTGGGAAGGGCGGGGAAAGGGGAAAGAAGGGAGAAAAGCATAATCCAGGGTTAACAAGATGGCAAGTAATACAGAATTGGTCATTCTAACCATAAATGTGAATGGGGTAAACTCCCCCATAAAGAGGAAGCGGTTAGCAGAATGGATTAAAAGCCAGAATCCTACAATATGTTGTTTACAGGAAACACACCTGAAGCGGGGAGATACATGCAGGTTAAAGGTAAAAGGTTGGAGCAAAATCTACTATGCTTCAGGTGAAATCAAAAAAGCAGGGGTAGCGATCCTGATCTCAGATCAAGCTAAAGCAAAAATTGATCTAATTAAAAGAGATAAGGAAGGGCACTATATCTTGCTAAAGGGCAGCATGGATAATGAAGCACTATCTATATTAAACATATATGCACCAAGTGGGGTAGCATCTAAATTCTTAAAAGAGAAACTAAGAGAGCTGCAAGAAGAAATAGACAGTAAAACTATAATAGTGGGAGATCTTAACCTTGCACTCTCAGAATTAGATAAATCAAACCACAAAATAAATAAGAAAGAAGTCAAAGAGGTAAACAGAATACTAGAAAAGTTAGATATGATAGATCTCTGGAGAAAATGTAATGGAGACAGAAAGGAATACACTTTCTTTTCAGCAGTTCATGGAACCTATACAAAAATTGACCATATATTAGGACATAAAAACCTCAAACTCAAATGCAGTAAGGCCGAAATAGTAAATGCATCCTTTTCAGACCACGATGCAATGAAAATTACATTCAACAAAAAACCAGGGGGAAATAGACCAAAAAATAATTGGAAACTAAATAATCTCATGCTAAAGAATGATTGGGTGAAACAGCAAATCATAGACATAATTAATAACTTCACCCAAGAAAACGATAATAATGAGACATCATACCAAAATGTATGGGATGCAGCCAAAGCGGTAATAAGGGGAAATCTCATATCTCTAGAGGCCTATTTGTATAAAATAGAGAAAGAGAAGATCAATGAATTGGGTTTGCAACTAAAAATGCTAGAAAAGGAACAAATTAAAAACCCCCAGTCAAACACTAAACTTGAAATTCTAAAAATAAAAGGAGAGATCAATAAAATTGAAAGTAAAAAAACTATTGAAATGATTAATAAAACTAAGAGTTGGTTCTATGAAAAAACCAACAAAATAGACAAACCCTTAGTAAATCTGATTAAAAAAAGGAAAGAGGAAAATCAAATTGTTAGTCTTAAAAATGAAAAGGGAGAACTCACCAGTAACGAAGAGGAAATTAGAGCAATAATTAGGAGTTACTTTGCTCAACTTTATGCCAATAAATTCGACAATTTAAATGAAATAGAAAAATACCTCCAAAAATATAGCTTGCCCAAACTAACAGAGGAAGAAGTAAATATCCTAAACAGTCCCATCTCAGAAAAAGAAATAGAACAAACTATCAATCAACTCCCTAAGAAAAAATCCCCAGGACCAGATGGATTTACATGTGAATTCTACCAAACATTTAAAGAACAATTAACTCCAATGCTAAATAAACTATTTGAAAAAATAGGGATTGAAGGAGTCCTACCAAACTCTTTTTATGACACAGACATGGTACTGATACCTAAACCAGGTAGGCTGAAAACAGAGAAAGAAAATTATAGACCAATCTCTCTAATGAATATTGATGCTAAAATCTTAAATAAAATATTAGCAAAAAGATTACAGAAAATCATCCCCAGGATAATACACTATGACCAAGTAGGATTTATACCAGGAATGCAGGGCTGGTTCAATATTAGGAAAACTATTAGCATAATTGACTATATCAATAACCAAACAAACAAAAACCATATGATCATCTCAATAGATGCAGAAAAAGCATTTGATAAAATCCAACATCCATTCCTAATAAAAACACTTGAGAGCATAGGAATAAATGGACTTTTCCTTAAAATAGTCAGGAGCATATATTTAAAACCATCAGTAAGCATCATATGCAATGGGGAAAAACTGGAACCTTTCCCAGTAAGATCTGGAGTGAAGCAAGGTTGCCCTCTATCACCATTATTATTTAATATCATATTAGAAACACTAGCCTCGGCAATAAGAGTCGAGAAAGGTATTAAAGGAATTAGAGTAGGCAATGAAGAAACCAAACTATCACTCTTTGCAGATGATATGATGGTATACCTAGAGAACCCCAGAGATTCTACTAAAAAGCTATTAGAAATAATTCATAATTTTAGCAAAGTAGCTGGCTACAAAATAAATCCCCATAAATCCTCAGCATTTTTATACATCTCCAACAAAACTCAACAGCAAGAGATACAAAGAGAAATTCCATTCAGAATAACTGTTGATACCATAAAATATTTGGGAATCTATCTACCAAAGGAAAGTCAGGAATTATATGAGCAAAATTATTAAAAAGTCTCCACACAAATAAAGTCAGACTTAAATAATTGGAAAAATATTAAGTGTTCTTGGATCGGCTGAGCGAACATAATAAAGATGACAATACTCCCTAAACTAATCTATTTATTTAGTGCTATACCAATCAGACTTCCAAGAAAATATTTTAATGATCTAGAAAAAATAACAACAAAATTCATATGGAACAATAAAAAGTCGAGAATCTCAAGGGAATTAATGAAAAAAAAATCAAATGAAGGTGGCCTAGCTGTACCTGATCTAAAATTTTAATATAAAGCAGCAGTCACCAAAACCATTTGGTATTGGCTAAGAAATAGATTAGTGGATCAGTGGAAAAGGTTAGGTTCACAAGACAGAATAGTCAACTATAGCAATCTAGTGTTTGACAAACCCAAAGCCCCTAACTTCTGGGAAAAGAATTCATTATTTGATAAAAACTGCTGGGATAATTGGAAATTAGTATGGCAGAAATTAGGCATGGACCCACACCTAACACCATATACCAAGATAAGATCAAAATGGGTCCATGACCTAGGCATAAAGAACGAGATTATAAATAAATTAGAGGAACATAGAATAGTTTATCTCTCAGACTTGTGGAGGAGAAAGAAATTTGTGACCAAAGATGAACTAGAGACCATTACTGATCACAAAATAGAAAATTTTGATTACATCAAATTAAAAAGCCTTTGTACAAACAAAACTAATGCAAACAAGATTAGAAGGGAAGCAACAAACTGGGAAAACATCTTCACAGTTAAAGGTTCTGATAAAGGCCTCATTTCCAAAATATATAGAGAACTGACTCAAATTTATAAGAAATCAAGCCATTCTCCAATTGCTAAATGGTCAAAGGATATGAACAGACAATTTTCAGAGGATGAAATTGAAACTATTACCACTCATATGAAAGTGTTCCAAATCATTATTGATCAGAGAAATGCAAATTAAGACAACTCTGAGATACCACTACACACCTGTCAGATTGGCTAAGATGACAGGAAAAAATAATGATGAATGTTGGAGGGGATGCGGGAAAACTGGGACACTGATGCATTGTTGGTGGAGTTGTGAACGAATCCAACCATTCTGGAGAGCAATCTGGAATTATGCCCAAAAAATTATCAAATTGTGCATACCCTTTGATCCAGCAGTGTTTCTATTGGGCTTATATTCCAAAGAAATACTAAAGAAGGGAAAGGGACCTGTATGTGCCAAAATGTTTGTAGCAGCCCTATTTGTAGTGGCTAGAAACTGGAAAATGAATGGATGCCCATCAATTGGAGAATGGCTGGGTAAATTGTGGTATATGAATGTTATGGAATATTATTGTTCTGTAAGGAATGACCAGCAGGATGAATACAGAGAGGACTGGCGAGACTTACATGAACTGATGCTAAGTGAAATGAGCAGAACCAGGAGATCATTATACACTTCGACAACGATATTGTATGAGGACATATTTTGATGGAAGTGGATTTCTTTGACAAAGAGACCTAAGTTTCAATTGATAAATGACGGACATAAGCAGCTACACCCAAAAGAACGAACACTGGGAAACAAATGTGAACTATCTGCATTTTAGTTTTTCTTCCCGGGTTATTTATACCTTCTGAATCCAATTCTCCCTATGCAACAAGAGAACTGTTCGGTTCTGCAAACATATATTGTATCTAGGATATGCTGCAACATATCCAACATATAAAGGACTGCTTGCCATCTAGGGGAGGGGAGGAAAGAGGGAGGGGGAAAAAAATCGGAAAAGAAACGAGTGCAAGGAATAATGTTGTCATTATAAAGTAATCATTAAATAAAAAATATATATATTTTTCTTTAATCCTCAAAATAATCCTAGGAAGTAGGTGTTATTATCACCCCCATTTTACAAATAAGGAAAATTAAGCAGAGAGATTAAATGACTTTTGATGGAACATAATTGGGTAAATCGTTGAGATGAAATTTAAACTTGCACTGAATAGAGTGTTGGGCTTGGAGTTAGAAAATCCTGAATTCAAATCTAGCTGCAGACACTTGTTGTATGACTCTGAGCAAGTCATTTAGCCCTGTTTGCCTCGGTTTCTTCATCTGTTAAATGAGCTGACAAAGAAAATAGCAAATCACTCCAGTGTCTTTGCCAAGAAAACTCCAAGTGGAATCACCAAGAGTTGGACATTACTGAAATGACTAACAACTTCCTGATTTCAGAGATATATCTACTGTGACACCTAATTGCCTCTCATTTAGTGCCATTGGTAGAGCCAGGACTCAGTATGAGTCAGAAAATAGAATGAAAATGATAGGAAGAATTCTGAAATGAAAAGGTATTAAAGTTTCATCAGGCATAGTGGCAAGGGATAAAAATCTGAATTGGAATACTATTGGTGTAAAGTTTTAGTAGAGGGATAAGATCATGAGCAACAGGAATGCAGAGGTAGGGGTTGCTTTTAGGGAGTTAGGAATTCAGTTTCACAATAATGGGAAAGTAAAGGGGGCTGGGAGTTTGCTAACTATTGTGGAATGAGTTCAGATAAAATCCAACGCAGAAAGTCTCACTGATGAAGTCAAATGAGTAGAATATTCATGGTCATGGTAGTCTTCACATGTCCTTAAGTGAATGTGATTCTCATTTTGATCCAGTTCACTGGCTTAGGATTCTTTTTCTGGTTTGGTTTAGAACTTGTCTTGATTCTGACATCCTCCAGATTCAAGTAATATATTATCTGTTTTACTATTGTCTAACATCATCATCCTATTTTCTGTCTGTGCCCTTCATCTTAATTTTACAATCGTTTTTCTTTCCTTTTTGGAAATAGATTCTGAAATTCTGTTCAATCTTTTTAGACTAACTGGTTTTCTCTCTTTATAATCTCATTCTTTTTTTCATTTTTAAAGCTTTTTATTTTCAAAGCACATGCATAGATAATTTGACAACATTGACCCTTGCATAGCCTTGAGTTTCAGATTTTCTCCTCCTTCTCCCCACCCCCTCCCCTAGATGGCAAGCAATCCAATACATGTTAAACATGCTAAAATATATGTTAAATCCAATATGTATAAACATATTTATACAATTCTCTTGCTGCACAAGAAAAATCAGATCAAAAAAAGAAAGTAAATAAGTCAGAAAATAAAATGCAAACAAACAACAACAACAAGAGTGAGAATATTATGTTGTGATCCACATTCAGTTTCCACAATCTTCTCTCTGGGTGTAGATGGTTCTCTTCATCACAAGATCATTGGAACTGACATCAATCATCTCATTGTTGGAAAGAGTCACATTCATCAGTAATATTAATGTTGCTATGTACAATGATCTCCTGGTTATGCTCTTTTCACTTGGCATCAGTTCCTGTAAGTCTCTTCATGCCTCTCTAAAATCATTCTTCTTATCTTTTCTTATAGAACAATAATATCCCATAACATTCATATACGATAATTTATTCAGCCATTCTCCAACTGATGGGCATCCACTCAGTTTCCAGTTTTTTGCCACTACAAAAAAGGCTGCCACAAACATTTTTGTCTATGTAGGTCCCTTTTCTTCTTTTAAGATCTCTTCAGGATATAGGCCCAATAGAAACACTGCGGGATTAAAGGGTATGCACAGTTTAATAACTTTGTGAACATAGTTTCAAATTGTTTTCCAGAATGATTGGCTGTTCACAGTTCCATTAACAATGTATTTGTGTCTCAGTTTTCCTACATCCCCTCCAATATACATCATTATCTTTTCCTGTCATCTTAGCCAAGCTGAGAGGTATGTAGTGGTATCTCAGAGTTGTCTTAATCTGAATTTCTCTGATCAATAGTAATTTAGAGCACCTTTTCATATGACTAGAAATAGTTTCAGTTTCTTCACCTGAAAATTGTCTGTTCATATCCTTTGACCATTTATTAATTGAAAAATGGCTTGAATTTTTATAAATTTGAGTCAATTCTCTATATTTTTTTTAGAAATTAGGCCTTTATCAGAACCCATAAATGTAAAAATGATTTACCAATTTATTGCTGCCTTTCTAATCTTGTCAGCATTAGTTTTGTATGTATAAATATTTTATAACTAAATATAATCAAAATTATCTATCTGGTGTTCAATTATGAGTTTCAGTTTTTCTTTGGACACAAATTCCTTTCTTCTCCACAAATTTGAGAGGTTAACTATCCTATGTTCTTCTACTTTGTTTATAATATCTCTCTTTGTGTTTAAATCATGAACCCATTTAGATCTTATCTTAGTATGTGGTGTTAAATGTGGATCAAGCCTTAATTTATTCCATACTAGTTTCCAATTTTCCTAGCAGTTTTTGTCAAATAGTGAATTATAGTGAGTTATTATTCCAAAAAAAAAAATAGGGAAATTGTTCTATAATTTTCTTTCTCTATTTTCACCCTACCTGGTTTAGCTATCAGCACCATGTCATAAAAGGAATTTGGTAGGACTCCTTCTTTCCCTAATTTCTCAAATAGTTTATATAGTATTGGAGTTAATTGTTCTTGAAATATTTGGTAGAATTCACATGTAAATCCATCTGGCCCTGGAGATTTTTTCTTAGGGAGTTGATTAATAGCTTGTTCTATTTCTTTTTCTAAAATTAGACTATTTAAATAATTTATTTCTTCTTCTATTAACCCGGGCAATCTATATTTTTGTAAATATTTCTTCATTTCATTTAGATGATCAAATTCATTGGCATATAGTTGGGCAAAATAACTCGTAATTATTGCTCTAGTTTTCTCTTCATTGGTGGAAAGTTCTCTCTTTTCATTTTTGAGACTAACAATTTGATTTTCTTCTTTCCTTTTTTTAATCAAATTAACTAAAGGTTTATCTATTTTGTTGTTTTTTTTTTCATAAAACCAACTCTGAAATTTTATTTATTAATTCAATGGTTTTCTTATTTTCAATTTTATTAATCTCCCCTTTTATTTTCAGAATTTCAAAAATTTGGTATTTAATTGAGGGTTTTTAAATTGTTCTTTTTCTAGCTTTTTTAGTTGTAAGGCCCAATTTATTGATCTTCTATTTCTCTATTTTATGCAACTAAGCATTTAAAGATATAAAATTTCCCCTTATAACTTCTTTGGCTGCATCCCACAAATTTTGGTATGTTATTTCATTATTGTCATTCTCTTGGATAAAGTTGTTGATTGTGTCCATGATTTGTTGTTTCACCCATTCATTCTTTAGGATTAGATTATTTAATTTCCAATTAATTTTTCATCTATTTTTTTCCTGACCTTATATTGCATGTGATTTTTATTGCATCATGATCTGAAAAAAATGCATTTACTATTTCTATCTTTTTGCATTTGATTTTGAAGTTTTTATGCCCTAATACATAGTCAATTTTTGTATAGATTCCATGAACTGCTGAAAAAAAAGTGTATTCCTTTCTGTCCCCATTCAATTTTCTCCAAAGATCTCTCATACCTAACTTTTCTAACATTCTGTTTACCTCCTCATCTTCTTTCTTCTTTATTTTGTGTTTTGATTTATCTAGTTCTAAGAGAGCAAGGTTGAGATTCCCCAACTAATATAGTTTTGATATCTATTCCTTCTTACCTCTTTCTTAACTTCTCCTCTAGGAATTTGGATGTTATACCACTTGGTGCATATATATATATTTAGTATTGATATAGCTTCATTATCTATGGTACTCTTCACTTCAATATCATTTCCTTCCTTATCTCTTTTTGTTCCATTTGTTCAATTCTAATTTTTAGTGTATTATTTTCTTCAGTTACCTTTTTTTAGCTCCTTTTGTATTTGGCCAATTGAATTTTTTTGTTCATTGCACTCTTTTTCCATTTCACAAATTTCATTTTTCAATGAATTGATATCTTTTTCATATCTATTTTGTAGGGCATTATATGCTTTTTCCATTCCTTTTTGCAATGGTCTCATTGCCTTTCCTCATTTTTCTTCTAACTCTCTTTTAAGATTCTTTATGCAATCTTCCAAGAAAGCCTTGTGAAATAGGGACCAGCTCATATTTCCCTTTGGGGCTTCATCTGGAATTGCTTTGTCTTTAGGAATCTCAGGATTTGAGGTCTGTTCTCTCTCTCCATAAAAGCTATCTATGTTGTTTTTTTTTTTTTTTTTTTTTTTCAGTCTGCTCTTAACTGAAAGGAGCAACAGTTTTTTTAGTTTGCCCTGGGGCAGTTCTGCTGATTGACTTCTAGTGCAGGGTAATCAAAGCTAGATCCCACTTTCTTCTCCAGGGTTCTGTGTTTACAATTTGCCTTTTGTAGTAAATCTGCCAAACCACCCTCTTGCAACCAGGACAGAGTACCCTAAAAGGATCACAGAAGAATCCCAGGTACATGGAAGCTGAAACGCTCTGAATTCCCACCCCAGCTCCTTATCCCAGGCTCTCTGTGCTGCAGTGTGGGCTCAGCTGACTAGCCCCCTGCTTGTTTGAAACAGACCTGTTCTAAAGTTCTTCCAAGATATCTCCTTCTAGGAATGTGTTATACTCCAAATATTTGTGGGTTCTTTGACTCCAAAACCAGTTTAGAGGCTTAATCAGCTGTTGGTTTGAGATGTCAGAGGAGTCGCAGAAAGTTGTGTCTGCTCTCTATTATCTTGGCTCCACCTCCTGTAATCTCATTCTATTTGAAAACATAAGTCCCGTAATTCTCCAGTGTCAACCACAGAGTATAAACCTGAACTCAGAACTACTCCTGAATTGGATATATGTTCTGAACATACTCCAGTGTGCCTACAGCAAGGGGAAAGAATAGGGAGAATGAAATAGAGGGAAAAAAAGAACAGTATTTTCCAATTCATGCTTTAAAAAAAAGAACTGAAATTGGGATAAATATATTGATCTATCAACTCTTCATCATTTCATGGGATTATCTCCTTTCCTTCCATTCTTCTCACTTCAGGGTACCTATTTTATGTCTTTTTTCCCCAATAACAACTCTTTGAAAGGTAGTAGAATCAGGTATGGTGGCATCAGATACTAGAGGCATTGAATAATTGTTAAAGGAATTTAAAGTTTACTTTAGAGGCAATAGAGAACAATTGAATTGCTTTAAACAAATGAGTGATAGCATTATACCTATGTATAAAGGAAACTAACCTGGGAGTAATATGAAAAACAAGGGAAAGTGAGTGGATATTATACCCCAAGGTTGTTAGATGGGCCTTTTCCAGAGTGGCAGAAGCAAATGATAGATTAAAAGATACCATGGAGATGAAATTTACATAATTTGGTGATTGATTATAATATAAAAGAAGAAAGAGTTAAAACCAACTGAGTGAATGGCAGCATCTATAGAAATATCAGAATTAGAGTTGCAAAGGACCTAAAAGGTTAACTAGTTCAACCTTTTATCTATTTAGATGTGGAAACTGACTTGCTTAAGATCATGAAGAGAGTAAATTGTAGTCTGGATTTGAATTTAAGTCTTCTAGTGCCCAATCCAATGTTCTTTTTACTGCCCTAGTCAAGTCAGAAGAGCAAGATTTTTTGGGAAAAGATAAACTCGTTGAACATGTTAATCTGGAGATCTTATAGGACATTCAGATAGGAATGTTTTATAGTCGGAAATATAGTAGGTCTGAAGCTCAGAAGAGAGAA
Source organism: Antechinus flavipes (assembly GCF_016432865.1). Classification (NCBI taxonomy): domain Eukaryota; kingdom Metazoa; phylum Chordata; class Mammalia; order Dasyuromorphia; family Dasyuridae; genus Antechinus; species Antechinus flavipes. The sequence goes on along the minus strand of NC_067400.1, from coordinate 182,943,015 downwards.
TAGATAAAAATCAACATTTTTCATCTATAAAATATTAAATTTATACTGAAGGAGCTTTACATTTTCTTTCAACTCTAATTAGTATGTCTCTATGCCTTCTAAAATATTTAATAATTCAACCAATATATTAGTTAGTAGGAAAACTGCCAAATTTGGTGTCCAAAGCCCTTGTATCAAAGTCTAGCTTTGCTGCCTACTAGTCATATAACATTTGGGAAACCATTATCCCATTTGAGCCTTAGATTCCTTGGTTATAAAATTCCTTGTTTAGTCTTTTCAGTTGTGCCCAATTCTTCATGAACCAATTTGAGGTTTTCTTGGCAAAGATTGTAGAGTGATTTTTCTATTTATTCCTCCTAGTTAATTTTATAGTTGAGGAAATAGGGCAAATAAGGTTGAGTGACTTGACTAAAAGTAGAAAGCAAACAAATGTCTGAAACTATATTTGAACTCATGAAGCTGAGTCTTCCTAGTTCCAGGCCTACCACTCTACCTACTATGCCTACCACTCTACGCACTATGCTACCTAGAGGTCCATTCTATGTACCACTTAGCTGCCCCTAAATATGTTCCCTAAATTAAGAAAATTTTTCTTAATGTGATCATCAATAAATTAATTCTAATCTAAGTTCCTATTATTTTGTATATACCTATAACACTGGACAGGACACTAATTTTTCACTATTGTCTTTCTTTAAAAACTGCTTTAGATTGATACTCTATGTTATTGCCAAAATTTTCTCTACTTTGATTTACATTGTATTTATTTTCAAGGAAATAGATGATTACAGTATCCTAGGATCATGGATTTAAGTTTGGAAGGGGCTTGTCATCTATCTAATGCCCTTTTTTCTTGACCCTCCTGCCCCATTAAATTTATAGACAAGGAAACTAAGTCACAGAGAGATGAAATGACCCCAGGTCACACAGATAAGTTGACAAAACTAGAATGCAGACCTAAATTTCAAATGCATCACTCTTTAAGTTGTTTAGTTTCATTTCTTTCCATTGGGTGGAGAGAAGAATATTCATTTGATTTTGTTATTATTGTTGCAGGTTACAGCTGTAAGATATACATCTCTGTTTAAGGGAAATCTGCTCTGTGGTAGAAGTGTCAGATCATAGAAGATTGGGGTGTTAAGGGTGGGTGGAGTGCAAGCTCACATGTGTATGTGAAGACATTTCATTTTTCTAATACATTTTTGAGATGTATCCAATATACATGTTATGCTAATAAAATAAACGCATTGCTTTTGTTTAGGAAACCCTGATTATCTTATCATTTTTAGCAAATGTGAATTCACACATTGAAAAGTTTGTTTACTCAAAGCCATTTCAGGGAGAGAGAGAGAGAGAGAGAGAGAGAGACAGAGAGAGAGAGAGAGAGACAGAGAGAGACAGACAGACAGACAGAGAGACAGAGAGAGAGAGAGAGAGAGAGAGAGAGAGAGAGAGAGAGAGAGAGAAAGCGCGCAGATGATTATGGAAAGCATTGTGGTAATACAGAAAAAGGAGCACTGTTTTTGGAAATTGAGGAGTTGGGTTCCTCTGTGATTTGGGCAAATCACTTAATTTATTTATGCCTTAGTTCCTCATTTTTTCACCTCTAATTGCACACACCTAAAAAGTGACTGAAAACAAACCAGTATAATAGATATTGGTTCACCCAGATCTATGAGAGTAGGTAGGCAGATCACAGAAGGGACTATAATGTAATGTAATTACAGAAACAAAAGTATTTTATTATTATTATTATTTCTTAGCCTATGTGGGCTTGCAGAGATGTGTCTGCCAGGTGATCAGAAAATGAATCTCTCTTCCATCTGTTCTAGCTTATAACTTTTTCTCTTCCTTGATTTCCCTTTATTATATTGTTCACCCCCTTTATTTAAGTAACTTTATTTGCTCTACTCAGCATGATTTCTTGTCTACTTTTGTCTTTAAATTCGAGAAAATTTGATTCAGGGGAACAATTTGTGGCAGCCCATTGCTTTGTTCCTAAGCACAAATGGGATGGAGATGAGGCTACTTATAAGGAGGATTGAGCTAGCTGCTCCCATTCTGAAAAAAGTATTTCGAGTTTGAGAATCCTACTTTTGATTCTTACTACCTGGATCACCTTGGGCAAGTCACTCAACTTCCCTGGGTTTTTGAGAGTAGGACTAAGTGGCCACTAGAGCATTGGCTAAATTTAATTGGACAGTTAATAACAAAGTGATTATTTCCCTACAACATGCTCATGAAATAAAGATAAGGATTATACCTGAGATTTCATGGCAAAAGAAAGAACCAGCACTAATGCATTGTTGGTGGAGTTGTGAGATGACCCAACCATTGTGGAGAGCAATTTGGAACCATATCCAAAGGACTATCAAACTGTGCATATCCTTTAATTCAGCAATTTCTCATAAAAGAGGGAAAGGGCCCACATTTGCAAAAATGTTTGTAGCAGCTCTTTTTGTAGTGGCAAGGAATTGGAAATTCAGTGGATGGACCATTAGCTGGAGAATGGCTGAACAAGTTATGGTGTATGAATGTGATAAATCTTATTGTTCTATAAGAAATGATAAGCAGACTGATTTTTAAAAAGCCTGGAAATACTTAACTGAACTAATACCAAGTGAAGTGACCAGAATGAAGGGAACATTGTACACAGTAATTGTGTATGGACTATTTTCAACAATGTGGTGATTCAAGGGAATACTAGTTCCAAGTCTTTGTGATGGAAAATGCCATCCATATCCAGAGAGAGAACTAATACTTCTATTTGCTCAGTTCCATTTGTTAAGGAATTATTTTCTTCAGTGAGCTTTTGTACCTCCTTTCCAATTGGTCAATTTGCTTTTTAAACACTCTTCTCATTAGCTTTGTGTATTTCCTTTTGCACCACTCTCAATTCTTTCCCTAACTTTTCCTCTATCTCTCTTACTTGATTTTCAAAGTCTCTTTTGAGCTTTGCCATAGCCTGAGCCCAATTCTTATTTTTCTTGGAGGCTTTAGATGTAGGAGCTTTGACTTTGTTATGATCTTCTGATCTTCCTTGTCACCATTTAATTTTCTATGGTCAAAACAGTTTTTTGTTGTTGGCTCATTTTCCTAGCCTCTTACTTGGCTTTTATTTATTTTTTTATTATAGCTCTTTATTTACAAAACATATGCATGTATAATTTTTCAGCATTGACCTTTGCAAAACCTTCTGTTCCAACTTTTCCCTTCCTTCCCTCCACTCCCTCCCCTAGATAGCAAATAGTCTAATACATGTTAAAGGTGTTAAAGTATATGTTAAATACAATATATGTTTACATATTTATACAGTTATCTTGCAGCAAAAGAAAAATCAGATCTAGGAAGAAAGAAAAAAAACCTGAGAAGGAAAACAGAAATGCAAGCAAACAATAACAGAAAGAGTGGAAATCCTATGTGGTGATCAACACCCTTATGTGCCATACTTCTTTCTCTGGGTGTAGTTGATTCTCTTCATTACTGAACAATTGGAACTGAATTGAATCATTTCATTGCTGAAGAGAGCCACATACATTAGAATTGATCATCATATAATCTTGCTGTATATAAGGATTTCTTGGTTTTGCTCATTTCATGCATCAGTTCATTTAAGTCTCTCCAAGTCGCTATGAAATCATCCTGCTGGTCATTTCTTACAGAAAAATATTATTCCATAACTTTCATATACCACAATTTATTCAGCCATTCTCCAATTGATGAGCATCCATTCAATTTCCAGGTTCTAGCCACTACAAAAAAGACTGCCACAAACATTTTTGCACATGTTGGCCTCTTTTCTTCCTTTAAGATCTCTTTGAGATATAAGCCCAGTAGTAATACTGGTGGATCAAAAGATATGCACAGTTTGATAACTTTTTGAACATAGTTCCAAATTGCTCTCCAGAATGGTTGGAAGCATCCACAATTCCAACAATGTATCAGTTTCCCAGTTTCCCACATCCCCTCCACCATTCTTCATTATCTTTTTCTGTCAACTTAGCCAATCTGACAGGTGTGTAGTTGAGTTGTCTTAATTTGCATTTCTCTGATTATTAATGATTTGGAGCACCTTTTCATGTAACTAGAGATAGTTTCAATTTTTTCATTTGAAAATTGTATGTTCATATCCTTTGACCTTTTATCAATTGGAAAATGGCTTGATTTCTTATAAATTTGAGTCAATTCTTTACATATTTTGGAAATGATGCCGTTATCAGAACCTTTGATTGTAAAAATGTTTTTGCAGTTTATTGCTTCCCTTCTGATTTTGTCTGCATTAGTTTTGTTTGTACAAACCCTTTTTAATTTGATATAATCAAAATTTTATAGTTTGTTATCAATAGATCTCTACTTCTTTTTTGGTTATAAATTCCTTCCTCCTCCACAGGTCTGAGAGGTAAACTATCCTATGTTCTTCTAATTTATTTATAAACTCATTCTTTATGTCTAGAACATGAACCCATTTTGACCTTATCATAGTATATGGTGTTAAATGTGGGTCAATGCCTAATTTCTGCCATACTAGTTTCCAATTTTCCCAGGAGTTTTGTCAAGTAGTGAATTCTTCTCCCCAAAGCTGGGGTCTTTGGATTTGTCAAACACTTAGATTGCTATAGTTATTGACTATTTTGTCCTATGAATCTAACCTATTCCACTGATCAACTAGTCTATTTCTTAGCTAATATCAAATGCTTTTAATGATTGCTGCTTTATAACATAGTTTTAGATCTGATACAGTTAGGCCATCTTCATTTAACTTTTTTTTTCATTAGTTCCCTTGAAATTCTTGACCTTTTATTCTTCCAGATGAATTTTGTTATTTTTTTCTAGGTCAGTAAAATAGTTTCTTGGGAGTTTGATTGGTATAGTACTAAATAAATAAATTTGTTTAGGTTGTATTGTCATCTTTATTATATTCGCTCGACCTACCCAACAGCACTTGATATTTTCCCAGTTGTTTGGATCTGACTTTATTTTTGTGGAAAGTGTTTTGTAGGTTTTTTCATATAGTTCCTGACTTTTTCTTGGCAGATAGATTCCCAAATATTTTATACATCGAAAGTTATTTGAAATGGAATTTCTTTTTGTATCTCTTGCTGTTGGATTTTGTTAGTGATGTATGAAAATGCCGATGATTTATGTGGATTTATTTTGTATCCTGCTACTTTCCTAGAGTTGTGGACTATTTCTAATAGTTTTTTAGTTGATTCTCTAGGGTTTTCTAATTATATCATCATATCATCTGCAGAGTGATAATTTGTTTTCCTTATTACCTACTCCAATTCCTTTAATTTCTTTTTCTTCTCTTATTGCCAAAACTAACATTTCCAATACAATATTGAATAGTAATGGTGATAGTGAGCAACCTTGTTTCACTCCTGATCTTATTGGGAATGGTTCCAGTTTATCCCTATACATTAATGACTACTGATGGTTTTAAATAGATGCTACTGACTATTTTAAGGAAAAGTCCATCTATTCCTATACTCTCTAGTGTTTAATTCTAGAGGAATGGATGTTGGATTTTATCAAATGCTTTTTTCTGCATCTATCGAGATAATCATATGATTTTTGTTAATTTGGTTATTGATATAATCAATTATGCTAATGGTTTTCCTAATTTTGAATCAGCCATGCATTCCTGGTATAAATTCTACTTGGTCATGATGTATTATTGTGGGGATGATTTTCTGTAATCTCTTTGCTAATATTTTATTTAAGATTTTTGCATCATTATTCATTAGGGAGATTGGTCTATAATTTTCTTTCTCTATTTTCAACCTACCTGGTTTAGGTATCAGTACCATGTCTGTGTCATAAAAGGAATTTGGTAGGACTCCTTCATTCTCTGTTTTTTCAAATAGTTTATATAGAATTGGGGTTAATTGTTCTTTAAATGTTTGGTAGAATTCACATGTAAATCCATCTGATCGTGGGGATTTTTTCTTAGGGAGTTGATTAATAGCTTGTTCTATTTCTTTTTCTAAAATGGGACTATTTAATAATTTCCTTCCTCCTCTATTAATCTGCATAACCTATATTTTTGTAGGTATTTATCCATTTCATTTATGTTATCAAATTTATTGGCATAAAGTTGGGCAAAGTAACTCCTAATTATTGCTCTAATTTCCTCTTCATTAGTGGAAAGTTCTTCCTTTTCATTTTTAAGACCAACAATTTGACTTTCCTCTTTCCTTTTTCTAATCAAATTTACCAAAGGTTTATGTATTTTTTTTCATAAAACCAACTCTTAGTTTTATTTATTTATTTATTCAATAGATTTTTTTTATTTTCAATGTTATTAATCTCTCCTTTTATTTTTAGAATTTCAAGTTTGGTATTTGATTGGGGGGGAGGGGGAGTGTTAATTTTCTCTTTTTCAAACTTTTTAAATTGCAAGCCCAGTTCATTAATCTTCTCTTTCTCTATTTTATGCAAGCCTCTAGTGATATAAAATTTTCCCTTATTACCACTTTGGTTGCATCCCACAAATTTTGGTATGTTGTCTCATTATTCTCATTCTTTTGGGTGAAATTAGTAATTGTGTCTATGATTTGCTGTTTCACCCATTCATTCTTTAGGATGAGATTATTTGGTTTACAATTACTTTTTGGTCTATTTACCCTTAGCTTTTTGTTGAATATAGTTTTTATTCAATCGTGATCTGAAAAAAAATTGCATTTGCTATTTCTGACTTTCTGCATTTAATTTTCAGGCCTTTATATCCTAATACATAGTCAATTTTAGTATAGGTTCCATGAACTGCTGAGAAGAAACTTTCTGTCTCCTTTCTTTCTTCATTCAGTTTTCTCCAAGATCTATCATACCTAACTTTTCTAATATTCCATTTACCTCTTTAACTTCTTTTTTATTTGTTTTGTGGTTTGATTTATCTAATTTTGAGAGTGCAAACAGTGAGATCTCCCACTATTATAATTTTGCTGTCTATTTCTTCTTGCAGTTCTCTCAACTTCTCTTTTAGGAATTTAGATGCTATACCACTTGGTGCATATATGTTTAGTATTGATATTGCTTCATTATCTATGTTACCCTTTAGCAAGATATAGTTTCCTTCCTTATCTCTTTTAATTAGATCAATTTTTTGTTTTTGCTTGATCTGAGATAAGAATGGTTCCCCCATTTTTTTTTTACTTCACCTGAAGCATATTATATTCTGCTCCAACCTTTTACATTTCTCTGTATGTATCATCCTGCTTTAAATGTGTTTCCTGTAAACAACATATTGTAGGATTCTGGCTTTTGATCCATCCTGCTATCCACCTCCACTTTATGGGAGAGTTCACCCCATTCATATTTATGGTTAAAATACTAAGTCTGTATTTACTGCCATTTTATTATCCCCAGGTTATACTTTTCTCTTTCCTTTTCCCCTTACCCCTCTCCCCAGTATTTAACTTATGGGCACCATTTGCCTTAAGCAGCCCTTCCCCTTTAGAATCCCTCCTCCTTAGGGTCCCTCTCCCTTTCTTATGCCTTTCCCCTACTATTTCTGTATTCCCTTCTATTTATCCTACCCCTTCCCTTTTAGCTTTTCCCCTCCCACTTTTCAATGAGGTGGGAGAAGTTTCTCTGTAAACCAAATATGTCTAATATTTTCTCTTTGAGCCAAATATGATGAGAGTAAGATTCCCACAGTGTTCATCCCCCTCCTTTCTTTCCCTCCGATACAATAGATTTCCTTTGCCTCTTCATGAGATGTAATTTCCTTCTTTTTACTTCCACTTTTCTCTTTTTCTGGTACAATCCCCTTTCCACTTCTACTTCCCTTTTAAAAAATATTATAACAGCAAAATCAAATTATACACATGCTCTTTATGTATGCCCATAACAGAAATACAGTTCTAAAGAGTTCTTTTTACTTTTTTATGCTTCTTTTCAGTCCTATATTTGAAGGTCAGAATTTTTGTTTAGCTCTGGTTTTTTCATCAGAAATAAATGAAATTCACCTGTTTCACTGAATGCCCAACTTTTTCCCTAGAAAAATATGCTCAGTTTAGCTGTATAATTTATTCTTGGCTGCATTCCAAGTTCCTTTGACTTTTGGAATATCAGATTCCAGGCCCTTCGATCCTTTAATGTGGAAGCTGCTAGATCCTGAGTAATCCTTATTGTGGCTTCTTGGTATTTGAATTGCTTTTTTTCTGTCTGATTGTAATATTTTTCCCTTAGTCTGATAGTTCTGAAATTTAGACACAATATTCCTTGGAATTTTAATTTTGGGGTCTCTTTCAGGTAGTGTTCGATGAATTCTTTTAATGGCTATTTTACCTTCTGATTCTATGACATCTGAGCAATTCTCTTTAATGATTTCCTGAAAAATAGTGTCTAGGCTCTTTTTTTATCATGATTTTCAGCTACTCCACTAATCTTTAGATTATCTCTCCTAGATCTGTTTTCTCAAGTAGGCATTTAACATTTTTTTCTCTTTTTTCATTTTTTTGTTTTTGTTTGACTGATTCTTGATGTCTCCTTGAGTCATTCATTTCCATTTGTTCAGTTCTGATTTTTAATGAATTATTTTCTTCATTAACTTTTTTTACTTCTTTTTGTATTTGTCCAATTGAGTTTTTAAATGAGTTGTTAAATTCCATTTGACAACTTTTTAAAGGAGTTATTTTCTTTTTTCCAATTCACAAATTCTGTTTTCCTTGGAGTTCTTTACTTTTTCCAGTTCACACACTCTGTTTTCCTTGGAGTTCTTTATCTTTTCTATTTCACATTTCAGGGAATTGTTTTCTTTTTCCACTTTATCAAATCTTTCTTGTAATTAGTTATATGCCTTTTCCAAACTCTTTTGCAGAGTTTTCTTTTTTCTTTCCCCATTTTTCTTCTCTCTTTTAACATTCTTTTTAATTTCTTCTAGGAGAGCCTTGTGTGGTGGGGACCAGGTTGTATCCTCCTTTGGGGCTTCACCTGGAGACAATCTGCTTTTTGTCTCCTCAGGGTTTGAAATTTGTTCTTCTCTTTCATTATAGAAGCTGTCTATAGTTAGAGCTTGTTTTGCTTTTTTACTCATTTTTAGGAAAAAACTAGCGCTCTGCTCTTAGGGCAGGAAGTTCCAAGCCTCCTCTACAGGCATCATGAAGCAGCAGCAGCTGCACTGAGATCATGCTGAGTCACTCCTGATGCTGGGTAGGTGTGATTAAGCCCATGAGACTCTGGAACTTTGGGGTTCACTCTCTACCTTTTGCTTTTTTGTTAGATGTTTTATAACTTCTCTGATGATCTACTGGCTTGCAACCAGGGCAGAGTAGCCAATGCTGTGGTAGAGTCCTCCCCATAGATTCTCCACAGTGTGGAGTCTGCACCACTCTGCAGAGATTGCCCCAGCCCTGCTCTGCTCAGCTTGCACTGGGCTCCGTGCTCTGCCTCCCTGCCTGCACCTGGCCTCCTCCCATGCCCAATCAAAACAGATCTTTTCTGGTGATCTTTGAAATTATCTTCTGCTGGTATTTTGTTGCACTCCTTATATTCATGGATTCTGCCAGTCCAGTACTATTTCAGAGGCTGAATTTCATAATTAATGTGAGGGTAGTAGGAGAGCTCAGAAAGAATCATGTGTCCTTTCTGCCCTCTTGGCTTCTCCCTTATTACTTTGCTTTTAACTCTATTAAAAAAGGCTCTTTCCAGGGTGGAGGATGCACTGTACCAAGCTTCAAGGGTTTTGTGCAGCTATTTTCAGAGATCCTTCTAGGAATCTGACCACAAGCACTCTTTTCTACCCTGAAGCTCTTAGGAGTGTCCCATCCACTGTAGCTGTAAGGTCTAGAATGCTTAAGCAACACCTCTGAGGTTGGGGCTGGGATCTGTGCTGCCCCAACAAAGGTTGTGCTGATTGGGGCTGTGCTGGGACTGCACAAACTTCCATTCAGTTGCCTCAGACCCTCTCCACTAACTTTCAAAGTCTTTCCTGGTGTACCAGACTAAGAGATTCAGAAGCCTCTAGCACTGCTGCTGATTCAAAGGTGCCATCTTATGGATGCTGGGGTCTAAGCCAGATCAAAGCACAGTATTTTCATTTTTGCTGTTGTTTATTTGCTTGTTTTTTTTAAAATTTCTTGTGTTTTTTTATCCTTTTGATCTGATTTTTTTGGCACAGCATGATGAATATGGAAATATGTTTAGAAGAAATGCACATATTTAACCTACATTGGGTTGTTTATTATCTTGGAGAGGGGGAAGAGAGGGAGAGAGGAGAACACAAAGTTTTGCAAATATGAATGTTGAAAACTATTTTTGTATGTATTTGGAAAAATAAAATGCTATTTTTAAAAAAGGAAGTCTCAGATGAAGGAATTCAACTTACCTGTGCAAATTGACAACTTTAATCCAATTTACAATTTCAGAAAATTATCTAGAACATTGGAAATGATTTACCCTGGGCCATGAAGCCAATGTGTATTAGAGAAGGTATTTGAAGCCAGATCTTCTTGGCTTCTAGAGGAACTTTCTATCTATTCCACATCAGAGGAAAGAACAAGTTACCAATGATAGTCCTAGTTGCCAGACCAAATTAAAATGCAATTGGGAAATGTTTAACAAAATAAACAAGAATGCATTTCAAGACAGATAGTCTGTGGTTTTCTAAACCCATAGGGAGCCATTTCTGAAACTCAAATGGTTGACACCACTGCAAGGTATTGCATAATGTTTCATATTTCTGAAGTAGTGGATGGAAAAAAGAAAGGTAGATCTACTAGTGACATTTTGTGTTGACAAACACAAAGGTAGGGATTGCTCCTAAGGAGAGACAACATAAAGAAAAGGTTTATATAAAGAACAGGAAAGAAAGAAAATATTTTAGGTTTATTGTAGAGGTTCCAGCAATAGGTTTAAGTGAAATCCCATACTTGATATCTACTCTGAAAACCCTTGCTTGGGCAGTTCAACTTGGACACTATGTTATAGAAATGCTCATTTTATTACACAAACTGAAAATAAAATAATTTTTAAAAATACAAAAAAAAAAAAAGAGGAAGAAGGGAAAAGACTTACGCTTTAGAAAAAAGCATTGAATGAGTGGCATCCGAGTGAAGATTAGATTTGAGTGGGAAAAGATCTGAGGTGAATAAACCAATTAAAAGGTTATTTCAATAGTGCAGAAAGGGAGGTGATGATATTTAAGTGGTGGCTATTTGAGTGGAGAGAAAGGAGTAGACTGGAGAGATATTATGAAAGTAGAAACAATATTTGGCAAGAGATTGAAAAGATGGAGGAAGAGTGGAGGAGAAGTTGAGGATGATATTTAGGTTGCAAGCCTAGAAAAAAGGAGGTATAAAAGGAATCCCTCTTGCAACTGCTTCCCATATGTGATCTTCTCTATGATAGTTCAAATTAGTTAGAGAAACATATATTTCCTTATTTAATACTTCCTTTGATTTTAGTAATCAAAAATTTTGAAGAGAATTATCTCTATAGTTGAATTTTAAGAAACCTTAAAATATACTTCAGAGCAGAGCATATTTTACTCTACCAAATCTAATATTCTCTATTTTTAGAAACTTTATTATACCATTTGTTTTTTATACCAGTTGTTTTCAAATATACTCCCTATGTCGAATTCTCCCTTGTAACAAATAAAATAAAAGCATCTGACAACGTGTACAATGTTCTGCACTCATAGAGTCCCACTCTTTAAAAAAAAAAAAAAAAAGATTTTTTAAAAAAATACAAGTCTTTTTCCCCCTTCTTCTTTCTTTTTTTAAAAAAAAATTATTTAATTTTAATTTATAGAACCAAACAAGAATATCCATAATACAGTGCCCAGGTTAAATTGTCTAAAACTGGATTTTCAGACAAGATATTCAGATTAGGATTTTATTTAATCCTGTTGTTGGATCCTCCACAATAAACCTAATATACCTCTTCTACTAAGAAGAAGGAAGTATGTTTCAGCATCCATTCATGCCCAAGATTACTTCCTTATTTTTTCTTAAATTCAAAAAAATAAACATGATACACCCTCACCTATTTCATACTTTCTGCTGAAATGACTTCCCTTATACCCATTATCCACCTCTAAATCTTACTCATCCCTTGAGACACATTAAAAACTCATCTTTTCCATAAAGTCTTTCTTTCAAAGATTTTACTTCAAAATCATTTCTCTGTTTATTGAATTAGAATCATGAAGTTAATATTTTCACAATTTCATTTTATTCAATAATATTTTATTCAGTGCCTATAGTATTCCTGGTACTTTTGTAGACTTTGTGGGAAAGAGATAGAAGAATCAGACAAACTTTTGCTCTCAAGAATGTTTGAGTCAACAAGTAAAAAAATAAGTGGCACTTATTACTATGTGCCAAGCACTACACTAAGGGATGCTCTTGAAAATGGTGCTTCCAGGAAGAACCAGAAAATTTGATGGAGAGAACACATGAATGAAAGGTTCTTATAATGTGAAAAATCCAAGATGGAGTGAACTTCAAGAATGAAGAAGTTTCTCTTGTACTGTAGGGAAAGTTAGAAGAGTCCAGAGTGCAGGGAGCATTGCCTAGAGAGATACGAGATAAAATGGTACTCTTTAAAATGGAAGTTCTGGGGGGAACCCACCAATTAAGGGGAGTGCCTGAAGGGATAAAAGGGGTTTCAGCATGAAAAGTAGCTGGAAAGGAGTAGTAAAGATTAAAACATGTAAAAAAAAACTATAATGCAAGGTATCACATGAAAGAGTATGAAGAATTAATTTTCAGAAGAGGAAGATATTACTTCTAATTATATATATATGTGGGGGAGGGGAAGTAGTAAGGATTTTTTTTTCATCTTTCCTTGACTGCCAATTTTGCTTTTACAGCTAAATTGTAAACCCCTTGGGAGTAGCACTCCTGTTTCTTATTGTCTGTATTCTATCCCCACCTTCATATTTTCTTTCCCACCTCCTCCCAGCTCAGTCAGTACTTAACACAATAGATGCTCAATAAATGTTTCTCAGTGTTCAAGAGATAACCCTTTTTATTTCACTCTGGAGCTGAAGACTGTTAAACTAGTGCTGGGTTATCAGAATTTTCAAAACCACAGGCAGCCCATCTCCCATGACATAGTAACAATGTGTACACTTTTACTAATATTTCCTTTCTCAGAAAGGAAGTGCTAAAAGAACTACTTTTTCTTGTAAAGTTTTATGTTACAACTGAAAGTTGTGGCTAAGTTGACCACTAAGAGAAAATTATCAAGTAGGTGTTATTGACTGATTCTCTTCCTCCAACCCTCACTTTAAAGTGTTCAAGTTTCTAACAATGATTGAGTATTCTGGTACCTGAAATAAGAGATGTGGATAGATATTGGACCTGTGATTTTATTGGGGTAAGGAGCTTCTATAGAGCAACTATATTTTACAAGAACAGGTCAGCACCTTTCCAACAGTTTATAGCCTTAGAAAGTTTTTAGAACATGGAAAGGTTAAATGACTCGTAAATGTTGTGATGAATGAAGCCTGAAATGACGGAGGAAACAGAGGTTTGAGCTTCTGACATAGCATTTTATTAAGCAATGTGTTCCAAATCACGACCTTAGCATTGAACTCAGAATACAGGGGGAGATAGATTTTCATGCATTAAAAAATAACAATTATCAGGATGTAACTAGGTAGCTGATTTCTAATTGGAGGCAAGATTAGGGAGTTTCTGAGTAGAGGAGGGAGGGCAGCAAACAGATGTCGTTTCTTGAAATTTAAAAAAAAAAGTATTCCACTCCCCACAAGCTTCTATATTCAATCAAAGGAACTTAGAGACAATAACTGACTGATCAATATGGGTCCAGTTTTCAGAAATGAAATTTGTACTACTTGAGATGTATAATTTATGAGAAAATTCCTTGCATTGATCTTTAGATTTAACTTGGTTTCTAGTCCCTATAACCTAGATCTTTAGTCAAAGGTCTTTAGGCAACTGGAAGAAGTGGTCAAATTTTCTAGTCACCCAGGGTTAGCTTTAAACAATGCAATAAAGTTTTCTTCTAATTCCCATACTAATTGAATAAAAAAGGAATTGAAGTAGATTCAGAATTAAGTCACAAGATAAAGTCAATGTGATTCATGTAATTTCCACAATTCCTTCAATGTCAGATGAAGGCTATGAGCTTGGGTTTTCCTGGCTTCCAGCACTGTCATGCTGCCTATAAGTTCAAAATAAATGACTTCCAATTACAATGTCACTTTTCCCCAAAGAACTCTAGAATAAGAGAGGTCCTTGGACATCATTTAGTTTAACCCATACCCAAAATGTGATTCCCCTCTATAACATTCCTTAACCCTAAACCTTCATTTCTTACATAAAAACTTCTAAAGATAGGAGACTCACTTTATCCAGAGAAAACTATTTTTGGATAGCTCTAATTTTAGATAATTTTTATTTACCTTTGTATTCAGTTGAAATATTTATGCATTCTTTTCCATAACTTGTACCAGTTTGTTTCCACCAAGAAGAATGATAGCTTTTTTTCATCCTTTTTCTGATCACCTGTCAAATACTTGGACACCTGAATATTCTTTTTCTTCCAAATAAATGCTCCTTGTTACTTCAACTTCTCTTGTTACTCATGGTGTGCAGTACCTTCACTGTCCTGGTCCCTGTCCTCTGGACATAGCTTACTGATGTCCCTACTAAAGTGTTACATACAGAATAATTTTTAGTGTCACAGAAAACCTCTCTTCCTCAAATTTTTCAAAAAAAAAAATCATGATATGTCCACTTAGATACTGTTTTGACAAAATGACAAACTATTTGATTTACATAATTAACCACTTGGCATCTAGAAAAGGGTCTTTAAAATGACAGGTTTTCAATAAATAGTAATGTTTCAAATTAATGGATACTTAAATCATTTACTTTTTAATATTTATCACCAATAGTTTATTCACCTTGGATTTTTTCCCTTCAGAAGAATATTCTTGTAATACATGCTAATATTCAATAACAAAAATAGCTAGTTTTGAATTGACTTTATGAAGATATCTGCCCTGTAAATGTAATTGCTAAAATGTATTAGCCTATGTTTCTAAATTTAATTTTGATTTTCTTTAAATACAAAAATGGTAAGCCATTCAAGGATATTTGCTAAGAAAATTTCACATAAGGATGTGAAGAGTTGGATATGATCAAAATGACTGAACAACAACAAAATATCTCGCTTGTACATAGGTGTATGCATGGTGTTTTACTTTTTGGGATGTGAGCTCCTTAAAGGCAGGGACTATGTTTTGGGGCAGCTAAGAGTCATAGTAGTTGGAATGCTGGGCCTGAAGTTGGGAAATGTCATCTTCCTGAGTCCAAATCTAGCCTCAGCCATTAGCTGTGTGACACTGAATAATTCTGTTTCTTCAGAAAACTGTTTCTTCAGTTTCTTCTCTTTTGTAAAATCAACTAGGGAAGGAATGGCAAATCACTTCAGTATCTTTGCCAAGAAACCCCAAATGGGGTCATGAAAAATTGGACATGATCGAATTGCAATAATAACATTTATTTTAAAATTGTTGATATAGTTTGCCAAGTTTATAGGGTAGTTAGGTGGTATAGTAAATAGAGTGATAGACCTAAGAAGAATTGAGTTTAAATCTGATCTCAGATACTTATTAGCTGTGTGACCCTGGCCAAATCATTTAACCTCATTTATAGTGTTTCCTCAAATCACTCCCTAATCTTTCCAGGAAAACCCTGTACCAAAAAAATTATTTTTATTCTGAACTTAAATGAAAAAAGACCCTTTTCATATACATGGTGGAATACAAAAACAGGATCATCTATGCAACTATGAATCTTCCTTTGATGCTTTACAAAATTTTTATTCATTTTCTGTTACTTTTGATTCTGTTCTACTTGTCTGTGTGTCCTTTTGAACCTCTTTCTGGTCTTTTCTATGCATTTTAAAAGATATTTGAAGAATTTTTAGAACACATCATTATAAAGCTACCCACCCCAAAGTAGCAGAGGGAAAGAAAGGAAAACTTACAGTAGTCAGATCCAAAAATATATGTTTCAGAACCTTGTGTGCATGATCTCTGTTTAGGAGGTAGGTGATATACTTCATAGTTGCTTTTACATTGATTCAAATTCTTAAATCTCTTAATGCTATTATCTTTATATAAAAACGTTCTTCTAGTTTTGTTCACTCTACTCTCAGTTCTTATTACCCAAGATTTTCTGAAAATTTTTCTTGTATCATTTTCTACAACTCAGTTACATTGATACACCAATTCATCATTCTCCAAATGTCTTGGGGAGCTTAGCACCAAAGTTCCAGCCTCTATCTCCAAGTTTCTCCAAGCTACTTTGGCTTTCCTTCATTATAGACCCAAGGGGTCACCCTACTAGATTAATGAATCATTCACGGAGTTCTTTTAAAAAGTCTTTTTTAATGTTTCATTGCCACATAGAATAATTCTGGGTGCTTGAAGATAGCTTAGATTGAAAAAAGCTTTGTGTATGGTTACAACAAAGGGCAGTATTTTTTAGAAGGAAGACATAGCACTTAGCTATGTAAAGAGAAGTTTATCACTACTAGCTAGGTCTGTAGATGTTGAGTTCATTGGCTACGGCAACATAAGAAATAAAGCAAAATATAAGGATGTCTTTAGTCTTGTGTGGACCTTTCTGTCTCTGCAGTGACATTGACAGATTGTAAGAAAAAGGGATCGCAAAAATTATGCTTTCTTGACCATCTGAAAATATTAACTTAATTATTGGCACTATAAATATGAGGTTGTTGTCCAATAACTAAACAATTGACCAGACTACAAGAGGAAATGGATAATTTCATTCTGAATTTTCTCATTATAAATGAAACCACAAGGCAAAAAGGAAATTATACCAATTAAAGGACAACACTCAAGTTCCCCATAGAGAAGCAATAAAGAAGTTGGTGGAATTGGCTTACTTTTATAATCAATAAGAAATGCCTTTTTAAGAAACATTTGGTCAGTCTAAATTGCAGTGCGCAGGATGAGTTTGTTTGTTTTTCTGAGGCACTTGGGGTTAAGTGATTTGCCCAGGGTCACACAGCTGGGAAGCAGTAAGTGTCTGAAGTCACGTTTGAACTCAGATCCTCCTAACTTCAGGGCTGGTGCTCTCTCCATTGTGCCACCTAGCTGCCCCTTGATGAGTTTTTTTTTCAAATAAAAATATTTTTATAAGCACTTATTTCTCCTTCCCATTTCACCCTCCCACAGAACAATTTTAAAATCCCATTCATAACAAATCAAGCATAAGATGGTCATGTCCAAAAATGTATCTCCCTTCTGCATGTTAAATCCGTCACCTGTCTAGTAGGAGGTGTGTCACATGTTTGATTTTCTTCAGTCATGGTTTATAATTTAATTGATAGAATTCTCAAGTCTTTCAAAAACTTTTTTTCCTCTATAATGATATTGTCACTGAATGAATTATTCTCTTTACTTCACTTTGAACAATTTAATAGAGTTCTCTCAGATTTCCTCTGAAACTGTCAATTTTTATCATTTTTATTGGATAATAATATTTATATAGTATGTTTACACACATATAAATGTATAGATCTTTTTCTATGTCATATAAATGAAATTAAAGATCACAATATACTAATATTGGTGTTCCTCAATGAATAGCACCATAGCTTTCACTTTTTAATTTCTAAGAGATATTATAAATATTTTCAAAAATATTGGTAATTTCTTCTTTCTTCGATCCTTTTAGAATATAAACCTGATAGTACTATTGCTGGTCAAAAGGTTTGCATAGTTTAGTAATTTTTTGGGTATATAGTTTCAAATGGCATTCCAGAATGACTCCACCAATAGTGGCTTAGTATGACTGTTTTCCCAAAGCCCCTCTAATGTTTATCATTTTCCTTTTTTTCTCCATCACTGCCAATCTGATAGGTATAACGTGGAACCTCAAAATTGCTTTGCTCTAATTATTGATTTGGATCATTGTTTTCATATGTTTTTTTAATAGCCTGGATTTCTTCCTTTGGAAACTATCTGTTCATATCTTTTCACTATTGGGTAAATGCCTCTTAGTCTTAAAAATTTGAGTTAGTTATTTATATATTTTAGATATGAAATCTTTATCAGAGCAATTTGTTGCAAAAATTTCTCCCAGTTACTGGTTTCCCTTCTAATTTTAATTGCATTAGGGTTTTTTCTAGAAAAAGTTTTAGTTTTATATAATAAAAATTATCCATTTTATCTTAAGTAATCCTCTTCATTATTTGTTTTGTCACAATATTTTCCCTTGTCCATAGATCTGGATGGCATTTTTTCTTTGCTCCTAATTTTCTCATGATATTGCCCTTCATATCATGTATTCATTTGGAGTTTATCTTGATTTATGGTGGGAGATGCTGGTCTATAGTTAATTTCTAACAGACAGTGCTCCTGTATCTCACTAGTTTTTGTTAGTCAGTCCTTACTTTAGTCACTGGAGTCTTTGGATTAATTGAAAACATATGATATTCATTTGTTTCTATATGCTATGTGCCTCATCTATTTTGTTGATTAAGCTATTTGGAAAAATACCAAATCATTTTAATGATAATTTTTTTAGTATGATTGGAAATTGATAGTGTTAGAGAAAAAGAAATAGAACAAGCTATTAATCAACTCCCTAAGAAAAAAATCCCCAGGACCAGATGGATTTACATGTGAATTCTACCAAACATTTAAAGAACAATTAACCCCAATGCTATATAAACTATTTGAAAAAATAGGGAATGAAGGAGTCCTACCAAATTCTTTTTGACACGGACATGGTACTGATACCTAAACCAGGTAGGTTGAAAACAGAGAAAGAAAATTATAGACCAAGCTCCCTAATAAATATTGATGCTAAAATCTTAAATAATATATTAGTAAAAAGACTATCCCCAGGATAATACATCATGATCAAGTAGGATTTATACCAAGAATGCAGGGCTGGTTTAATATTAGGAAAACTATTAGTATAATTGATCATATTAATAACCAAATTAGCAAAAACCATATGATCATCTCAATAGATGCAAAAAAAGCATTTGATAAAATCCAATATCCATTCCTATTAAAAACACTTGAGAGTAGAGGAATAAATGGACTTTTCCTTAAAATAATCAGTAGCATCTATTTAACACCATCAGTAAGCATCATATGTAATGGGGATAAACTGGAATCATTCCCATTAAGACCAGGAGTGAAACAAGATTGCCCACTATCACCATTACTATTTAATATTGTATTAAAAATGCTAGCTTTGACAAGAAGAGTTGAGAAAGAAATTAAAGGAATTAGAGTAGATAATGAGGAAACCAAATTATCTGAAACCAGATCTGAACTCAAGTCCTCCTGATTTCAGGGATGGTGATCTAAACACAGCCACCTAGCTGCCCCCACTGAGGAAAAATTAAAGAAAAAATTTAAAGCCATCCAAGAAAAACAAGAGGATTGGGACAGGGGAAGAGTAAAGGAGGTACAGAGTGTCAAAAATGAAAATAACTTTTTGAAAATTAGAATTGGGCAAAAAAGAAACCAGTAAAGCTATGAGAGACCAAGAAATAACAAAACAGATTATATAGAATGAGAAAATAGAAAAGAATGTGAAACATCTCATAAGAAAAACAACAGATCATGAAGAGGAAATATAAAAATAATTGGACTGCCAGAAAGTTGTGACCAAAAAGAAACCTTGACACAATAATGCAGGAAATAATCCTAGAAAAATGTCCTGGAGTGATAGAACATGTAAAAGAAGAAAGTAAAAAAAAAGAAAAAAATCCACCAATCACCACCTCAAGGAGATCCTTTGTGAAAAACACATAGGAATATTATTGCCAAATTTTGAAACCCCCAGATCAAAGAGAATAGTTTTCAAGAAACAAGAAAAAGAAATTCAAATATGCTGGAGCTACAATTAAAATTGTACAAGATTTAACAGCAGCAACAATAAAAGACTGCAGTTCCTGGACTCATATCTACTGACCCATCAAGAGAATCACACCTATGGCCAAAAACATCATCTCCAGCAAAATTATTTATAATTTTGAATGAGAAAAAAAAAAAGGACATTCAAAGAACTTGAGGATTTTCAGGACTTTCTATCAACCAAAGCCAAACTTAATAGAATATTTAACATATAAGAACCAATATCAAAGAACAATTTTAAGGAAAAAACTATTAGACAAACTGTTTAAACATGGACAAATTGTTTATATTGTTTTTTACATGAGAAGTTTATATTTTATGTCTAAGATTTATATCAACAATAAAGTAAGCTCAAAAGAAAGATTGGCAGACATCTTCAACAATGTGATGAACCAAATCAGTTCCAATAGAGCAGTAATGAATTGAACCAGCTACACCCAGCGAAAGAACTCTGGGAGATGACTATGAACCACTACATAGAATTCCCAATCCCTCTATTTTTGTCCGCCTTCACTTTTGATTTCCCTCACAGGCTAATTGTACAATATTTCAAAGTCCGATTCCTTTTGTACAGCAAAATAACTGTTTGGACATGTATACATATATTGTATTTAATTTATACTTTAACATATTTAACATGTTTGGACATGTATACATATATTGTATTTAATTTATACTTTAACATATTTAACATGTGTTAGTCAACCTGCCCTCTGGGGGAAGGGATGAGGGGGAAGGAGGGGAAAAGTTGGAACAAAAGGTTTTGCTTTATTGTCAATGTCAGCATTTATTGTCAATGCTGAAAAATTACCCATGCATATATCTTGTAAATAAAAAAACTATAATAAAAAAAGAAAGAAAGATTGGCAGAGTAAAGGTAAAAATAATAGTGTTATACAATGAGGTGCAGAGATAAGAATAGACACAGAGGAATTAGAGGGGGGAGGAGGGCTCATAGTTCTGAAAACCTACTCACATTGGGAATGGGCTACACTACACATATACTACAAAAAGTATAGCACTCTCCAAATCTATAAAGAAATAAAGGGGGAAGAGTAGGAGGATGGGGAAGCAAAGGGTAAGGAAAGAAGACAAGGGAGAGATCCCTAGTGGGGGGAGATTAAGTAATGTAAGCCAAGTTATAGAGCAAAATTTAATGAAAGGATCAGCAGGGATAGGAAAAAAAAAAATATATATATATATATATATATATTTATGTGAGGTGTGTGTGTATGTATTTATCTACATATGTATATATAAATATACCCTTCTTTAATTATAACGTGTTTGGGGTTGGTGGGGGAGAAAAAGGGAGAAAAAAGAATAAAGTAAATAAAGTGCGCAGCAGAGAACAAAAGAACAACTTACAAGGAAGTAAAGAAAAATGGACACTCATGAATATAACTTCTTCTACTAATACTTTCTTAATTATTTCTTAAATTGGTATTTGTTGTTATATATTTTGAATCCTACCCAGTGTTTTGCTGGGCACATGACAATATCTTGTTTTGTTTTGTTTTTTCATTTCTTTTTTCTGTATTTTTTTTTTTTTGCTATTTTTTTGTTTGTTTGTTTCTCTTATTTTGTATTTAGTTCAATAGGAAAAAAAAAAAAAAAAAACTTTAAGAAAAAAAATTTTTTTAAATAAAATCTGAACAACTTTTCCACTAGGTGGCAGAAGCTGTCTTTGCTCCTATAGCTCTTGCTGTGTTTACCCCTTTTTTCCCCTCCTCCCCTAGTTTATAGATACAGATGTGGAAGGCATCTTGGAATTATGTAGAATTATAAGCCATACCTTCCTGACTGCAAGTATAGCATACTATCAATGAATGACATCATGATATCTCTAGATAGAAATACTCTTCTAACAGCTATCATTGACAAGCTATTATCTAATGTCTAATCAAACACTTCAAGTGAGGATGTAGTCCATTCCATTTTTGGACAGCTCTAGTCTAATTATTGGCCAGATAGTGCTAGATATGCACTAGGCACTACTAGGTAGTGCAGTTTATGGAGTACAGACCTTGAATCAGTAAGACCCATCTTCCTAAATTCAAATCTGATCTCAGACATTTATTAGTTGTGTGACCCCAGGCAAATCACTTAACCTTGTTTGCCTCAGTTTCCTCCTCTGTAAAAATCTGGATAAGGAAATTGCAAACGATTCCAGTATGTTTGCTAAGAAAACTGCCAAAGGGGTCATGAAAAGTCAGATACAATTGAACAAAAACTCTAATAATTAAAATAACATTATTTCTACTGAATTATAAAATCCCTCCTATAATCTCAATCCATTGCTTTTAGTTTTATTTACTAAGGCAAAGGTCTAATCCTTATTTTATGGAGACCTTTGAATATTGAAAGGCAATGATTATTTCCCCTAAATTCTACAAAACTAGTAATTACAGAGTAAAGATCTAGAGAAAGGCAATAAAAAATATTTAAGGATATGCAGCTACTTCCAATATGTGGGCAAACCTTGAAAGGTTAGGACTTTTAAACATGCAGAGATGAAGCTGAAGAGACAGGATCAGAATTTATAGATTATGGATGACATGGAAAGAGTCAATCCAAAGAAACTTACTTATGAGGAAATTAGTAGACCTTTCTTCTCCTCCACCTCAAAGCATAAAAGAAGTAATTTTAGGACTTTTGAAAAGAAAAGCTACTTTATACAAGAGATGGTAAATTTGTGAAGTTTCTTATCTACTACAGGGTATCAGGCTGAAATCATAGAGAGATTCCAAAGAATAAGTTCACATAACAAGAAAGGCCAGAAAGGTATAGGATGTATTATTTGCCCATTAAAAATTTTTTTATTATAATGAGCTTGAGGAACATGAACAAAAATGAACATTTTTTCATAAAGAAGAGAAAAAGAAAACTACAAATGAAACTATGACTTCTTGTCCCATATAAAGTCTTTTAAAAAGTATATTTCTGATTTAGCAACTAGCTCAAACATTAGTCTGCATCATGTTCTGAATTTCTTTCTGCTATTTTTTGTATATTTAAAAAAAGACCAAGTTTTTTTTCTTTTCTTTTCAGGTCAACAACATGGATGACATGTTGTTGGTGTATATCTTCAAAATATCCTTTGGTGCCAGTATGAGAAATATATGACTCCATAAGGCTCTAATTATGTTCTTAATTCTTCTGGGGAACAATGTAATTTTTGTTTGTCCAATTAGTTGTGAATTATGCTCTTTTGGTTAGAATACAGCATTAGGACTTGACAGTAGATGTGGTAATTTTTGGGCTTAGTCTTAAGCTATCAAAATGGAATTGTACTTTTTCACGTTGCCTTAATATCCCTTAGAATATGAGATTCATATGAGGGCGAGGAATTTGTTTTTGCCTTTCTTTCTATCTACAGTGGTTGGCACAATGCTAGGCACATAGTAAATGATACATAATTATTTGATGATATTGATCCAGTCCAACTGAAATTTACAGCAAACTTGAATCTTAGTGTTAGTATGCTACTATAATCTAATCCAATTCAATTGAATCCAGCTTATATTTCCTATGTTCCCAGCACTATAAGAAATACAAAAATTATGGAACCAAAGATATTAAAGGTAAAAGGAATCTTAGATAACATCTAGCATGATCCATTCATTTTAAAGAAGATGAAAAGTCAAGAGTGGAAAGTGACTTTATCAAGGTCATTTGTTAATTAATGATAAGTACTTGTTGATTAATTGACTAGAACCTGGGACTCTGGACTTACTGTACAGTGTCTTTCTGGCATATAGCTGTTCTTTTTTAAATAGAATATTAGGGGGTCAGAGAAGGAAAGTAGGCAACTAAAAAGAAGCCTGGCAGAAATCCGGATTAGATCAACAGCTTAAACCATATTACTATACATATATATATATATACATATTTTATATATATATATAACATTTATATTAAAGATCATAACATAAATTGGAAGAAAAACAGATCTATATTGTTAGAGACTGATGTAATGCCTGTACACTAGTAGTTGAGGTTTGACATTGAAGGAAATATGACATTTGTAAGTGATTGAACAATTAACAAAAGGAGAACAATATTGGTGATGATAGCTCACCATCTAATTTATAATAATTTTATGTAATTTATAATAATTTTCATTTTCCCCCTTATCTACATAAATTAAAATCTAGATGGATTATTTCAGCCCAGGATATTTTTTGCTTAAAAACTTGAGAATTAAAAAATTGCTATTTGTTTAATTATAATTTTTCTAAAGCTCAGGTCCAAAAAACGTCACCTTCTTACTTAATAAAATACTCTCTATCAGGGAGTCTCTGGGATCCTCGAACAGCAGAATCATATACAAAATTTTGAAATCCAAACCCCTTCATTAACATTGATCCCCTTCTGTCTTTCCAGCTTTTTAAAGAGACCCTCCTTCTCTCTATCCCTCTCTCTGTCTCTCTGTCTCTCTCTCTGTGTGTGTGTGTGTGTGTGTGTCTTCCTCTCTGTCTCTCTCTGTATCTCTTTGTCTCTCTTTTCTTTCTCTTTCTCTGATCCAATAACATTGGTCTCTTCTGTTTCCCAAACAAGACTCTTCTTCTCAACTCTGATCATTTTTTCTAATGGTCCCCATATGTAAAAACTTCTCTCTTCTTTAATTCCAATTAAAATTTCAACTGGAAGGCTTTCCTAATTCCTCTTAATTCTAGTACCTTCTCTCTGTTGTTTATTTTTATTTATCTTGTATATAGTTTGCTTGTACATATTTATTTTCATGTTGTCTCCCTTATTGTATTTTGAGATCCTCATGAACAAAGACTTATCTTTTACCTTTTTTTTTAATATCTAGCATTTAAAGTATTGTCTGAAACATACTAAGTACTTAATAAGTATTTATTAACTGACACTATTTTCTGTCTATAATTTCATTGTCTTTGTTGTAACCTTAAGAAAAATATCTGCTTTAATGAAATTTAGGATTACCACAGAACATATGATGAGTATCAAGATTGTAATTGCTGTGGTCTTAGGAAATACTCCACTTCTTGCTCAGAATATTCCTGGGAAATATCTATTTATATATTGATTTCAGATCTTGTGATTTTGAAATATCTTCAGTGGCGATAAGCATTTGTTTGATTTTTGGAAATGGCAAAAAATAATCAAGTCAGTGCTTATGAGTAAGAGTACTGGAAAGTATTATTTTTGGTGGAAAGATATATTTTCACAGAAGGAAGGGAAAGAAGTTTTCCGGACAAATCATCCCTCCCTCACCAAGGAAAAAATCCCAATCAATTAATGTAAACACAAAAAGCAAGAGGCAGATTAGAGAAGTAATATATCAATGAAGTATAAAGACATGCTTCCAGAAAACATTTTTATATTCAAAGCTTCTGACAAGATCCTTATTTCTAAAATATATAGAGAATTGACCCAAATTTATAAGAATTCAAGCCATTCTCCAACTGATAAATGGTCAAAGGACTATTTTCAGATGAAGAAATTGAAACCATATGAAAAGATGTTCTAAATCATAATTGATCAGAGAAATGCAAATTAAAACAACTCTGAAATAGCACTATGCACCTCTCAGATTAGCTGAGATGACAGGAGAAGATAATGACGAATGTTGGAGAGGATGTGGGAAAACTGGGGCATTGAAACTTGGTGGAATTGTGAACAGATCCAACCATTCTAGAGAACAGTTTGGAATTATGCCCAAACAGTTATCAAACTGTGCATACCCTTTGATCCAGTAGTGTTTCTACTAGGCTTATATCCCAAAGAGATCTTAAAGAAGGGAAAGGAATCCACATGGGCAAAAATGTTTGTGGCAACCTCTTTATAGGGGCAAAAACTGAGTGGATGCCCATCAGTTGGAAAATGTCTGACTAAGTTATGGTATATGAATGTTATAAAATATTGTTGTTCTATGAGAAACGATCAACAGAAATGATTTCAGAAAGATCTGGAGAGACCTACATAAACTCTGCTAAGTGAAATGAACAGAACTAGAAAATCATTATACACGGCAACAACAAGATTATAAGATGATCAATTCTGATAGAAATGGCTCTTTTCAACAGTGAGATGATTTAAACCAGTTCCAATTGTTCAGTGATGAGGAAAGCCATCTATACCCAGAGAGAGAGAACTGTGGGAACTGAGTGTGGTTCACAACATAGCATTTTCACTTGTGGTTTGCTTCACTTTTTCTCTTGTGCAGCATGATAATTGTATTTGTATGCATATATTGGATTTAACATACATTTTTACCATGTTTAACATTTATTGGACTACTAGCTATCTGGGGGAGGGCATGGGAGAAGAAGGGGGGAAATTGGAACACAGGGTTTTTCAAGGGCTAATGTTGAAGAATTGGCTGCGCATATGTTTTGAAAAACAAAAAGCTTTAATAAAACACACACACACACACACACACACAGAAGAAAAGGCAATAGCTCAGGATAAGTAGTATATATTTGCCATAGTTGCGGTTAGCGAGCCAGTTTGGGACCCAAATATTCTGAATAGATCTAATACTAATTAATTTACAATTAATACAGGCATTTTTGGCCAAAGTACAGCATGCATGAAGGACAGCAGTATATGATAAGGCTAAAACAAAGTTGATCCACCAAATAATACAGTCTTTTCTCTTTTAGTAAACTGATGGAACTTTTATATTCATTTTGAGCTTGATACTTAAAAAAAGACATGTCCCCAACAAAGTGTGAAAAAGTTCCTCCTCGATGAATTTAGATTTTGCCTTTCACTGAAAGAAAATTTGCCACTCTTCTGTTGACACTTACAAAACTCAGCTTACTAGCATTGAAATACCTTTTGGGCTGGGAGAAGTATTTTAGATGCAGTGACTCAAGCTAGGAAGCATCTCTTTAGGAGTGTGACCTCTGCCAATGATGAAAAGAACAAACTATGTATTCAAAAAAGAAATAGTCTTGAAAATAAAGAAATTAATTAAAGTCATGCTTTAAAATACTTCCCCCAGCCCAAAAGGAATTAAGCTTCACAGAAATCTCATTCTCCTCTGCCTGCTCAAATGAATGACTTGTTTGACAATGCAAAACAAGAAGAGTATGAGAACTCCATGAGGAGAGAGAATTTTTATTTCTTATAGTAACAGAGATATGAGTTGCTATGATGACATATTCCCTACTAAGCAATAACTAGTGTTAAGCTGGGGATTAAAAGAGACACAAAAATAATCTTTGTTCTTGAGGCAATAAGAAAAGAAATATATACAAATAAATTATATACAGGATAAGTAGGAAAGAAACAACAGAGAGAAGTGTTTTTAATACTACTTTGCCCTAAATTTGTGTCCATTCTTCCCTCTAACCCTCTGTGTATTAATGGGAAAGTGTATATTAATCTTAAATTGTGTCTTTTGGCTTACTGTAAACAGATACTTCATTGTAGGGGCTTGTAAGCCATAGTATTGGAATAAATTAATGAGTATACTATACCTTGGAACCAACGAAAGTAATCGATTTTCCTTCTACCATCCTCTTCAACATCAAGGACTCAACCTAGAAGTGTGAGTGTACAAATGAGGAAAAAGAAGAAGTGCTTTTTTTACATTTGTGATCTGGCACTTGACACTGGTTTATAAATACTTATTTTACTGTCAGAATCTTGGTTGTCAACATTTTTGTTTTCTAGTCTCTTTGAATGCCATTGTTCTATATTAGGACAAAAAATATTGAAAAACCAACAGGTTTAAAAGAGCATTGAATTTTTACTATTAATTCTGCAAAGATAGGACAAGAATGAGTTAATTGTATATCATATATAAATGAGCACAATAAATGAGTGGTTCTAGAGTAACAAGAAGCTACTTCTTTAGTCACATGTTTGAATTTGGTTTTTCTCCTTCAGCACTCTATATCCAGATGTACATATCCATTCATCTGCTATTATTAACAGCAAAGCAATTAAATGTTCTCTATGTTTTTCTATTCTATTTTTTTTCTTTGTAGAATATCTGAAACCTCTTCTTGAAATCCAGAGAATATCTGAAACCTCTTCTTGAAATCCCAGAGTGCTATGGAACTCAGATTAAGTAATACTACTATAAGCAGATGTACTTGTTGAACATTTTGGAGCAGCAAAGTTACAAGAAAAAAAAATGTTTTTAGGAGGATTGACTTGGGAATAAGCGTACAGGACAATCTGAAGACAGAAGAACCTGGGCATATGAACAATTCAGAAGCTATTAAAATAATATAAGCAAAAAGTAGTACAACAGAAAAAGGTACGCATAAAAATATTTTGGAAAAATACTGGAATAATGCTTATAGGGAATGGGATGGAAAGAGAAAATCCAAAGAATAGTCTGAGCTTTTTATCCTGAAGTCTTTGAAGAATAGGCAAGATTCAAAAAAGAGGTGGTTTGAGGAGAAGCTGCCTCCCAGATTCAGTCATATGGAGTCTGAAGTTATCATAGGAAAAGCAGATAGAAATATCTAGTAATTGAAGATGTGGATCTGAGGCTCAGAAAAGAAGGAAGGGGTAAAGAAGTTGATTTGAAAGTATTATGAGCTCTTGGAGAGAAAAGAGAAGCAGGATGTCATAGATTCCTGTATTATAGTTTTTTGTAGGATTCTGTGGGTCCCTCTGTGGATTTTTGAGTTGGTGACGGAATCTGGTAACTACAATTTGAGGAATGAATAGACTCATCATTCAAATCTGGCATCAGACACATACTAGCTGTGTGCCCCTGAGCAAGTCACCCACATTTGCCTCAGCCCCTCATTGTTAAAAAAAAAATTGAGCTGGAAATGAAATGGCAGTCCAGTATCTCTGCCAAGAAAACTCCAAATGGACTTACATGAACTGAAGCTGAGTGAAACGAGCAGGGCCAGGAGATCATTATATACTTCAACAACAATACTATATGATGACCAATTCTGATGGACCTGGCCATCCTCAGCAATGAGATGAACCAAATCACTTCCAATGGAGCAGTAATGAACTGAACCAGATACACACAGTGAAAGAACTCTGGGAGATGACTAAGAACCATTACATTGAATTCCCAATCCCTCTATTTTTGCCTGCCTGCATTTTGGATTTCCTTCACAGGCTAATTGTACAATATTTCAGTGTCCGATTCTTTTTGTACAGCAAAATAATGGTTTGGTCATGTTTACTTATTTTGTATTCAATTTATACTTTATATATTTAACATGTATTGGTCATCCTGCCATCTAGGGGAAGGAGTGGGGGGAAGGAGGGGAAAAATTGGAACAAAAGGTTTGGCAATTGTCAATGCTGTAAAATTACCCATGCATGTAACTTGTAAATAAAAAGCTACTAAAAAAAAAATACTATTAAAAAAAAAAAAAAACCAGAAAACTCCAAATGGGGTCAGAGTTGGATATGACTAAACAATAACAACAATATAGTGGGGAATAAGTGAGTGAACACTCACTCTTTCCAGAAGTTTAGCAACAAAGAAGAAAGATATGTGATGATAATTGAACAGACAAGTTAAGGGTTGGTTTTTAAAAGAATAGTGGAGTACTGAGCACATTTTAGATTGAAGGAAAGGAGATAGTAAAATATGGAACAACTGAAGATGAGAGGATAGGAATGATTGATGGGAGCAAGCACCCAAAATATAGTGTAAGTCTCTAGGTAGATGTATTTGAAAGGTCATCCGTGTAAATGTTAAATTCACCATCAATGAAGTCAGGGTGGAGATAGAGGTCAGGTGGAGACTGAGTTAATTATTGAACTCCTAGAGAAGACAGTGAAAGTGACTTGAAGTATTCCCATTCCCCATCCCCCATCTCTTTCCTTCTACCCCATCCCTCCCCAGGCTGGTTTTCTTCCCTTGAGAATTATAAGTTCAAATCATTAAATCATTTATCATTTGGGGGGTTGCCCTTTTTAAAAAATAATTCATTTGATTTTTTTAACCAATTTAAATGAGTTTCTTTATATATCTTGGATATATAATGGTATATGTGTGTGTATATACACGTAAAGCTTATATAATTATTTTTTTAAATTATTTTTTCTTTTGCTTAGACAATTGGGGTTAAGTGACTTGCCCAGGTCACATAGCTAAGAAGTATTAAGTGTCTGAAGTCAGATTTGAACTCAGGTCCTCCTGACTTCAGGGCCAGTGCTCTATCCACTATACCATCTAGCTGCCCCAGTTTATATAATCCTTACATAATTTGGAAATGATACCTTATCGGTCAATGATTTTTTTCTAAGTTTTCTTATATAAAATAGATAATAATAGGCACTTTCCTCCCAGGGTTATTGTAAAAATCATTATGAGTTAATATTTGTAAAGTTCTTAGCACAGTGCCTGGCACATAGGAGGTGCTATATAAATACTATCTATTATTCTTTAGCTATTTATCGTGTCCTCTTAGCTTTATTAGATTTTTATAAACTTTAAAATTTTTATGTAATATAGTTATTTATTATGTTTTCTATCAATAGATATGATGGGTAATTTTTCCATGTTTTTCTTATTTGTTTATCATATGATTTTTATAACTAGATTATGTAACCTTTTGGAATTTATATTTATATAAGAGGGCAAAGTATTGATTTAAATTTAATTTCTTCCATATTGCTGTTCAATTTTGCCAACAGTTTTTGTTAAATAATGAATCTCTGTCCCAGTAGCTTCAAATCGCTAGTAGAGAAATATGGATTAAAGAAATTCTGAGATTATACCTGAGACTTATCAGAGTGACAAAGATGAGAAAAAAGGAAAATGAAAAATATTGCAGAGGCTGTGAGAAAATAAGTGCATTCATTGGTACCTTGTTGTTGTATCTATGGGTGTATATAAACATTTTGGAAAGCAATTTGGAATTATGCATAAAAAGGTATTAAATAGTGTGTGTCCTTTTACCTAAATATACCACTGCTAGACCTATGCCCAAAAGAGATCAAAGAAAGAAGAAAAGGTCTCTTAAATGCAAAAATGTTATAATAGCAACTCTTTTTGCCATGGCAAAAAAACCTGGGAATTAAAGGGATGCTTATCAATTGAGTAAGTTGTAGTATATTAATACAATATAGTACTAATGAATTATAAGAGAAATGAGGTAATGTTTTCAAAAACACATGGAAAGACTAATGAGATGATACTGAGTGATGTTAGTGAACCAGATATATAATGTGTATATATGTGTGTGTGTGTGTGTGTGTGTGTGTATTTATGATATAAATGTAAAATGAACAATTTTGAGATGTGTTAGATTTAGAATACAAAATAAGACAGATTTTTTTTTAACTTTTCTTATATAACCATTGAGGATATTTATTTTAGGTATCAGAGAGAGAAAATATATTTCTGATAATTAAAAAAGTTGAGAAGTTGTTATAAGAAGGAATTTGATTAAATTGGATTCCTTAATTTATAGATAAAGTTACCATTTACAGCTGTTAGTTATGAGCAAGTTGCTTTATTCAGAATATTCCTTATTCTTCATTGCCACTTCTAGATCTTGACTTACATCTAATTGCTGACATTCTCTACTTGAATGAATCACTAGCATTTCAAGATCAAAACATCTAGAATCCATGTTATCATCTTTACTTTAGTTGAAAGTCTAAGTTATATTCTTGGAGGAAGAAAAGAAGAAAATTTAGCTCTATTATCTGAAATCATAAAAAGGTAGGAGACATTATTATTTCCTTTTTCATATAAGAATCTTTCTCAGCACTCTTAATACTATATATATATATAGATGTGTATCTAGCCCTCCTTATATATCTATAGATATGTAGATAGTTATCTCCCTAAATAATATTATTTTTATTAATATATATTAATTGTGTAATTAATATAATTGATTATACCTAATATCTATGTAATAATATAATATATAATTACTAATTGCATATAATTAATAATATGATTAATTAATATATTAATATATATCTATATCTATCTCTGTATCTCTCTATCTATATACCATCCCCACACACACAACTCTTATTGGCTAATTGAAACTCTACTCTAGGAGAAAGAGAAATATGCTAACGGTGTCCTATTGTTAACATAACAGGGTCTAGGAATTAGATTATCAGTGTGTGTGTGTGAGTGTGTGTGTGTGTGTGTTTACATAGGTTTAAACATAGGTTTAGGGGTAATGTTGGGTTTTGAGGAAAAGTTTATGGGCTTCCTTTCCTCATAGGAAGGAAAATTCCTTTTTAGAATCTTATAGACAAGATTTGAACTTGGATAAATACAGGAAGAAACCAAAAAGCCAGGCTGGTAGAAATAAAGGCTTTTACTATAATATTAGGTACTGGAGCTGGCCCCATTGTCTCCTTGAGATAAGGTTGTATGCAACCATATATTTCTCCTGACTGTCCACAATTATTATGTGTGAATGTGGAGGTTGAAGGGAAAAAGAATGGGAGGAGGCCCAAGGAGGACTCAGCAGGTAAGATTCAGATTCAAGATGAGCAAAGATTAATGGAATAGCACTTAGGATGCAGAATATTTGACTTAACAAAAACATAATAAATACTTGTTAATTGATTTTTGACTGAACACCAGTTACATAAGGTTTGGGGAAAGTAACTCTTGCAGTAGAATACTTGTTTAAAAATCAGAATGATGGGAAAGGACATGCTGCCACTTCTGGTTTCAGGAGTTATTTGGGAATGATCTGTATAGAATTATTTTTGGAAGCCATAGGGAACATTCAAGGTTGCCAAGTAATAATAAGATGATGGTGATTATGATCACTAACATTCATATAGTGCTAACTCCATGTCAGATACTATGCTAAGTGCTTTGTAATTATTATTCCATTTGATCTTCACAACAACCTGTGAGGTAGATGCTATATTATTCCCATTGTATAGATGAGGAAACTGAGGCAAACAAAGGTTAAATGACTT
Source organism: Antechinus flavipes (assembly GCF_016432865.1). Taxonomy (NCBI): domain Eukaryota; kingdom Metazoa; phylum Chordata; class Mammalia; order Dasyuromorphia; family Dasyuridae; genus Antechinus; species Antechinus flavipes. Next base: position 182,910,245 of record NC_067400.1, on the reverse strand, counting down.
GACCAGGATCACACAGTGTTTAAATCTGTATTTGAACTCAATTTTTCTTATCTTCAGGCCTACCATTCTATCTACCAGGGTTGTGGGACAATAGCCAGATCTAGTCTTCAATGCTACAGGTATGATGATGTCAAGCTAGCCTTCCCTCCCTCATTGTTGTTTACAAATCAGTTTAGGTGACTTGGCTATCCCAAGTCATCATTGACTATTGTAATTTCAATGCATGGAAAAACAACAATAATTTTAAAATTTACAATTTTATTTTTTTTAATTTATGGAGTAAAACAAGTATTTCCATAACAGTACAATTTTAAAAATGGTTGCACTTGAAACTGCAAATCTATTATGTGCATTTTGCTGTTTATGCTAAACCTGAAGTTACCATGTAAATTTATTTTTCTTTTCCCCTCCCTTTTTTTCTTCTGTTCCCTGAACTTCCAAATCAAGATGGCTACCAGTAAATGCAAATAAGTATGTGTGTGTTTATAAAATTATTCTATACATATTTCTATTTATTATATATCTATTTACTGGACATTTCAGGGATTTCCATCAATTGGAGAACAGATGAACAAGTTATGATATATAATTGTGATGTAATACTATTGTAATATAAGAAATGATGAGTTCAGTGAGCTTAGGAAAGATTTGCACAAAAAAATGAAGTGTGAAATGAGCAAAACTAGGAATTTGTATTCTGAGGAGGCAATATGTATATAAATAGCTATAAGTAACTCACACAAATAGTAGATATAAGATAACTTAGAGGTTAAGGTCCTAGTAGCTGAATAAACCAGGAAATACCTCCAGCACAAAGGGTCTGGAGAGTCATTTGAAAAAAAAGATCATCATGGTCATCAGGGATTAGCAAGGAACACAGAAAACCTATTGGTACTTTGCTCAAGCACATAGTTTATATACCACCTAACATGGTGTCATAGTCATAGTTGCCATATGTAACTGAGTAAGTAAGATTTTAAACAGGCTGCTGCCATGGCCTCTTTCTTTCATGAAAGCCATGGAGTCCTAGCTAATGGACCTCATTAGGAAGGAAGCACAGGTGTGAATAGAGACTCTGGAAACTTAAAATTAATCTACACAAAGTGTGGACTTTGTGTTCATTTAGAAAGTGAACAATTGGGCTTGAATAGCATTATTTACTCTTGATGGATTTGCTTTAATAGCTTTAATTGAAGTCTGTTGGTTAAGAGTGCTGAACTTGGAATCAGAAGGATCTGAATTCAAATCTTGCCTCAACTTTATTACCCTGGGCAAGTCACAACCTCTATCAGCTTCAGTTTGGATAATTAAGTAGTTTAGTGAAAAGAATACTGGACCAGGAATCAGGAAGACCTGAGTTCAAATCAGGCTTCAGATACTTACTTGTTAGGCTCCTATTTACCTCAGTTTCTCATTTGTAAAATGAGGATACAGGGGAGAAGGAAATAACCACTCCAGTATCTTTGCCAAGAAAACAAAGAATTTTGTGCAACTGAATGACCAAACAAGAAGTGACTTCGAAGTTTATAGTCTGAAGAAGAGCATATGTACAGGCTGATATTTGATTGTTCACAGTTAGCAAGGGTGGGCATTTGATCTAAAATGCAGGAAAGCTATAGTTGTTGCCAGAAAACCTGAAGAAAGTACTATCCATTCTTTACCTTCTAAGGTTATCTAATGATATACAAACATCCAAGTTTTGAGATTAATATATCTAAATGGGATTTCAGATTACAGAGCTTCCTGTATTGTCATTAGAGAAAACTAAAGAGACAGCTTTTGGAAACCTAGTTAAGGTGACTTTCTTATATTTGTATTCCCCTAAACTCTGTGTGCTCTCAAGGAGAGCTTTATGTGATGGACTATACTTCAAACTACCAAAGGTATCAAAACAAATCACATAAGAGAGCTTGGGCAGTGATATCCCTTTATCACAAGTGACAGTGTCTACTTCATCTGTGATATAATGTCTTGTGATCCCTTCCCTGTTTTTTAGGGTATGTCTATGTATTAGTGATATAGCCTCTAAAGAAATGTCAAAAGTATATTAAGCTCCTGGAGCTTCTTTACTTTGTCCAGTATGGAACTATTGAATGAGGCAAATGGTGACCCAAAAGTCAGCACAGCATAGGAGATAGATGGTCAGCCTTGGTGGCAGGAGGACTCAAATTCAAGTCCTCCCTCAGACACTTAGCTGTCTATTGCTGGTCAAATTACTTAATTTCCAATTACCCCCAGGCAACTCTAAAGGTTACAAATGGGTTATTGCTCTGTATCTATAGAGACAATCTCCACAGTGAGCATTCCCCACGCAAAATGAAATCACAGGTCCTTCATACAACTATACCATCCCATTCCATTCTCTCAAATGAGTGGATTAATAGACAGCCTGTTTTCATCTGTCAGTTAACACAAAGGTTATATTAACTTACTTCATAGAGAATTCATTAGAAATTAATTCCTATAATCAACTTGTACTATACAAGGAGGTTTGGAGAAAAAATTTGGAGGCCTCCTAATACTTCCTGGGACTCAGACCACTTACTCGAGATAGTGGCCAAATCAGGAATTTTGTTACCCTCAGAAATAATTAGGTACTGTGTAGTGTTACTATGTAATTCCTTGAAGAACTAAGACAACTGCCACCATAACTTTTTCTTTGGAGCAGTCTTGAGTAAACTTAATAAAGGTACACTGAGGTACATAGTCTGAGAAAAATCAATTCATTAACAATGACATGTATAACTGTTAACAAATGGGGTCAGACTGGCCACCTCAGAGACCCTCTTTATCAATATATGAACAATGAAATTGTCACAGTTAAGGAACGTTACAATTGGTTAAACTAAGAAAGCTGGACTGGCATTTAGATGAAATTAGTCTCTTTCTGACAATTAAGGAATATTGATTGTTTTATGGGACTCACCTGTACCTTGTAATCTTTTCGAGGAGAACAAAACCACCAGATATGCTGTTGCCCTAGAAGAGAGAAAATCTTTCTTAATTGTACAACAACAGGCAAGACAGAAGATAAATCTTTTGGGGATGGAACCAGATTAAGCTCATGAGTCTTAAAGATAACAAACAGACTTCCTGAAAGTGTCCCAGGGGTTACTAATATGAGAGATAACTTTTCTTTTAATCATCCCTTTAAAATAATTCAGAGGGAAAGTAAAATTCCTAAGCTTACCTCAAGGACATAAAAAATAAGACATTTAGGCAGTTACTAACTCAATTATAAGTTAATACAGCATAAAACATTACATTGCAGAATCAATACAGTAGAAACTCAGTATAATATTAATTTTGATCTCTTCAGAGCTTCAAACCATGAAACTTGCAATGCAGAAAGTAGTTTTTGCCATGGTAACATTAATTTTCAGAATCAGATAATAGTTGAACTTCCTGTTTAGTGTAGGGCATGATAAAATATCTCTAGATAGCAGGCAAAAGGCAAGCCCCAAGTTAAAAGGAAAGCAAGTAAAACCCCCAAAGCTAGCCCATTTGGTACTAGGATGCATATTAGATCATTGAAATGCAGGGAACTGAAAATTTGTACTAAATCCTATATCAATTATCATATCAGGGAGCAAGAGAGTTGACCATTTGTCTAATTTGATTTCCCAAAACTTGTCTTTTTATTGAGGTTCCCTATCCTTCACCTGATACTGACATGCCTATATGTTCATGTATGAACAAATGGACTATTGGAAGGGAAAGAAAAGAAATAAAAGTCATCAAAAGACAGAGATTCATGATAATGCAGTATCATATTCAGGGGACACAAGCAAACATGTAAATTTTTATATACTTTTTTATATTCATGAAAATTAATATATACTTTTTAAAAAGCCAAATCATATATAATAGAAGTTCACAGTTTTATACACAATCTTCTCTTTGATTCTTCTTTATACATTAACTATATTAAGACAATATTAGTTCTTTCTCTGGAGATCGATAATATTTTTTGGATCTCTTTTTTTTTTTTTTTTTGGAATTGTCTTGAATCATTGTATTGCTGAGAATAGCTAAATAATTTGCAGTTTTTCATTGCATAATAATGCTATTACTGTGTGCAATATTCTCTCACTTCTGCTTAATTCACTTTGCATCCATACATGTAAGTTTTTTCAGGTTTTTCTGAAATCTTTCTGTATTTCATTTCTTATAGCACAATAATATTCCATTACAATCATATAACACAGCTTTTTTAGTCATTCCTCAATTGCTAGACATCCCTTCAATTTCCAATTCTTAACCATCACAAAAAGAGCTGCTATAAATATTTTTGTACAAGTGGATCCTCCCCCACCCCCTTTTTTTTTGTTTGTTTTCTTTAGGATATAGACTTATAGTATTACTAGATAAAAGGATATGCCCATTGGGCATAGTTCCAAGTTGTTTTCCAAAATGATTGGATCAGTTCACAACTCCACTAACAATACATTAGTGTCCCAGTTTTCTCACATCCCCTCAAACATTTATCATTTTTCTTTTTCATTGTATTAACCAATCCTAATTAAAAAAAAAAAAAAAAGAATGGAAAAGGGAAAGAGAGAAGTCGAGAGGAGAGAATACAGAAGAATAGAAAGAGAAGGGGGAAAAGAAGCATGAAAGGGGAAAAGGATTAATTTATTTAAAAAGAAAGTTGATATGAAGGGGTTTAGTGAAAGGCATATATTTTTTTTCTACAATTTTGTTATTCGTATATTAGTTCTATGATACATATATGATCTCTTAGAGTTAAAAGAATCTTGCTTTAAGCTGGAATTCATATAATCTTATGAATATAAGAAGTACCTCTTTGGATCTCAGTTTCCTAATATGCCAAATGAAGGTGTTAGACTAATGATCTCATTCCTTGCCAGTCAATGAACATTTTATTAAACATTATAATAGGTTCCAGGGACTGTAATATATGCTGAGAATACAAATATGAATATGAAAATATAAAAATATAATATGAAAAATATACTGCCCTCAAAAACTTTAGTTTTTGGAGAGACTATACACAAAAGGAAGTTAAAAGGGGGAGAAGTGGGAAGTACTTGGCATGAAGTACAATGGAGAAGTTAAAAGGAGTATAGCACGGTAGGAAATTAAGTGATAACTGTCTGGCATGTCCTTAAATGAAGGTTTGGGGAGGAGCTCTTTACTTTGCCTACCATCTAGTCCAGTCTTCTCATTTCACATATTAGGAAGACTAAAGAGGTTAAGTATTTTATAGTGACAAAGGCAGGATTAAACCTGGGTTTGCAAGCCCCAGAACCAATACTCATTCTATTGAATTAAAATGAACTATTCAGTTGTACCTCCCAAGTCTTCATCATCTGCTCTCACAAAATTCCCTGATTCCTGCTCATTTGTTGGGGATGACCACTTTTCATAATCAACTGGGATCTTCTTTCTATATGATCTCCAGTTTGAAAGGTATGTGTGAGTGGTATAAAAAAGTTGAAAAAATGCCCAAAAACCTTCATTTGCTCCTGAAGATAAAAAGATAATTGATTTTCATTGTGCCAACTTTTAAAAATGGACGTATTATTAAGTGATTAGAGTTTGAAGGGACTTCAGAGATTAAGCCAGATTCCCTACTTGAAACGTTGTTTCTAGTTCCAATTCCTATGATACTTTTTTTTGGTCTATCCTTTCTCAACTCTGGCTTTGATCATGTTGCACTTACTGTAGACTCAAATCCCATTGGTATGGGATTCTCCTTAATAACAGAGTTGAATGTCTCAAATATATCTGAGAGGTGGTGGAGTTGGGAGTGGGAGAGAAAATTCCTCAATCTTCTTTGAGCTTGAGAGTCTTTTCAGAATCTCTAGCTTTTGGCCCTTTTGGCTTTTATCTTTAAGAAAGAAGATAGAAAATGCCAACTCCACTTCTGGATGCAGAAGAAAAAGACAGTGATAAGATGAGAAAAGATAGCAGTCTCCATCAGGTCCTTATCATTAGCTTGTTACAGTAGAGACTTTCAGAATTTCCCCTTTGGTGAGATTTAGGAGTCTCTCTCTCTCTCTCTCTCTCTCTCTCTCTCTCTCTCTCTCTCTCTCTCTTTTTCTCGGTTGAGCTGAGTTATCTTGTTTCCAAAGTGAGAGCTCCTCCACTGTGTATTGTTTGACATATACTCTTTTATGTATACTTTCTCTGCTTTCTGTTTCATTGCCAATTTGAATAAACAGGCTTCTAAGTGTGTTCATTGTGGAACTGGTATCAAATAGGAAAGCAGTCAAGCCTTGTATATAAACCTTGTTATCCCCCAATAATAAACAGCTATAAGAAGTCAGATTGGACCTGAAGACCACATCCCTTAAACTAATAATTTAAGGGAGCAGATAGATATAATTCTAATCTGATATCTTCTCTCTCTAAGGACAGCTGAGTGACATGTCTCTGGCCTCATTGCTCTTTCTGGAAGTAATTGAATCACCATTGAAAAAAGACAGGGAAAGAAAAGACTAAAGATGTCTATTCTGGGTCTCTTTGAGCTATGCAACAAGAGCCAGGTGAGAGATAGCCCTCGCTCTAATGATATTCCTAAAATGCTTTTCACCATCAGCATTTTAAATGCTACTTCTATCACAACCTGATGACTTGGACTTACATTTATCTCATAGTCTAAGGTCATCTTATGCTCTAGGTTTTCTTATACCTGTCTGCATGCATAGCCCTCCCAACTATACATTGTGAGAGTATCTCTGAGATTAATACACTTAATCCTGTTTGCCTCAGTTCTTCATCTGTAAAATGAGCTGGAGAAGGAAATGGTAAATCATTACTATGTGTCTTTGCCAAGAAAACCCTAAATGGGGTCATAAAGAATCAGGCATGACTGAAATGACTGAACAACAATAAGCAGATCTTTAAACTCTTAATCCTTCCTTAATCTCTGATTTAAAAACAAATGAAAGTAGTCCTCTGGGTGTGGGGAGATTTAGAGCTGGAAAGAAACTTGGAGGTAATTTAATCTAGCCCACGGATTCTTCATCATTTAAAAAAAATGTTCTGAACCTTTGATTATATTAGGTCTATAGGCTCCTTCAAAAAATATTTTTAAATGCATAGGATTATTATTAAATGCATAAAATCCAGGGGTTTCAAAGGAAGCCAATTATTGAAACACCAATTAGTATAATATTAAGTTCACAGATCACATGTTAAAAACTCTTGGTCTTACCCCTTTATTTTATAGATAAGGAAAGGGACCTTCCTTGCTTGGGGGAATTTACCAGGGACTTCCATTTGTCAATAGAATCATAAGTCCAGATCCATTCTTCTAAAACTGTAGCTCATGAGCCCCAATTAGCATGCTTTCCCTTACCAATAACCACAAAATCCAGTATTTTAGAAAAAGGTCTTCACTCAGATGACATAATAAGAACAGTAGTCACTTCCAAAAATCTCCTTTACAAAAACACAAAGAATAATTATGTAAGAAATATGTGTATGGAATACAAGTTTCTAAGGCAGCTAACAAATCTGGAACACAAGGGCCATTATAACTGTCTTTCTCCAGCATGTTCACAAAGTCAAAAGTATGTGTTGCTAGGTTTGCTTTATATGGTATGGCATCTCGTCTTGGTTGGCTGAATATTCAGCTGGGTTTGTTTACCAAGGGATGTAATGATTATGGTGGATGGACTGATTTGGTGCTGGGTTGAGGTGAACAGGTTTCTCAGATAATGAACTATCTCCTCACCAGGTTTGGTTATTGTTGGACTTGAACACGCAACCTTGACTCAGTTAGATAGATTGCTGCCCAATTTGACAGTTGCTGCTTGATTGGGCCAGAAAGATTTCTCAACTACTGACTGAGTCGTATTTCTAATGGATGATCAATCTGCTGGACTTCCAAGTGATGTGAGTAATGTAGACACCAGATGATGGTAGATACCAAAAGCTGAGGTTTGGTCATGTGAAGAATTCACAATGGCCATTCTCTTTGGCAAAAGGTAGATTTATTTAGGGGAATAGTTACAGACAAAATGAAGGGTTACAATAGATACCAAGAATGGTAAATATGAAATAGAATGGGAGAACCTATGAAAGATAAGTTCCTCAGTGGAACTCACTAGTACCCAGGAGGAAAAAAAAAAATTCCCTGTGGTTGAGGCATGACCTTAGCTGATAGGCTAAATCATGAAAGGGACTTAGCACCCTAGAAGAGTTAGCTAGCTATAAGGAGAAGTGGAGTTGGGAAGCATAGGGAAAGATACCAAATGGCACAGGGGAAAGATACCACAAGGTAGAGTGCCACAGTGGACTGACCCAAAGGAAGGCACAAGCCAAAGAATGGTCCATAAGTAGATTTTATAGGGAAAATTTAACCTCTAGGACATGACTAGGATTTTTCACAGGGCATGGCAAGATGAGATTGCTCTTGAGAACTACACAGAGGGTGGGTCTCAGGGATTTGACATAATTTGGATTTCTTATTGGATGATCTCCCCAGGGGATGGATGAGATCATAGACCTAAACTGATCTCCCACCCAGCCTCAGGGATTAATTTTTATCAATTCTTATGCTAATCACATTCAGTAAGACCTCATCATAGGGATCATTCTTCAATAAGAAGCTTCTCTCTTAATTTCTGGTTTATTGGGTATCACTGTGCTTTCAGTAACTAGATCAGAACTGTGGTCTTTTTAGCTAAAATGCTTCTTGTAAAATAACATACTTTTGGATCTAATTCATTTTGCTCTCCTCTTCAATTTGGTGGGTTAGTTCAATCCATTCACATTTATAACTATTTTAATTAATTGTATATTTCCCTTCATCCTATTCTTTATACTTTGTCCTCTCTTTTATCTTTTTCTCCTTTTTTAAGGTTTTTACCTTTCCTTTAATTTTAAATCTCTCTTCATGAACATTCCTCCAAACTTAGGACTTGGTTTATAACTCAACTTGGTTCATAACCTCCCTCTTATTTTTCCTCTTCCCTTCTTCTTGCTCCCTGTTTCTCTGATGAGTTGAGTATATTTATACAATAAACTCTATATGTTTAACCCTCCTTTCACCAATTTAGATTAACGTGAGTTTCAAGTGATGCCTGCTTCCTTCCTTTCTTTTGCTTCCTTCGTTTCTTTCTTATTTGTATAGTCTTTTATTTATGTACCTCATTGTGTGAGATTAAAAAGTCCTTCTACCTTTCCTATTGTATGGAAGAATAGCAACCAGAAAAACAATCAGAGACTCCCAGAGTAAGAAAAGCAAAAAGGAGTTTATTACAATCTTGGGGAAAAGAGCAACCCCTAAACAAAAAGATGTTAGTTAAAGAAGTTCAAAGCACAAATTGCAAAACACAAGATTAAATGGAACATAAGTCCTCCCTGCCCTTAACCTTTTCTTCCATTGTTTGGGGGAGTCCAGGTTTATACTCTAAATACAGAAATCTAGTCCAGTAACAAAAAATAAATTGCTTTTAAAAGAAATACTTAAATTCTAATTAAGAGATGGTGGGAAACAGGAGGGGATGTTCATTCAAGACAACACTTGCAGCTTTTCAAATATGGTTTAACTTGTTTTTGCAAAGTTTCAAGTCATAACTAGATTATAGGTCAAAGCCACATCCTTCTGAGAGAATTTTCACTCAGTTTATCCTATACAATCCTTCTTCTTATAATAATAAATATATTAATCTTTGAAAATCTCTCACACCATTCTTTTTTTTTCTTTTTTTAATTGTATAACTTTATCATTGATACATATTGCTTTATGAACATTGGGAGAGAAAAATCAGAGCAAAAGGGGAAAAAAACATGGGAGAGATTAAAAAAAAAAAAAAAGAAAAATGAAGTGAACATACATGTGTTGACTTACATTCAATCTTAGTTCTGTCTCTGGTTACAGATGGCATTTTCTGTCCAAAGTCTATTGGGATTGCTTTGGATCACTAAACTATTGAGAAAAACCAAGCCTTTCATAGTTGATCATCACACATTCTTGCTGTTATTGTGTACAATGTTCTGCTTCTGTTACTCAGCATCGGTTCATGTAAATCTTTTTAGGCCTTTCTATAATCAGCTTGTTCATCATTTTTTAAAAAACAATAATATTCCATTACCTTCATTTATCACAACTTGTTTAGCTATTCCCTAACTGATGGGCATCCATTCCTTTTCCAATTCTTTGCTACCACAAACAGCACTGCTACAAACATTTTCAAATATATGTGTTCTTTTCCCTCCTTTATGAGTTTCTTGGGATACAGACTTAGTAATGGCACTGCTGGGTCAAAAGATATGCACAGTTTTATAGAACCTTTGGGCTCTCCAAAATGAATGGATCATTTCACAACTCCACCAATAATGCACTAGTATCCCATTTTCCCATATCCCCTCCAATATTTATTATTATTCTTTCCTGTCATATTAAATAATGTGAGAGGTGTGAGGTGGTACCTCAGAGTTGTTTTAATTTGTCTTTCTTTAATCAATAGTGATTTGGAAATTTTTTTCATATAACTATAATGGCTTTAATTTCATCATCTGAAAATTATCTGTTCATATTCTTTGACCATTTATCAATTGGGGAATGACTAGTATACTTATAAATTTGACACAGTTCTTTATATACTTTAGAAGTGAGACCTTTATCAGAAATATTGACTGTAAAGATTTTTCCCCAGCTTTATACTTCCTTTTTAATCTTGTTTCTCTTGGTTTTGTTTGTGAAGAAACTTTTTAATTTAATGTAATCAAAGTTGTCCATTTTGTCTTTCATAAGGTTCTCTAGTTCTTCTTTGGTAATAAATTCCTCCTTTCTCCAAAGATCTACTAGGTAAACTATCCCTTGTTCTTCTAATTTGTTTATGGTATCATCCTTTATGCCCAAATCATGTATCCATTTTGATCTTCTTTTGGTATGGGGTGTGAGATGTAGATGTATGCTGAGTTTCTGACATAGTATTTTCCAGTTTTATCAGCAATTTTTGTCACACAGAAGCTGGAGTTTAGGGGTTTATCAAGTACTAGATAGCTAAAGACCTTGCATATTGTGTCATGTGTATCTAATCTATTCCACTGATCTACCACTTTATTTCTTAGCCAGTACCAAATGGTTTTAATTACTGCCACTTGGTAATATAGTTTTAGGTTTGGTACTGCTAAGTCACCATCCTTTGTATTTTTTTTCATTAATTCCCTTGATATTCTTGACTTTTTATTCTTCCAGATAAATTTTGTTATTATTTTTTCTAGTTCTATAAAATAATATTTTGGCAGTTTGGTTGTTATGGTACTGATCAAGTAGATCAATTTAGGCAGAATTGTCGTTTTTATTATATTAGTTTGGCCTAGCCATGAACAATTTATATTTTTCCAATTGTTTAGATATGATTTTATTTTGTGAAAAGTATTTTGTAATTGTATTCATATAGTTCTTTTGTTTGTCTTGGCAGGTAGCTCCCCAAGTATTTTATTTTGTCTACATTAATTTTAAATGAAATTTCTCTTTCTATCTCTTGCTGATGGGCTTTGTCAATAATATATAGAAATGCTGATGATTTGTGTGGGTTTATTTTATATCCTGCAAATTTGTTAAAGCTGTGAATTGTTTCTGTAGGTTTTGGGTGATTTTTTAGGATTCTCTAAGTATATCATCATATCATCTGCAAAGAATGGTTTTATTTCCTCATTGCCTATAGTTTTATTTTCTATTCCAATTCTTGTAATTTATTTTTCTTTCTACTAAAACTAACATTTCTAGAACAATATTGAATAATAGTGGTGATAATGGGCATCCTTGTTTCACCCCTGATCTTATTGAGAATGCATCCAGCTTCTCTCCATTATAAATAATTTTGCTATAGGTTTTAGATAAATACTGTTTATTATTTTTAAGGAAAGCAACCTTTACTATTATCTAGTGTTTTTAATGGGAATGGGTGCTATATTTTGTCAAAAAGCTTTTTCTGCATCAGTTAAGATTGTCATATGATTTCTGTTAGTTTTGTTGCTGATATGGTCAATTATTATTTCACTATTTTTTTTTAGTGAGTTATTTTCTTTTTCCAATTCACAAATCCTGCTTTCCTGGAAGTTCTTTACCTTTTCCAATTCACATTTCAGGAAGTTGTTACTCTCTTGCATAGCTTCTCTTTCCTTTCCCCATTTTTCTTCTAGCTCTCTTTTAAGATTTTTAATAATCTCTTCTAGGAGAGATTTGTGTGATGGGGATCAGGTTAGATCCCCCTTTGGGGTACTGTCTGGAGACTATTGCTATTAGTCTCCTTGGGGTTGAAAACCTGCTCTCTTTCTGTATAGAAGCTATCGATAATCCTTTTGATTTTTTTACTTATTTGTTTTAAAGCCTGTAGGGTCTGTTTTCAGGGCAAGGAGGTTACCAGCTTCCTCTGCAGAGTAGGGATAGATATATGGACAGTAGCTGTCCTGCAAACAGGCTGCAAAGAGCGGCGAGGTATGGGAGTGTTCTGGGAAAAAGTTCCCCACCGGAAGTGATTCAGGCCCTGGGGGTAGGGGGAGGAGGGGAGCGAGCTGTGGAAGTGCACAGTGAAGAATCCTACTGTGCAGATTAGCAACTACCCTGGGGCTAGAGACTGAGCAGTGAAAGTGTCACTACCTAAAGCCAAAGCTGGCTGTGGGGCTGTGGGCACTAGCAGTTAACCAGCGAATAGCCCAGCACGGGTTATAAGTGTCTCTGCCCAGGGAAGCACAGGCAAGTTCTATTGCCCCAGGCCAAGCCCCAATCTGTGCAGATTAGCAGCTGCCCCAGGCTATGCCCTCCTGTGTGGATTTGTGACTGCCCCGCGATACCTTGTGCTGCAGAATATTGCTGCACAGCTGTGTTGTGGTCTGTGCTGAGTCACTTCCAGTTTTCGGTGGGTATAGCCAGATCCTATTAAGTTCTGGTGTTTTTTAGAGTATCCTCTACCTGGCTTTAAATTCTCTGCTGGTCTACTGCTTTGTAATCAAGGCAGAGCAGTAAGCCTATGGAAGAGTCATCTCTGTAAATTTTCTAACTACAGAGGTTACCTCTGCTGGGTCTGCTCAATATGCTACCCTCTAGTTCTATCCCTGCCTGCACTGGTCTGTTCTTGGCCCCTCAGAACAAACCTTTCCTGGAGATCTTCCAGATTATCTTCGGCTGGTAAGTTGTTGTACTTCTACTCTTCATGAATTTTACCAGTCAAGTGCTATTTTTGAGCCTGAATATAATAATTGGTCGTGAGAGTATGAGAGTAGCTTAGAAAGTCGCATGTGCCTTCTCTGCCATCTTCATCATCAATTATTATAATAGTTTTCCTAATATTAAACCAGCCCTGAATTCCTGGTATAAATCCCACTTGGTCATAGTCTATTATCCTGCTGATAAGTTGCTATAATCTCTTTGCTAATATTTAATTTAAAATATTTGCATCAATATTCATTTGAGAGGTTGTCTATAATTTTCTTTCTCTGTCTTTGTCATTCTTGGTTTAGGTATCAGTGTTATATTTGTGTTATAGAAGGAATTTGACAGTACTCCTTTACCTATTTTTCCAAATTGCTTACATAGTATTGGAATTAATTGTTCTTTAAATGTTTGGTAAAATTCACTTGTGAATCCATCTGGCCCTGGAGATTTTTTCTTAAAGAGTTCCTTGATGACTTGTTCAATTTCTTTTTCTAAAATGGGACTATTTAATTATTGTATTTTCTCTTCTGTTAATCAGGGCAATTTATATCTTTGTGAATATTCACCCATTTCAGTTAAATTGTCAAACTTGCTGCCATAGAGTTGGGCAACATAGCTCCTAATTATTTCTAAATTCTTTTTCATTGGTAAATTCACCCCTTTCATTTTTAATGCTGGTGATTTGATTTTTTTTTCTTTTCTTTTTTCTCATCAAATTAACCAAAGGTTTACTTATTTTGTTAGTTTTTTCATAAAACCAACTCTTTGTTTCGTTCAATATATACTATTTGTTCAATAGTTTTTTTTAGTTTCTATTTTATTAATCTCTCCTTTGAGTTTCAAAATTTCTAATTTGGTATTTAATTGGGGGTATTAATTTGTTCTTTTTCTAGCTTTTAATTGCATGCCCAATTTAATTGATCTCTTCTTTCTCTATTTCATTTATGGAGCTATTTAGAGATATAAAATTTCTCCTAAAAACTGCTTTGGCTGCATGCCGTAGGTTGTACTATGTTGTTTCATTATTGTCATTTTCTGAGACAAAATTATGGATTGTTTCTGTGATATGTTGTGTGACCCACTCATTTTTTAGAATTAGACTAAAAGTCAAATGGAAATTAAATAATCTCTTTCCCTGGCCCTTTATTGAATATAATTTTTATTGTCTTGTGGTTTGAAAAGGAAGCATTTACTATTTCTGCCTTTCTGCATGCGATTGTGAGGTTTTTATGCCCTAATACAGTCAATTTTTGTGTAGGTGCCATGTACTGCCAAGAGAAAGATTTATTCCTTTCTGTCCCTATTCAGTTTTTTCCAGAGGTCTATCATATCTAGCTTTTCTGGGATCCTAATAATCGCCCTAGTTTCTTTCTTGTTTATTTTGTGGTTAGATTTATCTTGATTCTGAGAGGGGAAAGTTGAGGTCCCCCCACTAGAATAGTTCTATTAACTATTCTTCCTGTAAATGACTTAAAATCTTCTCTAGGAATTTGCTTGCTTTACCACTTGATGCATAGACATTTAGTATTGTTACAACTTCAATATTTATGTTATCTTTTATCAAGATGGATTTTTCATACTTATCTCTTTTAATAAGATCTATTTTTACTTTTGTTTTAGCTGAGATCAGAATTGCCACCCCTACTTTTTTTTTTTACTTCATCTGAAGCATAATAAATTGTATTCCAAGCTTTTACCTTTACTCTGTATGTCTGTTTCTGTCAAATGTGTTTTTTGTAAACAGTATATTGTAGGATACTGCTTTTTAATCTACTCTGCTATTTGCTTCCATTTTATGGGAGAGTTCATCCCATTCACATTAACAGTTATGATTACTAGCTCTGTATTTCCCTCCATCCCATTTTCTCTCCTATATATTCTTTGGTTCTCTCTTTTCACTCTTGTCTTCTATCAACCCTTTCCCCCTTCTCTTACCTTCTTTTGTAATGTTTCTGCCCTCTTTCTGTCTTGTCCCTTCCTTTTCTTTTCCTCTTTTTCTTCCTATTTCTTTATAGTGTTAGATAAATTTCTACACCCAACTGAATGATTAAATTATTCCCTCTTAAAGCCCAAACTGATGAGATCAAGCTTCAGAAAATTCTCATCTCCTTCCTTTCTTTCCCTGGATTGTAATAGGTTTTTTGCACCTCTTCATGGGAACTAATTATATTATAGTATATAATAGTATATACTATATACTATACATATATATGTATGTATATATTTATATTATAACCATTATACCTCCCTTCTTTTTTTTTTTTCAGTCCAGACTGTTTCCCATCCCTTAATGTGTTTTTCTTCAATGTCATCACATAAGAGACCATTCACAACCACACCCTCAGGCCATGTGATGCCCCCCCCCCATCCTGCCCCAGTGACAGATACAGTTCCCAAGACATTGTTTTCCTATTTAGGGATATAAATAGTTTAACCTTTATATATATATATAAAGAGAGAGAGAGAGAGAGAGAGAGAGAGAGAGAGATACACATATAGATATAAATATATATATATATATTTTTTTCCCTCTGTTTATCTTTTCATGGTTCTTTTGCATCCTGTGTTTGGAGATTAAGTTTTCTATTTGGTTCTTTTTTTTTTTTAATAGAAATGATTGAAAGTTTCTTACTTCATTGAATCTCCATCTCCTTCTCTGAAAGATGATGCTAAGTCTTACTGGGTAGTTAATTCTTTTGTAACCTCAGGTCTTTTGACTTCCAGAAAATGATATTCCAGGCTTTCCAATCCTTTACTATAGAAGCTGCCAGATCCCAGGTAATCCTGACTATTACTCCTTGATAGTTGAATTATTTGTCTGACAGCTTACAGTATTTTTCCTCTAAGACTATAGTTTTGGAGTTGTGGGATATTTTTCCAGAGGTGATTGATAGATTCTTTCAATGAGCCTTTTCCCCTATGTTTCTAGAAAATTGGGGTAGTTTTCCTTACTGATCTCTTGTAGAATGCTATCCAGGCTCTTTTTTTGGTCATGGCCTTCAGGTAGGCCAATAATTTTAAAATTGTCTCTTCTGGATTTATTTTCAAAGTCAGCTGTTTTGCTAATGAGGTATTTCACATTTTCTTCTATTTTCATTCTTTTTTGTTTGATTCTTGCTATCTTACAAAATCATCAGCTTCCATCTGGACTGTTCTAGTTTTTAATGTGTGATTTTCTTCAATTATCTTTTGTATTTCTTTTTTCCATTTGGTTTATTCTACTGTTTAAGGAGTTGTTTTCTTTAGTTTTTTTTTTTTTTTCTTTCCTTTTACTCTCTCATGTATACCTCTCATTTCTTTTCTCATTTTTTCTTTTACCTCTCTTATTTTCCTTTTGAAATCTTTTATAAGCATTTCCAAGAAGACTCTTTAGGCTTGCAACCAAATGATCTTGCTCTTTGAGATTTCTTTTGTGGACATTCTGTCCTAATCTGAATTTGTGTTTTGGTCTGCCCTGTCACCATAGTAGCTTTCTATGGGCAAGGTTATTTTTTTGTTTCTTGCTCATTTTCTTTCCTTTTCTTTTGATATTTCCTTTTTTTTTTTTAACTTTTAAGGTGGAGCTCTGCACTGTCCCAAGCTTTCTATGCAGTTCTAAGGGGCCCTTGTGTTGTAGGGGTAGCTTTGCCCAATCTGTTCAGGAAATAGTCTGATTTCCCAGAGTTTGTCTTCTGAGTTGGGACTGGAAGCTGCCCCACTGATGGGCTCCTCTACTGAGCTAGGACTAAGGGTCTTAGTTGATGATTTGCTGTGGTTAAGACCTCTTACCTTTTCCTAAAGTCTATTTGACCTGGGCTGAACACCTTTTTCACCCCAGTCAGACTGACCTTTCTTGAATTTTTTTTCAGTCTATCTTGAGCTGGAGAATGGTTTCATTCCATCAGACTCTGGTTAGAGGCTTGTTTTCATGTAATTTTTGAGGGAAACTTGGAGAGCTCCAGCTACTTTCTGACTTTACTCTGCCATCTTTGCTTCATCTCTTCCTATGCTTTCATACCATTCTTGATACATTTCCTCAACCATCTTGTTCTCAGTCACTAGTTTCTCTGGGTTTGATTTGTCCTTTTTCTCTACTGTGGTGCTTGTCAGGAACCAAAGAATTTGTTTTCAGTTTGATTCCTTGGCCCCCACTCTCTAAAAGTCAAAGTCTAACTAACCCCCCGCTTTAGGTTGTTCAATTTTTCTTCTGTGGAAATCCCAGTGATGTCTCTAAGGTTAAATTTTCCCTATAAAATTTACTTGTGGGCCATTCCATGGCCACTACTCTCTCCTGGTCAGTCCACCACAGCATTCTGCTTTGTGGTGTCTTTCCCTTCCCCCATACTATGTGGTATCTCTCCTAACTCCACTATGCTTTCCAATTCTACTTCTCCTCCTTAAAGCTAACTGACCTTTTAGGGTGCTGAGTCTCTTTTAAAATTTAGCTTGCCAGCAGGATGATTTCAGAAAGGCCTTGAGAAACTTACACAAACTGATGCTGAGTGAAATGAGCAGGACCAGGAGATCATTGTATACTTCAACAATACTATATGATAATCAATTCTGATGGACCTGGCCATCTTCAGCAATGAGATGCACCAAATCAGTTCTAATGGAGCAGTAATGAACAGAACCAGCTATACCCAGCGAAAGAACTCTGGAAGAAAACTAAGAACCATTACATTGAATTCCCAATTGCTATATTTTTGCCTGCCTACATTTTTTATTTCCTTCACAGGCTAATTGTACAATATTTCAGAGTCTGATTCTTTTTGTACAGCAAAATAATGGTTTGGCCATGTATACGTATTGTGTATCTAATTTATACTTTAATATATTTAACATCTATTGGTTACGAAGTGGGGGAAAGAAGAGGAAAAATTGGAATAAAAGATTTGGCAATTGTCAATGCTGTAAAATTACCCATACATATAACTTGTAAATAAAAAGCTATTAAAAATTAAAAAAAAAAAAAAAAAAAAGATTTAGCCTGCCAGCTAAGGGCTTGCCCCAACTTCATGGAGTACTCCCTTTTTCACTGGGAAATTATGAGTTCCACTGAGGATCTTGTCTTTTCCATTGTTAATTGTTAAAAGTCTTTTCCTTGCTAACTATATGCTCTCTTAAATCTATTTATTTTGACCATGGCCTGGAATCTAAGTAGCCTATTTGGTATACAAATTGAGGTTCTGTACTCCCAACTCCCATCTGAGGCCATCTATCACCTTAACCATTTATGTCCCAAGTAATTAGAATAGGTAACCTTTCAGAAATAAAAATGCCTATCAATAAATTCAGCAACAACAAAATTGCTAAAAGAAATAGATATATGCATTTAGCAACAGATAGATGACTAAGCCAAATACTCACTTATTTACTTATTTAGGATATAATGGCCACATATTTTCAGATGGAAAACTTACATACTTGAATTCTGCTCATAGATACTACTGAATACTTGCCTTGATTATAGAAATTTGCTATATAAGGAAAACACAGCGACCTGATTATAATCAAAAACTGGTCCTTCAGGCCTCAGCCTAAGAGCACATACATGACAGGATAAAGTATCCTTAGTTAATTGTAACAATTTCACCTTATTGCCAGACTCAGGAAAAATCAAGTGGGTTCTTATTCAAAGGAACACCACTGGGAAACTGAGTCAGAAGGATCTCACCTTAAGTGGAAAACTAGGTTGTCCTTCAAACTCTTGTCCAGGTCCTTTTATCCTTTAATGTGGAAGCTGCTAGAGTCTGAGTCATCCTTATTGTGGCTCCCGGGTATTTGAATTTTTTTTCTGGCTGCTTGAAATATTTTTTCATTAATCTGATAATTCTGAAATTTAGCCACAATATTCCTTGTGGTTTTTATTTTGGGGTCTCTTTCAGAAGGCATTCAATGAATTCTTTCAATGGTTATTTAACTTCTGATTCTATAACATCTGGGAAGTTCTCTTTGATGATTTCTGAAAATAGTGTTTAAACTTTTTTTCATCATGATTTTCAAGGAACCCAATAATTCTTAGATTATCTCTCTCAGATCTATTTTCCAGATCTGTTGTTTTTCCAAGTAGATATTTAACCTTTTTTCCTATTTTTCATTTTTTTCTTTAGTTTTGCTTGATTGATTCTTGATGTCTCATCGAATCATTCATTTCCATTTGTTCAGTTCTGATTTTTAATGAGTTATTTTCTTCATTTACTTTTTTTTAACTTCTTTTTGTATATGTCCAATTGAGTTTTTAAATGAGTTGTTCTATGGAATTTTTTTCCATTTCACAAATTTTTTTAAATGTGTTATTTTCTTTTTCTAATTCACAAATCCTACTTTCCTAGGAGTTCTTTACCTTTTCCATTTCACATTTCAGGGACTTGTTTTCTTTTTCAAATATTTCTTTTAATGAGTTATATGCCTTTTACATACTCTCTTGCAGACCTTCTCTTTCCTTTCCCCATTTTTCTTCTAGCTCTCTTTTAAGATCTTTTTAAATTTCTTCTAGGAGAGCCTTGTGAGGTGGGGATCAAGTTATATCCCCTTTGGGGTTTTGTCTGTAGACTGCTATTAGTCTCCTCAGGGTTGGAAATCTGTTCTTTTTCAGCATAGAAGCTATCTATAGTCAGAGCTTGCTTTGCTTTTTTGCTCATTTTTTAAAAAACCCTTGGGGTCTGCCTTTAGGGCAAGAAAGTTCCAAGCTTCCTCTACAGAACAGGGACAGATGGACAGTGGCTGTCCTGTGAACAGGCTGCGACATGCTATGGAAGAACAGCTGCCCTGGGAAGAGTAACTGCCCTGGGAAGAGCGACTGCCCTGGGAAGAGTGGCTGTGTTGCAGAAGAGCTGCCACACTGCAATTGTGCTAAGTCACTCCCAGTGCTGGGTGAGTGGCCAGGTCCTGTGAAACTCTGGCATTTTGGGTTATACTCTACCTTTTGCGTTTGTGCAACTGCTCTGCTGATCTACTGCTTTGCAACCAAAGCAGAGCCAACTTGTGGTAGAGACCTCCCTGCAAATTCTCTGCACCCCACCCCTGGTCTGCTCAGCATGTGCTAACTCTCCATGTTCTGCCTCCCTGCCTTCACTGGCCTCTTCCCACCTGATCAAGACAGACCTTTTCTGGTGATCTTCCAAATTACCTTCTACTGGTAATTTGTTGTACTCCCAATATTATTCCCAATATTTGTGGATTCTACCAGTCAAGCACTATTTCAGAGGCTGAATTTTGTAATCAGTAGTGAGGGTAGTGGGGGAGCTCAGAATGAAGCATGTGTCCTCTCTGCCATCTTGGCTCTGCCTCGGTAGATGGATTTTAAATTCAACATTAACAAATCATTTTACTTTAAGATGCTCAATAACTAATCTATATCAAAACATGTTCAGGTATTAACCATGTTTGAAGGGACAAAGGACCATTGATCTCAGAATCATAGAACTCATATAGAACATAGAATATCCTAATTTCACATTAAATAACCCTATCACAATTAATATTAATAATTTATTCATTCTAAAAAATATCAATTCAACTTCCTCCAATTGAGGACTTTTTATAAACCTTTCTAGAAATATGAATTACAAGTACAATATTAATGCTGTTAAAATTCCTCTAAGCACAATTAATCTTCCCTCCCACCAAAACATTCCTATTGCAAAGTTAATTTTAGAGGTTATACATTGTTTTTAACAGTACATTCTTGAAGTTCCTCCATAGGTCCTTTAAGTCTGGTATTCTCAGCCTCCAGACTGTTCTTCCACTCTTCTTTTTCCAGGTCTTAGTAAGTGCCTACTGTTCTGCAAATTGTAAACTCCAAAGGCGTTGTCTGGGTCAGCAATCCTTGGTTTCTAAGGGCTAAAAAGGGATGAGGACACTGCCAGTACATAACTCCTTAAAAATTTATCCTTGGTTTGAAGAGGGTCTTTCCCTTTCTCCTTCCAAATAAAATTAATTAATCTCAAATGGGGAAAATTCCAGGTCACTTTCTGGGAACAGTTATAAATCTTTAAAAAAAAAAAAAAAGCAATATACAAACATTTGGCTTAAGGCAATTTAGTCTCTAACATCAATTTATTAATCCATTTCTTAAAAATCTGATTCATTCTTTACACTTTCCCTGAGGAGGGCAAATGCCCAGGTGTGCAGAATTGCCACTCAGTTTGCAATCCCTCTTCATTTTTTTTTTATAAAACTATGGAAATAAAACATGTTTCTTTATTAGAATCAATAATCTCTACCAAAGAAAAATCAAAGGGAAATAAGAAAATCTTTACTGACTCAAACTGCCTATAATTTTCTAATAAAAAAGGGAAATAAGAGACCTTAATAAACTTTATAAACCACTTAAATTGTTCCAGTCCCAATCCCAGTCACCAAGGTGGCTCACCAGTTCTTGAGGATGGGAAAGCCTCTTAGAGATCTAACTACTTAGAGTCTTCTCCCCTCCCCCGCCCCACACCTGTTCTTGCCCTTACCTGAGCTGTGCACAATTTACCTGAATGATTTCTAACTTTTCTCAGCTGGTTTTATCTGCTTTGTTTAATTAGTTCTCTATATTTGCTAGTCTACTTCCATTTTTGCTTTCTCTGAGTATCTCTCTTCAGTTTACCAGTCAGAGTGGGAGTTCCCAAGTCAAGTCCAAAGACCACCAAAAAACTCTCTGGAGGATGTCTGCCCAAGGATTTAGTATGGAAGAGACCCCTCACAAACAGGAACTATCCCAGATGCGTCCCCAAACTGTGTAGAACAATAGCGACCACAAAAACAAACAGAGACTCTCAGGGTAAGAAAAGCAAAAAAAGGGGTTGATTACAATCTGGGGGGAAGGAGCAACTACTAACAGAAAAGATGTCAGTTAAAGGAGTATAAAACACTAAGTGAAAAACCCAAGATTAAGTAGAACAGAAGCCTTCCCCTTCTCATTGACCTTTGCTCCCATTGTCTTAGGGAGTCCAGGTTTATGCTCTAAACACAGAAATCTATCCCAGAAACAAAAGAATAAATTGCTTTTAGAAGTACTTAAATTCTAATCAAGAGGTGGTGGTGTGTGGAAAGGTGAAGAACTTATAGATTAAGCATATATTGATCAGAGACTGTTAACTAAAGTAGATCAGGCCTATAAGCCCCAGTCATGTGATTTTAAATGAGACCTGGACTGCATTCCATTGTCCAAAGAAGGAATTAAGTGGCCGAAGCTGAATATCACCTTTTTCACTGCATTCCACTGACCAAATAGGGGGATAAAGGTTTATGTAACCAATCACAGCCTGTAAAAGGTGGGATTTTGGGGGTTCTTTGTCTGAAATGTATAAAAGTTGTAAGCATCTTCAAGTGAATGACTCTCCTCCTGTGGGTATCTTTGCTGTCCTTTCGGGCCCACAGGCCAGGAGACGGTCCGCTTCTCGAGATTCTAATAAATTCTTTCTGTACATCATTTGGAGTGACTCCTAAGTAGTCAATTTGGGTAGGTGCAATTGCCCCAAACAGTGGAGGGAACTTCATTAAGACAAGCACGTACAGCTTTTCAAATATAACTTAACTTGTTATTGCAGTCTCAAGTCATAATTAGGGCAAAGGTTGAAGCCACATCCTTATGAGAGTTTTCACTCAGTTTATCTCATATGCTCCATTCTTCTTCTTTCCCCTATTCTTTTTCTTTCTTCTTTTAAGATAATTAAAACATAATAAAACCCCTTTAAGCTGTTCAATTTGACTCACTCTAGGACTCATGATGACAGAATTCTGGAGATATTTGCAAAATTTATTCCTCCATTAGAATATAAATTCTTCTTTATAAATATTTTCTAATTGCTCTTTTACATTTACCATTTTATACTTCTCAACTCCTATGTTTATATTTCAAAGTTTCTTTTCACTAAAAACATCAGGAATATTTGGAAGTCCTCAATTTTGTTGAAGATCCACTTTTTCCTTTGTAGAATCATATTCAGTTTTACTGAGTTGTAGTCTTTGAAAATATCTTACTCCATGTCTCTGCTCCATTATAATGGTAGATGCTAAATCATGTGTGATCTGTGATGTGAACTGCCAAATCCTGTTCATATAGAATAATGAGAAATTAGTTTATTGTTAATTCATCCATTCGGTCTCCAATCTAGTTAGTATCTTTAAAGATAGTCACCACAACTTTTGAGACAACTTTGATAACTTAGCTTCCCAAGCCTATTACCATAAGTTAAGAAGTTAAGCTGTCCCAGACTATTTTGATTGGCATATATTTAGGGAGGTCTGAGACTACCACCTAGCACCCTGACCCTCCCTTATCAGTTTGTACCTTTGTAACCCCTATGGTTAAGTTTTCCCTTTAAAAGATCTGCTTATGATGACGATTTCTGCTAAGTTCTCTTCAGGACTAAGTCCATTATGAAATATTCTCTTTCTCTCCCTCATAGTATCTTCCTTTTATAATGGTACCATTCTCCTTACTCTAGCTAATTCTGGTCTAACCTACCAGGCAATGACTTTCTCCCAAGTCATGGAGCATTTCCTTTCTCCTGGTTAATTGTGAGTCCTCCTGGAGAACTTGCCTTTTTCCTTTGCTAAGTAATGGGATGAGAAAATGGCAAGGCTTGAGAAAAACCTAAGACTAGCTGGCCTTCGGAGTGGCACAAACAATGCTGGCCAATAGCGTTATTCAATACTGATTCTGTTAATCAATAAGTTGTAGAACTCAATGATGGCAACTACCCCACCCCTATCATTCCTCAATTGTACCTTTAGATCATAATATTGGCATAACAACTTAATCTCTGTTTCTCTTTTCCATAAAGTTGTCTCCCTGATTCTAATTCTTTGCTAGATTCCCTTGGAACTTTAGCCTACTTCAACTGGTATCACAATTATCTGGATTATGTTAGATTCTCCTAAAATAAGCCTGCTGTCAAGAAGAAGCAGCATCATTTCTTCTTGCTTCTGCCCCTTTGCTAAACTCCTTTGGAACTTTAGCCTGCTGACAAGCAACATAATAAATCTTTGCCCCTTAACTTGGAGACTTAGTGTGTGAATTCTTTCACCAAATCCATGACACTGATAGGGAGGCCCTAATCTTGCTGGGGGTCTTCTCACCATAACTATATGTTTTCCCAACTCTATTTCATATGTAGCATTTCTGGTGTCTATTGTATGCTTTCATTTTTTATCTAACCCCTTTTGTCAAAGAGAATGGCCAATGTGAATTTGTCATGTTTATTTTAAATTAGGTATTGCTATTTCACCACATCAATTTAGTTCCTTGGCATTTTCTGGCCCCTTGTAGTATTTTTTCTTGGACCTGGAAGCACTGGATTTCACTTTGGATAATCTTGGGTGTTTCTATTTTTGAAATTCCTTTCAGGAGGTGATCAAATCTTTCTATTTTCACTTTGTCCTCTTATTCTGATCTATATGGGTAGTTTTCTTTCATGACTTCTTGAAATAGGATATCCAAACTTTGAAATGAAGTCATTACCTTCTGGCAGCCTATTGATTTTAAGTTATTTTTCATGATCTGTTTTCTAGATCAGTTGGCTTTTGATGTGCAATATTTTATATACTCCATATTTTTCAGTGTTTTGACTTTGTCTTAATATTTCTTCTTGTTTAATAGAATTATTGATTTCTATTTCATCTACCCTAAGTTTCAGAGAATTTGTAGGTTAAGACATTGTAAATCTTATGCTAAGCTCTTATTTATCTTTCCCAGTTTCCATTCCACAGTTCACATTTCTTTTCTAAGTATTTCTTCTAGTGCTGCTTCTAGTTCATTTATAGTATTATTTGATTTTATTAGATATTTAATAAATGTTTGCTGGTTGATTGATATTGACAGTATATCTCACAAATCCTACTCGATTGTGCCTTTTCCCTCCCTCCCATTTTAAAACATTTTTATTTAAAGTTTTGAGTTCTGAATTTAATATGTCTCTTATTTCCTTCTCCTCTCCTTCTCTAAATTGGCAAGCTATCAGATATAGGTTATACATGTGCAATTATGTAAAATGTTTACAAATTATTCATTTTGTACAAGAAGAATCAAATGAAAAGAAAAAAATTGAAAAAATGGCATGCTTTACTCTGTTTTCAAATATCAGTTCTTTTCTCTAAATGAATGGAATGCTTAATCAATACTCCTTTGATATTGTCTTGGATGATGGTATTGCTGAGAATAGTTAAGTCACTGACAATTCTTCATTGCATAATATTGTTGTTTCTGTGTATAACATTGTCCTGGTTCTGTTCACTTCACTATATATCAGTTCATATAAGTTTTTCCAGGTTTTTCTGAAATCATCCTGCTTGTCATTTCTTATAGCACAATAATATTCCATTATAAACATTTACTGCAGCTTGTTTAGCCATTTCCCAATTGATGGGCATCCCTTCAAATTTCAATTCTTAGTCACCACGAAAAGAAATGCTATAAATATTTTTGTATAAATAGATCTTTCCCCCCCTTTTTTTTTGCATATCTGTAGAATATAGACCTAACAGTGATATTGCTGGATCAAAGAGTATACAGTTAATATAGCTTTTGGAGCATATTTCCAAATTGTTCTCCAAAAAAGTTGGATTACTCCACAGCTCCACCAATACTGATTCTGTTAATCAATAAGCTGTAGAATTCAATGATGGCAACTACCCCACCCCTATCATTCCTCAATTGTATCTTTAAATCATAATATTGACATAACAACTTAATCTCTGTTTCTCTTTCCCATAAAGTTGTCCATGTGTTCCAGTTTTCCCACATCCACTTCAACATCCAACCTCTCCCTTAAAAAAAAAAAATAAATATATAACATTTTCTCCAGTTACATTCAAAACTAAAAAATAATTTACATTTGTTTTTAAAATTTTTGAGTTCTAGGTTCTCTCCCTTATCTCTACCAACAGTTAAAAAAAAAAAAGTGAAGTTATGCAAAACATTTCCATAAAAGTCAAGTTGTGAAAGAAAACATATATCTCCCACCCTAATGAAAATAAAAAACTATCAAAAAATCAAGTTAAAAAGAAAAAAAGAGATAGAGAAAGGAAGATTCGATCTGTATTCAGACACTATCAGTTTCTTCTCTGGGTATGGATAAGATTTTTCATTGTAAGTCCTTCAGAGTAGTTGTAGATGATTGTATTACTGGGAATAGCAAAGTCATTTACAACTGAGCATCCCAAAACATTGCTATTATTTTGCATACGGTGCATTTCACTTTGCTTGAGTTCATGGAGGATTTTCTAGATTTTTTTTTCCTTCTGAGAGAATCCTGTTCATCATTTCCCGTAGAACAATAATATTATATTGCAAACACATACCATAGTTTATTGAGCCCATTCCCCAATTGATAGGTATCTTCTCAATTTCCTTTTTTTTTTTTTTTGCCCTGAGAAGAGAGCTGTTATGAATTTTTTTTAGTACATATAGATAATTTTCCTTTTTTTTTTTTTTCCCATGAATTTCTTTTGGGATTCATGTCTAGTAGTGGTGTTGTTAGGTCAAAGGATATGCATGAATTTATAACTCTCTAGGCAAACAAATAATATCTTTTGATCATTTATCAATTGGGATATGGCTCTTATTCTTTATAAATTTGATGCAGTTTCCTCTATGTTTGAGAAATGAGGTCTTATGAGAAAAATTGCTTCGATTTTTTTTTTAACAATTACTATCCCTAACTAGACAGTGCGCCCCTTCTATTGCTCCATTTATTCTCTCTCCTTTCACCCTGTCTCTTTTCAAAAGTGTTTGAAATCACTCCTTGCCCCAATATGTCCTTTCTTTTATCACCCTCCCCTCCTTCCCATATCCCATTTTCATCTTATTTTCCTACAGGGAAAGATAGATCTCTATATCGCTTTTGAGTATGCATTTTATTTTCTCTTTGAGCCAGTTCTGATGAGAGTAAAATTAACTCATTCGTCCTTTCCTCCTCCTATTCCCCTCCAATGTAAAAGTTTTTTCTTGCCTCTTTTTTTTTTATGGCAGATAATTGGTACCATTCCACTTCTCCCTTTTCCTTTCTTCCAGTCCATTGCTCTCTCATCCCTTAATTTCATCATTTTTTAAAAAGATATTATCCCTTCATATTCAACTGATATTTGTGCTCTCTTTCTATATATACTCCATCTAACTGCCATAATAATAAGAAAGTTCTAATGAGTTACAAGTATCATCCTCCCATGTAGGAATGTAAATGAATCTTATTAAGTCACTTCATTATATCATTTTCCAGATAAGCTCCTTATGCTTCTCCAGACTCCTGTATTTGAAAATCAAATTTTCCATTTAGCTTTGTTTTTTCATCACAAATGTTTGAAAATTCCCTATTTTATGAATGACCACTTTTTTCCTCTCATGAATTATACTCAGTTTTGCTGAATAGGTAATTCTGGATTATAATCCTAGCTCCAATGCTCTCTGGAATATCATAATATAATCTCCAATATTTTAATACAGAAGTTTCTAAATCTTATGTTATCCTGACTGTGACTCCATCATATCTGAATTGTTTCTTTTTGGATGCTTGCAATATTTTCTACTTGACCTGGGAGTTTTCATTTTGGGATTTCTTTCAGAAGGTGATTGTCAGATTCTTTCAATTTCTATTTTTACCTTCTGCTTCTGGAATAAGAGAACAGTTTTCTTTGATAATTTCTTGAAAGATGATGTCCAGGTTCTTTTTATAATCATGACTTTCAGGTAGAGTAATAATTTTTAAATTATCTCTCTATTTTCTATTTTTCCAAGTCAGTTGTTTTTCCAACACTGACGAGTGAGTTTTCACATTTTTTCCTTTTTTAAAATTGTTTTGGTTTTGCTTTATTGTATCTTGATTTCCATTTGCTCAATTCTATTTTTTTCAGGTAGTCCAATAATTCTTAAATTGTCTCTCCTGGATCTATTTTCCAGGTCAGTTGATTTTCCAGTGAGGAATTTTATATTTTCTTCTACTTTTTTCATTTTTTAAAAGTTCTGATGGGACTAATTCTTGATGTTTCATTGAGTCATTTATTTCCATTTGTTCAATTCTAATGTTTAGTGAATTATTTTCTTCAGTTAGCTTTTTTACCTCCTTTTGCATTTGGCCAATTGAACTTTTAAATGAGTTGTTTTGTTCACTGGATTTTTTTTCCCATTTCACCAATTCTATTTTTTGGGAATTATTTTCTTTTTCCATTTCACCAAATCTATTTTTCAAGGACTTGTTTTCTTCAGACAATTTCTGTGTTTCCTTTTCTAATCTCTCCTGCAAAGCTCTCATTTCCTTTCCTCATTTTTCCCCTAACTCTCTTTTAAGGTCCTTTATGAATTCTTTTAAGAGAACCTTTTGAGTTGGAGATCAACTCATATCACAGTTTGAGGGCTTTTGCCTTTAGCGTTCTCAGAACTTAAGATCTATGGTCAGAACTCTTTTTGCTCTTTTGCTTATTTTTAAAGGTTGAGATCTGCTCCTAATGGCAAAGGGGAGATTGCCCCAAATTTCCTCTACAGGGTAAGAGGGGTTTTACATTGCCCTAGGGGCAGTGCTGCCTGCTTCCTTTCCTTGCTAGATGGGCATGGCCAAGTCCTGCTTGTTTTGCTGAGGCTCAGGGGCTCACTATTTGCCTTCTGTAGTTGCACTGAAAGTCTGCTGATCCACTGGCTTCTGAACCAGGACAGAGTAGCCAATGCTGCTGTACTTTGGCTGAGTCTCCCACTAGATTCTCCATGCAGAATCTCTCCACCCTAGGCCTCCCTGTACTGGGCCATGTCCCCACCTGCCTGATTGAGACAGATATTCCTTGAAGTCTTTCTGAGATATCTTATGCTGGAAATTTGTTATACTCCAAATATCTGTGGGTTCTGTCATTCCAAAATTTGTTCAGAGGCCTTATCTGGGGTTGATTCTGAGGGAAGCCAGGAAGAACTCAGGAAAAGTTCTGTCTATTCTCTGCCATCTTCTCAATTCTGTTCTTCAAGGAATTATTTTTCTCAAGTGAGATTTTATAACTCCTTTCCCAATTGGCCAATTTTGCTTTTTAAGGCATTCTTTTCCTCATTAGCTATTTGTATTTCCTTTTGCACCACTCTCAATTCTTTTCTTAGTTTTTCCTCTATCTCTCTTACTTGATTTTAAAATCTCTTTTGAGTTCTTCCATGGCCTGAATCCAATTCTTATTTTTCTTGGAGGCTTTGGATGTAGGACCTTTGACTTTGTTATCATCTTCTGAGACTGTGTTTTGATCTTCTTTACCACCATAATAACGTTCAATGGTCAGAAACTTTTTTTGTTGTCATTTTCCCAGCCTATTATTGGCTTTTAACTCTTTGTTAAAGTAGGGTTCTGTTTCTAGGGTAGAGGGTATACTGTCCCAAGCTTCAGAGATTTTGTGCAGCTGTTTTTGGAAAGCTTTCCAAAAAGATCACTTTATTTCCAACCCTGGAGCTATTAGGAGCATTCCACCCCACAATAGCTATAAGATCTAGTGTGCTTAAGCAACAGAGTCTTGCTTTGCTAACTTTGGGGCCACTGGGGTTAGGGCCAGGGATATGCTGGCACAGCCTGTGCTAAGACTGCACATCAGACTCTCACTCTGTTGCCACAGACCTTCTCTGCTGACCTTCCAAATTTTTCCTGGTGTCTCCAACTTTCCTGGAGAGTCTGCATGGAGAATAAGCACTGCTGCTAATTTAGAAGTCCTACTTCACTGACACTGGGGTCAAGGCCAGGGCTGAGTCTGGACCAGGACCAGGATTTGACTGCACTGGCATGCCCTGAGCTGGGATTGCACTCTGAGCTTCCATCCTGGTTCCACAGACCTTTTCTGTTGACCTTTTAGATCCTCTTTGCTATCTTTGGGCTAAAAGTCTGGAATCCAATAGACTGCCATTGATTTAGAAGTTGGGATGGGACCAATTCAGGGACCAGAACTAGGGCTGAGGCTGAGTCCCAGGCTGTGCAGCTGAGGCCGACACTAGGACTATATTCTGGACTCCCATTCTAGTTTCATAGACCTTTTCTGCTGATCTTCTAAGTTGCTTTCAGTTGGAAAATATTTTATTTTATCTTTTTTAGTGTTCTGATGCTCTAAAATTTGCTTAGTCATTGTTTAAAGGAATTTGGAGAAGTTTAGGGGAGAGGTTGGGCAATTTTCTGCCTTCAACCATCTTGGCTCTGCCTCATAATCTTTCCTTTTTTTGTCATATTAGTCACTTTATCTTAGAGTTGTTTTAATTTGTATTTCTCTGTCAATAATGATTTAGAAATTTTTTTCCACATAACTATAAATAGTTTTTAATTTTTTCAGTTGAAAACTGCCTGTTCGTATCCTTTAACCATTCATCAATTGAGGAATGACTTGTATTATAAATTTGACTCAAAACTGAGGACTTTAACAGAGATACTTGTAATCCCCAACATCCCTCCCCAGTTTTCTGCTTTCCTTATAATTTTAATTGCATTGGTTTTGTTTGTGCAAAAACATTTAAATTTCATGTAATTAAAATGGTCTATTTTAAATTTTGAAATGCTCTCTGTATCTTCTTTGGTTCTAAATTGTAGAGGGCCAGTATTGAACACTATTGACTCATCATCTCTCTAACAACTGTAAAGACATACTTAATAAATTTAGGATAATCTTGATGGAAAATGCATGCAACAGGAAGAAAGCATATTAACTATACAATGAATCAAACACATGCTTGGTAAATTTAGGATAATCGACAGGAATAAGGCATTTTAACTATACAATGAATCAAAGACATGCTTGAGATAAACATCTTAGGATGATAATTTATGCTATTCACTACTCTGTATTGATAAATATCACAACTATTTACAATTCTGTTGATGCTGAGGAGTACCACAATTATGCTATTTACAATTCTGTATTGATAAGCATTTTGGTATTAATAGTTATTCTGTACTTCTTTTATGAAGTCATTAGTTTTCTTTTCATAAATTTGTATTGTTCTCAATTATTTCCCCAATTTTATTTAATACAGTTATTTGATTGATTTTTGTTCTGTAAAGATCTCTTTTTTAAAAAAAATATTCTTCTAGGAATTCTTGGGGTTAGATTTTCAATTAAATGTTTTCATATTACTGTCATCTTCTGAGTTTGGGACCTAAGTTTTTATCACCTTAATAACTTTTTATTGTCAGGTTCTTTTTCTTGTTGTTTGCTAATTTTTCCAGTCTATTTCTTGATTTTGGTCGTTTTGTTGGAGTTGGTCCCTGCTTAACCCGAGGTAGGTTATTGGAGTCACTGCAGGCTCTTTTCCCTTGCTGTTTCCATAGCTACTTCTGGAGATCGGTAAATTTTTGGTGTTTTTGAGATAATGTTGATGAGGTTTGTCACAGGGCAGAGAGTGGTGGGAATCCCTTCTGATCGGCGCAGGTTCAACATGAAAGAATGCACAAACCCAACAAGTTAGACTGGCAAAAAAAAAAAGTTTATTGGCACTGAGAAATCAGCTTTTGCTAGGAGGCTGACTTCCTTAATGGCAAAGTTCCAACAGAAGTAAAGACTCCTCTAGCAGAGGAGTCCTGGCAGATATATAAAGAGGGGTTAACGCTGAGAAGAGAATGTCTTCTCAGTGGACAAGGGGTCCTCACAGGCACAAGGAGAGGTCCCTTGGCCTGGCACAGTCCTGCTTTTGGGCCTCTCTGTAAAGAAATGAGCTGCAAGTTGCCCTTTTTTATAAGGAATCTGAAACGGAGGTTTCAATTGAATGAGATTCCTTCAATGTTGTCTTTGACCTCAGGCCTAAATGAGACCACTTACTGGCAGTGCTTTTGAGCCAATTTTCAGCTCAATAGGGGTTGACAGAAATCTAGATCTCCAGCTAAATGAGATTACTTAGGTTTGAGCTAAGTAAGGAATGAGCTAAGTAAAGTAACCACTTTATCTTGATTCCTTGGAACAGGTTTCTCCCTAAGGAGAGTTTCTCAAGTGTTCCTCCCAAAGTCAGAGGACAGCTTCAGGGATCCCCCCTTCCATGTCATCCATGGAGAAGTTGGGTCATTACTCTCCTGGCCTGTCTCTGGTCCTTTCCCAGATAGGGCTTCTGTTCTTTTATGACTGTAACTCTTTTCCTCTCTGGAACTATGATTCTCACACAGGGCTCCTGGTCTCCTGTGACTTTATACATTCCTCTTTGCACTAGAACTGCAACCCCAAACTAGGTAATAAACAATGGAGTTGCCAAATGGTACCTGGTTTTGCAACCTAGTGCTAGTATGGGATCCCCTGAAATTTCTTTGACCAGCTGTTTAATCCTTTTATCAACTTTGGAGGTGAGAGATCCATGTTTCATTGCTGCCTTCAACTTCAAGGTCCATAACTGATGTTGCATTCCCAGTTAGCTTCCACTCTAGTGCCACAAATCTCTCCTGTCCTTTTAAGTTGTAAAATGTCTCACTTCAACTTTTTTTGGTTATACTGCTTTAACATTAGATTTGATGCATTATTTTTTAATTGTTTAGAGAACAATACTGGAACATTTAAGCTAGAATTCTTCCTTTACCTTTTTGACTTAACTGTTTCAATGTAAGCACTTAAAGGAAAAAAAAAGTACTTTCCTTGCAAAAATCCTGAGAGGTGGGGGACAGGTATACAAGTACTATTATTTCTATTTCATGGATGAGGACACTGAGGCTCAGGAAGATTAAGTCACTTGTTGCAGTTCCCACAATTAATGTGTACTGCAATTGAGTCAAGATCAAATCTAAATGGAGGACCAGTATTGTTTATACTGTATTTCACTGCTTCCCCTCAAATTACCTGAAGGCTAGATATGAGCCTGGAGGAAGATAACCAATATAGTGAATGAGAAAACCATCACCCAAAAATATGTCAGTAGGTTGAAACATTGGGGTGAATCTTATTAAATTAAATTCACAGGAAAGAAATATAAAGTCTTGCCTTTAGATTTAAAAAAAATTGGCACTTACAAATGTGGGAAATGGAACTTTAATAGTAGTTCATGTGAAAAACAAAAATAAAAACAGATGGGTATAGTCGGCTACAAATTCAATAATGAAGCAGGTTATGATGTAGCTACCAGAAAATGTAATATCATCTCTAATATATTAAAAGAAATATGTTACAGTATGGTGTGTTAGTAATCAGTTTCCTCATCTTTATAATAAAGGCATTAGACTGCATGATCTTAAGATCCTTGAAATCCCACTATTGGAAATTCCTCCAAAAGTCTGTGGTTTTTTGAGTCTAGTGCTTAGAGCAAGGGAAAGTGCCTTGTACTGGTTAGATGGCTTCTGCAATAACAAGTTCAGTTTCAAGCATCATAGGTCATTACAAGAATGTCATTGGCATATCAGGCAGGCAAAGAAGATAGTTTGGATGTTAGGAATGATGGTGAATCAAAACCATTTCCTATGAGGAAAGATTGAAAGCACTGTGGATGTGTAACCTAAAATAAAATTTTAAAAACATGTCAGCTATTTATAAACATTTGACGAACTGGTTTCTGAAAAAGGGATTATAATTGTTCTGTATAACTCCAAAGATAAAATTAGCACCAATGTGTGGAAGTTACAGGGAGGTAGACTGTGACTCAATTTAACAAGGTACTAATCAATTTGAGCTTTTTAAAATATTAGTACAATAGGCTCTCTCATGAGGTAATGAAATGACCATCATTAAAGTATTCAAGCGGAGGATTGCTGATCCCTGGATAGAGATATCATCAAGGAATTTGTACTAAATAACTCAGATTCTTTCTTTATAGTTTTCTTTCTTTCCTTTAAGATTAGTCACATGAAACTTTTCCTGATATTTTCAATTGCTATTGATTGCTCTTCCTCCAACCTTTCTTGTATTTAACTACTTTACATACGCTAATATCAACTAACTTGCTATTTATTCTTATTTATCTATCCATCTGTACTTATTATCTCCATCTTTAGGAGAAGGGAGAGGGAAAAAAATTATTAAACACTTTCTATATATGGGATATTGTGTTAAGCATTTAAATACTATTACATTTGTTTCTTTAATGATAGTCCTGACATGTAGATTCTATTTATTATCTCTATGATGAGGAAAATGAGGTACACAGAAATTAAGTGGCTTTACCAGACTCATATAATTAATAAGTGTTTGAGATTGGATTTGAATTCAGGTTTTCCTGAGTCCTGGTCAAGTAGTCAGTCTGCTGTGTCACCTAGCTGCCTGTAGATTGAATTGGAATTAGACTATAACCTCCTTATATATAGATTTTGCTTCATTCCTTGTCCTTGTGCCCATGATCGTCCTGGCATTTAGTAAGAACATAATAAATATTAATTGATTGATTTTATAAAAATCAAGAGATACCCAAGTCTTGCTTATTTGACATTCTATTTGCAACCTATTTTATTTCCATAGTGTAATGATAATTGACATTTACAGTGATAATGCTGGGGGATACAAAGTCTCTATAAATATGAGCTGAATTCAATGTAACCTAAGTTGCTAGGCAATGGCCCCGCTAGATTGCATCTGAGAAGTTATCTTCTTTCCTTTCCTATTCTCCTCACAGCTCCTAATCCAGTTACTGATAAGTGTGGTTATGCTAAAGTTTATATTTGAAGTGATCTTTGATAACACTTCTAGAAGTTTTATCGTACACAGAGTTCTCTAAAGTGGAAAATGCATTTTCGTGAACAATCTCTCAAAGAGAGAAGAAAAGTGGGTGTTGATAATGTCAGAGTTTGAACTTATCAGCAAGAAGGATCCTGTGTCTTAACTGATAAGAAAAAT
The DNA here is from genome assembly GCF_016432865.1 of Antechinus flavipes. Classification (NCBI taxonomy): domain Eukaryota; kingdom Metazoa; phylum Chordata; class Mammalia; order Dasyuromorphia; family Dasyuridae; genus Antechinus; species Antechinus flavipes. The sequence goes on along the minus strand of NC_067400.1, from coordinate 182,875,399 downwards.
GTTAGCATTAATATATGGTGAATGTTCCTTGACTTAGAGAAACTGGACTTTAGAACAATTAAGTTTTGTTGCAAAAAAAGGTAGTCAAAGCAACTGATGTTTTGGTTATTGGTAAGTATGTTTTGGGGTAGTATAATTCCTCTCTATTGTTTCTTTCTTTCTTTTTTTTTTTTTTTAGAATTGAATGGAATATAGTTAGAAAATGAAACATCTCTTGCAGATAAAGAAATAATATTTGCAGTCTATAAAAGGCCATGTGGCTTAGGGAATGAAACTTGATCTTAGAGCCACAAAAATATGGGTTCAATCTCAGTTACTTATGTAACCTTGAGAAGAAGTGTTAATTTTATTGGTAAGGAAGTCTTTTACCAGGGGTTAACTGTACTTATAAAATCATAATTTCAGTGCAAAAAAATCTATTTATGCCTATGAAAAATCTGGGTGTGATGGAATTAATATTGGCATCATTTACCAATGAAAACAACAACAAAGCAACCCAGATGTTTGAATGGAGAATGTCTTTGAAGTATTTCATTGATGAGGAACTCTGGTCTGACTCAGTCAGCAGTCTATCCAATGTGCCATTTAGATGCATTTGTAGTGGTGTAGGTGTAGAGAGTAGCAGGAGTAGTTACCTGGGGTTTGGATGAAGAGCTTTGCTCCCTTGGATAGGCCATTCAGAAAACAAAAAACAAACAAACAAAAAAGATTTCGGATATAAGGTCAACACCCTCCGCAGAAACATGCAAGTTGAGAAAGCAACAAGACATCTCCCCAGAGTGGTCAAATTTCACAGATATTAGGAGGGGGAAGCCTTTATGTCTAATATTTTGACATTTGGCAAAGAGTCTGTTTTATGTCCTCCCAAACGTACAACAGGCATATCTGTGATATCACAAAACCTATCTCAGGCTGCATGTTTTAAAGTTGCTTCTTAGGTTTCTCAAGCATTTGGATTCCACTTCATGTTAGCTGTGTAAATGGAGGGAAGGCATTTTACTTCTTTTACTCTTGTCTTTGTATTCCCAGCACCTACCAATGAGTACTCTCATTGACCAAAAGATTGGTTTTCTTCTCAACAAAAAATGAGTTGGATTAGATGACGTCTCCCTTGCCTTTTATGAAAGAACATAGTAATACTCTAGCCAAAGATTGCGTGTAAACTTGAAAGTGAAGGAAATAGAGATTCTACTGGGAGAAACAATCTTGCCTTAGCAATAATGTTCTTTTTTTTGCACTTATTCCAAGCTAAATGGAATTTTGGGTTAGGATATTGCCAGAAATTCAAGATCTTAGAACCTTGCAGTAATAGAGGTATGAATTTCTTTGACCATATGTATTCCTTATGTGTATATCTCACAAGTTATCATCTTTTAAGTTTTTGCCCATTATTTCCACTGTGTATTTGTGGGAAGGTGTGGACTATGGAGGGAATCTATTTTTTTTTTATTTTTTAATAGCTTTTTATTTATAAGTTATATGCATGGGTAATTTTACAGCATTGACAATTGCCAAACCTTTTGTTCCAATTTTTCCCCTCCTTCCACCCACCTCCTCCCCTAGATGGCAGGGTGACCAGTAGATGTTAAATATATTAAAGTATAAATTAGATACACAATAAGTATACATGACCAAACTATTATTTTGCTGTACAAAAAGAATCAGATTCTGAAATAGTGTACAATTAGCCTGTGAAGGAAATCCAAAATGCCGGCAGGCAAAAATAGAGGGATTGGGAAGTCAGTGTAATAGTTCTTAGTCATCTCTCAGAGTTCTTACGCTGGGCGTAGCTGGTTCAGTTCATTACTGCTCCATTGGAACTGATTTGGTTCATCTCATTGCTGAGGATGGCCAGGTCCATCAGAATTGATCATCATATTGTATTGTTGTTGAAGTATATAATGATCTCATGGCTCTGCTTGTTTCACTCAGCATCAGTTTGTGTAAGTCTCTCTAGGCCTTTCTGAAATCATCCTGCTGGTCATTTCTTACTGAACAATAATATTCTATAATATTCATATACCACAATTTATTCAGCCATTCCCCAATTGATGGGCATCTACTCAGTTTTATGGAGGGAGTTTATACCTACTTTTGTTTTATATTATCTTAGTGAATGTGTTTGCTTTGAGTTAATTCTGTTTTCTAGATAATTTAAAGTATTAATTATGAAGATTCGTGTTATGTCTGCAGGCCCAGGGTGTACTTTTGAATCTGAGATACCAACTATACTTTAAGCAAATCCTCATGTGCAAGTTTGAGAAGAAACTCTGAGAGAGAGAGTTACAAAGACAAGAAAACATCTGCATGGAGACAGTCTGCTTCTGGCCTTGTAACTCCAGTTTTATGAGGAAGTTGTGATAGCTATTCTATGCCTTCAGGTTTGTGAAATAGGTTTGTGGATGGGGTAAGTCCTACCAATCTTCCAACTAGCAGACAATCAATGAGGGGAGAAGTTAGCTTCCAAATCTCTACCCATAACTGCTTTTGAAGAGACTAGGATGCCCCAGACTCTAAATCTCACAAATGACTGTGATGCAAATTGTGTCCCTTTGACTATTGGGGGGAGGAGGGAGGGAATGGGGGTAAAATTCTGAGAAACTCTCCTCTGGGAGAGGACTGCCTCAGGGAATCAAGTTAAGTGGTTTTATTAAGATTAGCCCAGGACCACTCTCAGTAGCTCCAACTTAAGTGGTCTCATTCAGTTGGAGATGTCTACCTGATGTTTCTAGTGAGTGGCCACTAGCCAGGTGACCACTCCCAGTAGCTCCAACTCTCAGTTACTGAGTGGCTTGAAATTTCCAAAATAAGTACTCCCTTTTCAACTAGAAATCTAGGCCTGGGGGCATTGATAATAGAAGCCTCAGTCTTAGACTTCTTAAAATAAGACAATTTTAAACTCCAAATCTTTGCAGAAGTCTGAAGTAGGATTATGCTTTGCCAAGAGACTTCTCTTCTTGGCACAGCTGCCTAGCAGGACTCTTGCCAGCTATGAAGACATTTTCTTCTCAGTAATAATCTTTTGTTATTTCTCTGACAGGACCTCTTGCCACTGAGAAGTCAGTCTTCCTAGCAAAGCTGGCTTCTCAGTGCCAATAAACTTCCCTTTTGCCATTCAGACTTTTCAAGTTTGTGAATTTTTTCTTGTTGGACCTGTGTTTCCAACCAGAGGGGATTCTCACATCAGTTCTCTACCACTAGACTCTCATCAACTGGACATTGATCTTATTAGAGGCCATGAGTAAGCAGTAAATATATTGAGAATGCTTAAAAGTTTCTAGGAAAAGCAAGAGATAGGTGAAGTGTGTTGTGGTTCCTTTAAGAAACTAGTCCTTTCCGATTGATATATTCCTTTCTGATTCCCAACCCTTCCTAGCTGATGCATTATTAATTCAGGAAGCTAGGACCTTTGATTCACAAATCCTGGTCAAAAGCATCCTTTTGAATTCCAATAGGAGATTGGGGCTGGTCCCAGCCCCCATCGAATCTGAGCCAACTTGGCTGTCCCAGCCCCCATTCTAATGATCTGCTCAAGTTTCCCAACCCCCACCAAGCAAATTCTAGCCCTAGCTGAAACCCAAGAGGAGCCAACTTGGGACTCCACCCACAGGCCTCTTTAGCTAAATCTTACATTATAAAAGGAGCCAAACTAAAATCCTCTCTTTGCAGAGGGTCCAAACATGCCAGCACCATGCCTGGCACCCCAAGGACTCTCTGCCCACTGGAATACTGTTTCCAGTGCTCTCCTCTCTTTACTTAACACCTTTTACTAACTAGACTTGAACCTTACTTCCAATCTCAATAATAAATCTCTTTTATCAATCTAGGTTTTTAAATCTGTAAATTTCTTTACAAGGGGCTCTTGCACCACCATTAGACCTCATTTAACTTTTTACCCTTGTGCCGAATTGTGAGAGGTTGCAGGGGAGCGCCATTTGATTCCTGAACCCTGAACTTGCCACTAGACTTATTTAACTCCCTGAACACCAGAAACCCTAATTTCATTTGGATATCCCAAATCTAAACCTCATCAATGGGGAGTGAAGTCTGAATGCTAATACTTATTTGGTTGTGACTATAAAGTAGTTAAATAGGGCTGCAAAGTGGTACAGTAGATAGAGAACCATCGTCCATGGGGTCATAAAGACTCAGACATAAACAACAACAACAAATTAATTAATAAGTACAGTCACTAAAATTTTAATGGATCTAGAAGAAGCAAGGACGTTTAAACTATATGATAGTTGTCTTAGTATATTTGATAGGTTTCTTTGGCTTTCTGGGTGTGATTTAAAAAAAAAAAAAAAAACTAAAACCTCTAGATGTCAAATTATGTTTGTGTGCTCTTCTCTATTAAGGTTGGTTAGTGTAACTGAATGAAAATGCAACACAAAAGAAAATATTTGGAATTTTTCTTCAGTGGGTGAAGGGAGGAACCATAAACATCTATCAGATAATGCATGGATAAATAAGAGAAGGGCTACCACCTACTAGGAAACAGAGAAACAGAGTTTGATATTTTCCTGGAGCAATCTCTGGTGTTGGGTGGGACACAACCCAACATTGTATGTAAGCTGGTCTGTGCCTGGTTCTTAATTTTGTTTATTTTTTAATTTAATATTCTTTTTAATGAATAAAAAACCAATATTCTTTCTTTATATTTTCTTCCCTTCTCTAGTTAAAAATTCTTTTTGGCCATGTTCAAAAAAATTATGTTTCATTCTATACCTCAAGTTCATAACCCCTTTGTCAAGAGTTAGGTATCATGCCTCTTCTCAGGTTCCCTGAAATTTCTGGTAATTGCATTGACTAGAGTTCTTTTTTCTTTTTTGCTGAGGCAATTGGGGTTAAGTGACTTGCCCAAGGTCACAAAGCTAGGAAGTATGAAATGTCTGAGGTCAAACTTGAACTCAGGTCTTTCTGATTTCATGGCTGGTGCTCTATCCACTGCACGACCTAACTGCCCCATTGATTAGAATTCTTAAGACTTTCAAAATTATTTGTATAATATTGTGGTTATTGTATAAATGACTCTTCTAATTTTGCTCACTTTGCCTTGCACCACTTCTTATACATCTTCTCAGATTTTGTTAAAACCATCTCTTTCATGATTTCTTATGGCACAATAGTATTCCATTATTTTTTAGCCATTCTCCAAATGATAGGCACCTCTTTAGTTTCCAGTTCTTTATTAGTATGAAAAGATTTGTTATAAATATTTTAATACATAAAATTGTTCTTTTTCTCTTTCTTTGATTTTTCTGAAGTTATTAGCCTAATAGTGTTTTTCTGGATCAAAGAGTAAGCACAATTTAATGACTTTTGAGACACAGTTTCAAATTACTTTCCAAAACAGCAATACTATAATATAGTTTCATAGTATCACAGTTCCATCAACAATGCATGAATATGCCTATTTTATAACAGTCTCTCCAGTAGTTATCATTTTCCTTCTTTTGGGTTAACTCTATTTCATTGATGAGGGGAGCCCCGAAACTCTCTTTCACTCTCTCTCAGACTTTGGCAGGAATGTTTGAGAAACTCCCTCAGAAAAGCTCTCCCCTGAGAGGCCCGTCCCAGGGAATCAAGATAAAGTGGTTTCATTCTGTTATCTGGGTGGGACTAGTTGAGTCCAGGACCACTCTCACTTAGTCCAAGCTGGGATTTCGACCTCTATTGAGTTGGAAATTAGTCCAGAACCACTCATTCAAATGGAAAATTTTTATTCCATTCCAAAAATCTCTGTCTGATTTCAACTCAAACTGATCCCCCAACCCCCAACCTCTAGCCAAAGTTTCAGTTATAAAAAAAGGCAAATTAGGGCTTATTCCTTGCAGAGGACCTAAAAGCAGGAATCATACTAGGTCAAGGGACCTCCCTTGTCATAGCTACCTGTGAGAGACTCTCTGCCCACTGAAAAGACATTCTCTTTTTAGTGTTAACCTCTCTTTGTCTCTCTCACACATTTCCCTAACAGGACTATGACCCTCCTTACCTCTCTGTCGAGACATCTCTGCTAGATCTTTATCTCTCTGCCAGGACCTTGCCACTTGGAAGTCAGTCTTCCTAGCAAAGGCTAACTTCCCAGTGCCAAATTCCAATAAACTACTTTTTGCCAGTCTAACTTTTCAGGTTCATAAATTCTGTCCTGCTCCGAATCTCATCAGTTTTGGTTTCCTGACCTTGAATCGAGGGGAGCCAAACCTCATCAGCATGAGTGTGAGATTGCTCACCTCTGAGTTACTTTAGTTGCATTTAGTGTTTTGGAGTATTTTTTCTTATGCCTATTGATATCTTGAATTTCTTCCTTATATAACAATCTATATTTTATACTACATTGTATGAACAATTATCAATGGATGAACCTGTTTCATATTGTTGAATAGGACTAAGAAAATGGCCAACTGTACCACTTAATTGTGAAATATAGATGAGGAAAATGAGCTTCAAAAAGTTTTGATTGATTAAGACTGAGATCATACTAGATAGTACAGATGCAACAAGGTTACAATAAGGCTTCAACCTGGTATTTTGGCATCAAATCCAGGGTTTAAGGATTTGGATTTTCTTCTCCTCTGTTCATTTCATATGTTGTTGTTTGTTTAATTTGCATATGGTTTTGTTTGAGGGAAAGTAATTATTTTTAATTTAAAAAAGGAAACAGTAATTAAAGGAGAAAAGAATATCTTATATAAGGGAGTAGTCTACAGAATCAAATTTAGTTGAGATTTCAAAGATGATAACTGAAAAGAAGTATTGTTTTTAGTAATTAACATATAATCAGTGACATTAGAGAGAGCAGTTTCAGTAGATTAGCAGTAGTGGAAATCAGACTGTAAAAATTCATGAAAAAGTGGGTGGGGAGGAAGTGAAGACATCCAAACTAGATAATTTTTTCAAGAAGTTTAGAAGTGAAGAGGAAGGAGATGGGTTGGTAGTTTCTTAGGTTAGAAAACCAAGAGAAGGGTTTTGTTGGGGGGCGGGAGTGGGAAGACTTGGAGGTTTTGATCATGTTTGTGGCATAGGAAAAGAAACCAATAGAGAAATAATATTGGAAGTGCTTAAGGGAAAAGAGATGACTGCTTGAGTTAGAAAGATAAAATCAGGATCAAGGGTCAAGGCAGAACAATTGGTCTTAGTGTATTGTTTAAATAGAGAGAAAGAAGATAGAATAGATAATGACATGGAAAATTTTTGAGGAATAAAGGAAAGGAATTTACACTGGAAAACCTCGAGTTTCTCAATGAAAGAGGAAACCAAAGCATCTACTGTAAGTATGGGGATTGTGGTGTGGTTGTGGTTTTAAAAGTGAGGAAAATGTTTGAAATTGTTGCTGTGCAAAATCATAAGGGGACCTGATATAACAGTGTAGAAGAATTGTCACACAATAACTAAAAAAAACCCACGGAGATTTCATACTATGAATTTATAGTGATTGAGATCAGTTTGATTTAATAAGTCCTTCTAGTGATGCTCTGTAAACTGTCAGTAAAGGTTAGTCATCAGGTAGTTCCAAATGATAGGAACTAGGATGCTGAAGGCCCTCCAAAGCCTTTGATGAGTTCTGGGCTAAGAAACTAGGACTGTTTAGCTTGGAGAAGAGATGATTTGGGGAAACAATGATAACTATCTTCAAGTATTTAAAGGGCTTTTACATGAAAGAGGAATAGACTTCTTTTACATGTCAACAGAAGTCAAAATTAGAAACAATGGGTGGAAATTTCAATTTAGGTTTGATGTAAGGGGAAAACTGTCTAACATTTAGAGTTATCTAAAAGTAGAATGGACTTCCTCAAAAGTTCCTAGGATCATAAATTTAGAGTAGAGAAAAACCTAAAGAACCATATAGTTAGACTTCCTCATTTAATTTTTTTTTATTACAAACTTTGCCAACATCAACAAGCATGAACATTTCAATATACAGAAAACAAAAAATAAATGTATATATATGAAATGGTGTACTTCTTTTATATAGATATAACTTTTTTAAAGTATAAATGCAATATGGTTATAATAAGTCTGAGCTGCTATGTGTTCCTTTCTGTACTTCCTTCTACTGTCTTCTGTACCCTTTTTTTTTAATGTTTCACTGCCATTTTAAAATTATTTTGGGAGGTATCTCTATCATTATTCACCAATTCTCCATTGCTCTATTGTCCAATGAAAACAGAAGTCCTCTCCTGATTATACATATGATCAGAGTAAGGAAAAATACATCAAGACATAACATGATGGAAAATATGGCTCATTCTAGTCCATCACCTGTCAATAGGAAATAGAAATATACATTAATCAGTATTCTGATTGGTCACTGAATTGATTAGAATTCTAATATCATTCTCTGAATGATAACTAGCTCTGTTAGTTTACATTATTATATTCCTGTGGTCATTTTGTAAATAATTTTCTCAAGTCTGATCAGTCTTGTAGTAGTCTTCATGATGTTGAACTTTATCCATTGGCAAAGAATACTAGAGTTGTTTCCTATTTCTTTGTCCATTGTGTCTCCATTTTATAGATGAAAGACTAAGACAAATAGGTACTGAGTAATTTTTCCAGGATCACACAGCTTGTAAATGCTGAGGCTGGATTTGAATCCAGAACTTTCTGTTTCCAGGCTTGGTGCCTTATCCATTTATTATACAACTTAGCTGCAATATACTCTGCCTCAATTCATGCAAGTCTTCTCAAATTTCTCTGAATCTGTTATATTTGTCACAGAGCAGTAGTATTCCATTTTATTCTCCTAGTTTTTACTTCAGCACTATTATAAATATGTTTGTATACATGGGTTCTTTCCCTCTTTCTTTGACCCTTTTTTGTGGGGTGAAGGAATGCCTAGCAGTAGGTTTAAAGGGTATGCACATGCGCATGCTTAAATTTTTTTATGTAGACCAAATTTTTTAAGACCAAATCACCAATCTACCAACAATGCATTTGTGTAGCTGTCCTTTCATAGACCCTCCTCTAATAATTGTTCTTTTTTTTGTCTTTGTCAATATTACAAATATGAAATTGAAACTTGGGGTTGTTTTAATTTTAAGTTTTCTCATTAGTGATTTAGAGAATTTTTCTCATGTTAATTTTTATCAGTTGCATTTCTTCATTTCAGAACTTCCTGTTTATTCCTGCCTGTTTGGTCATTGATCTAATGAGGAAGAGTTCTTTTTATTATTATTATTTTTTTTGTATCATTTTCCTTTATATCTTGGATATCAGACTTCTATCAGATAAATTTGTAAAGATTTTACCCCAGTTAACTATTTTCAGATCAATTCTTACTCATTGATTTGTTTGTGCAAAAGGTTTCCAATTTTATGTAATTCAAAGTTTTTTTGCCTTCTATAATATCTTTTATTTAGTTTGGAATCCTCTCCTTTATCATATTTGAGAAAGCGGTGTCCTTCATTTATTCTCTAACTTGTTTTTTCTATAATGTTTTATATTTAGATCAGGTGTCTCTCTGAAGATTATTATGACATGTGACATGAGATGTTGGTCTATAATTTTGGCCATTAATTTCCAATTTTTGGAGCAGATTGGGAATTGTTGAATATGGAATTCTAACTTCAATCATTTTGGTATCCTTGGGTTTACTATACTGCTGTTTGATTATTTTTTCTTTACCTGATCTTTTTCATTGGTCAATTTTTTTCTAACCACACTAAATAGTTTTGAAAAGTACTGCTTTATAATATAGTTATATACTATATTTTGGAGATTTTTGACCTGGTATTTCTCTAAATAAGTTTTGCTAATTTTTATTTAGTTTTATAAATTAACCTGTAAGTAATTTGATTGATATGGTATTAAACCCATAAATTTATTTAGATAGTATTATCATTTTTATTATAGTAATATAGTTCAATCATGAATAGTTAATATCTCTTCAATTAAAGACTTAATTTCTGTGTTTTATAATTGTGTTTGTATAAGTTCTGAGTGAGTAGAAAATGAATTTTCAAATTTATCCGGCTCAGAACCAGCCAAGATTAAAAAGTGGAGCAGATTAAAGTTTTTGTGCTGATTAGAATTGGGATTAGACCCAGGAGTAGTCACCCTCCTTTGGATGAAATGGGGAGATTCAGTTTAAAAAAAAGTTATTCTTTAGAGAATTTAGGGTCTTTCCTAACTATGAGGTTATATGATTCTCTTATCCTTTGATTTCAGGCATTCCTAGATCTAAAAGGTTGTTATGGTAATGCAAGATTTTGAAAAAATTAGGGAAAAGAGTGGTAAATGATTGAGGGAATGGGAAACATTCAAAAAATTTTTTCAAAGGTCTTGATTTGAAGTTGAAACCTATGGGCTTGAAAATTAAGAAAATATATCTTAATGAATAGTGAATTAAAGGACCTGCAGGCCCTAAATTCAATTTAAAAAAAAGTTATTGAGCTCAAATTATGTATTAAGCACTGGGGATCCAAAGGTGACAATAAAACGGTGAAGAGCTTAAATATCTTCTTTACTCTATTTTTCCTCCAGTCAATTGAATTTGTTGGTAGGTTCAGAAAGAGAAAGATTTCTTTCTGATTCCACATATGAAAGTGGGATCCTCGCAGGGGTCCTCAAACTTTTTAAATAGGGGGCCAGTTCACTGTCCCTCAGACTGTTGGAGGGCCAGACTATAGTAAAAACAAAAACTTTGTTTTGTGGACTTTTAAATAAAGAAACTTCATAGCCCTGGGTGAGGGGGATAATTGTCCTCAGCTGCCGCATCTGGCCTGAGGGTGGTAGTTTGAGGACCCCTGCACTGGGTGAAAACCCAGGTTCTGGAATCTCTTACAACTTTTCCCAGGTTTAATGTGAACTGTTTGGGATCAGTCAATAAACAAATTAAGCACCTTCTGCAAGGCAGATAGCATGCTAAGTGCTGGGAAAACAAAGAAAGGTAAAAGACAGCATTGGCTCACAGACTAGTGGGGGAAGATAATATGCAAAATTTTATCCAAGTGAGTTATTAAGGAAGAATGGTAAAGGGTTCTTACAGAAAGTATATCCCAAACTTGGGAGTACAGGCTGTGAAAATACAAGGAGTCTAGGGATGGTATACTTTATAGGAGGAACAGCAAAGTGTTCTCTCTCATCTAAACTCAAAGGATTAGATAAGATCCAAAGATGACAATTAAAAATGATCTGAGGAGCTTAAAATATCTTCTAACTCTGCATCTACTGTGATATATGTTGTATTTCTTCTATGATCCACACCCAAGAAAAGATTTCAAGATTAATCTGTCCTTTGTAAAATTACTGAAGTACTTTTTAGAAAGATGTTTCTTTTGGAGGTGGGGTGGGGATAAGGGTGGTGGAAAAGTGAGTTGTAATGTACAGATTAGTTTCCAGGTATTATCTCCTCCCATCAATGAACCACTAATTCTTGAATGATCAAATGTCATCAAAAGTTATTTATATAGCCATTTCTGAGTATTCTCTTCGAGGCTGACTTTACAAAACATTACTTTGCAATTTCCCAAGTCTTTTACATTTCAACATTTTTGTATTACCAACAGAATTTTAATCTGTATCTACTTCTATTATCAGATATCTACATTTCAACAACATATACAAAAATATTTACCAAGGGGAAAAAACTCCTTAAAAATAGAATTGGCCAAATGGAAAAGAAAATTTAAAAACTCGTTGAAGAAAATAATTCCTTAAAAGTTAGAATTAAATAAGTGGAAATTAATGGCTTTTTGACACATCAAGATAAAATAAAACAAAATTAAAAAGTAAAAAAAAAAAAAAGTAGAATTGGAAAAACAAATAGCTATAGAAGTAAAGTAAGAATTATTAAAGAAAATTGTACTGATATATTAGAACTAGAGGGCAAAATATAAATTGAAAAAATTAACTAATCACCACCTGTAAGAAATCCTAAAATTAAAACTCCCAGGAATATTAAAGCCAAATTCCAAAGCTTACACATCAAGGGAAAAATACTACAAGTAACCAAAAAAAGAAAAAAAAAACCCTCAAATATCATGGTGCTATAATCAAGATTTTACAAGATTTAGCAGCTCCCACATTAAAGAACTAGAGGATTTGGAATATGATACACAAGAAAGCAAAGGAGTTAGAATTATGAACAAGAATCACCTATCCTTCAAAATTGAATATAATCTTTCAAGGGGGAAATATATATATTTAATAAAATAGAGAATTTTTAAGCCCCCATCATTTCTTATTGGACAATGGAATACCATCACCTTTATATACTCCAACTTGTCTTTGGGAATACCCCAATTAATAAAAATCCTCTCAATTTCCAATTTTTTTGCCACCACAAAAGGAACTGCCATAAATATTTTTGTCCACATGGGTCCTTTTCCCTTTTTGATGATTTCTTTGGGAAATACACTTAGTAATGGTATTGCTGGATCCAAAGGTATGCACAGTTTTATAACCCTTTGGGCAGGGTTCCAAAATGCTTTCTAGAGAGGTTGAATCTGTTCACAACTCCACCAATACCGTATTTTTGTTCAGTTTTCCCACATCTTCTCCAACCTTTCCTTTTCTGTCATACTAATCAATCTGATAGGTATGAAGTGGTACTTCAGAGTTGTTTTAATTTGTATTTCTCTAATCAAAGTTGATTTAAAGCATTTTATATGATTTTAGATAATTTTAATTTCTTCATCTGAAAATTGCCTGTTTATATCCTTTGACCATTTAACAATTGGGAAATGACTTCTACTCATAAATTTGATTCATTTCTTTACATTTTTTAGAAATGAGGCCTTTAACTGGCTTTAAAAATTGTCTCCCAGCTTCCTGATGGTTGTATTGGTTTGTTGGTTTGTAAATCTTTCTAATTTATTGTAATCAAAATTATTCATTTCTATTTTTGTTGTCTCTTGTTTGATTATAAATTCTATTCCTCTCCATATGTCTGATAGGTAAAGAATTCCTTGCTTTCCTAATTTACTTATGGTATCACTCTTTATGTCTAAATCAGATATCCATTTCAACATTATCTTGATATAGGGTATTAGTGTCTACTTTCTGCCATATTATTTTCCAAAACAATTTAAAATTCCCCAACAATTTAAAATATATATTTATTTAAAATTTAAAGGCAAAATATTAAAAAAAATTGCCATTTACACAGCAGAACATGAGAGCATTCAAAATATAAAACAGTAAATTTCCATTTCAAGAAAACCTAAATAATAATACTATACTATAGTGTGTCCATGTTTTTATTGCTTCCTTGTAGATTTTCTTTTGTTCTCTGCTGTGCACTGTTTACTTTATTCTTTTTTCTCCTCCTCTTCCCTCAACCTCCTCAAAGAAGGCTAAAACAAGTGTGGAGATTTTATAATCTCTACATTTAATTCATATACACACATATATATGTACATGCGTATACATATTATGTGTGTATATGCATATATAATTTACATATATATACACATATACATTCATAGACATCTTTGTATAGTACTTTGCCAAATCTGGGGCTCCCATATGCCTAGTTTAGCATATTGTCTTGGTACTTAGTGGGTGCTTAACAAATATTTGTTCATTTGATTTTAATTTAACTGCAACATTAGAATGCTTAGATTTTAATTTGCACTCATGTTTGAAATACTTTTCCATAGACTTGGATGCCATCTTTCCTTCACACAGTAAAAGAAGGAAGTTAGGGGAATTTATGCACATGGATCTTTCTTCTCATGGAAAAATTATCTTATTTCATCATTTCTCAGACCTGATTAACAAATCAAAGAAAGAGAAGTCAGCTCATCCTGTAACTTGGTATATTGGATAGTGTTTTGGTCTTTGAGTCAAAAAGTTTGAAACATATTTTGGCATTTACTAGCTATATAACAGTGGGCAAGTCATTTAATCTCTCTCACCTTCCTTTTCCTAATCTGTAAAATGTGGGCCACAATAGCACTTTCTTCACTGAGTTCTTAAGAAGATCAAATAAGATAATATAAGAAATTTTGCCTTATTATTATTAATGAAAATTATTATTTATAAGAAATTACTTAATCATTGTGGGGGGAGGTCTATGAAATGCTCCTCCTTTTTCTCATCTGTACACAGTGTTTAAATTGTCTTGTTTTGGTTACTTTGTAAATTTATTGTTATCTGGGATTCCACAGAGATAGGAGTGGTACAAAGTCAAATAATACATTGGAATTAGGCTTTAACTTAGTTACGAAGTGTAATGGAAGCTAACTTTCACTTCATCTATACATTTTCCTGTATGGATGACACAGGGAAAATTATGGTAGCTAATGACATTTTTATAAACAAAAACATGAGTACCAAGTTCAGTCTTGAAGAGAATAGAAGTCACAAAAAGGACAACATTTTGTCTCAGAGAAATCAGTGTGGATAAAAAGAGTTTGACCCAATTTAACTTGAGGATGGAGGATGAAGTGGGAATATTTATAGGTTATTGGTAAAATAATGAAAGATAAATGTATAATGGAAGTAAAGATAATTTTCAGTGCTATCTTTTTAAATTTATTTTTTAAAATAAGAAAATTTTGTTGTTGTCTTTTGTATTTTTATACAACAATTTTGTTGTATTTTTTTAGATTTTCTAACTTTCAAATTAAGAGGCAGTTAGGTTTCATAATGGATAAAATACCAGATCTGGAATCAGGAAAATTTGAGTGCAAATCTAGCCACAGACACATACTAGCTGTGTGACCCTGGGCAATCTAAAAAATAAATCTATATCAACAAGATTTTCTTATGTTAAAAAATAAATTGAAAAAGAAAACGAAATTGAGGAGAACAAAGATAGGAAGAGCCGCTAGATTGGATCAAGTGAATGTAAAGGAGATTAGAACTGGAGGTGATATAGTTGTCAAGGTATTAGTGAAGCAAACGGTCTCTGAAAGAGCTTGACACAATTGTTGTGGGGAGAAAAGTCCTGAAATCTAAAATCTTTTTACTACCAAAAATAAAAAAATAAAAAAGAAACTAAGGGAACATTAATTAATACCTAGTGCATAATTTCATGTCTAACCAAGATTATGAAAATCATAAGTACTCAGAGAGAGCAACATTGTGCTTAATGGAATATTTGTAGAACTGAATAAGTTGACAGACATCTCCTTTCTTTACTCACTGCCTACCTGAGTTTCTGCCTTTCTAAAGGCAGTTCTGTGTCATCAGACGGCCTTAGACTTGCATTTACATAAGGGTAATCTTTCTTTATTATCTTGTCTAACCCTCTTGTTTTATAGATTAAGAAACTGATATCTAGAAATTGGCCCAAAGTCAATCAAACAGAAAGAAAGTAGCTGAAAACAGCATTTGACACAAAATTTCCCATTCTAAATATCATGGATTATTACTACACAATTATGGAGAAATTTATTCTTAAATAACAGTACCAGATGGCCTGCAGAATTCTCTGAGATGGGATAGCTAACATATTCATTCTTTGCAATCTATTCTTAATTTATAATCAGTGACTTCTGTTCAATTTATTGAATTGTAGGCCTGAACTTGACTTCTTTGAATAAATCATCCAATGGTTTTAGTAAATGTTTATGTGAATTTGAAAATCATCTACTATATGTTAAAGTCTTTTGACTTTTTTATGTGCAATTCTTTTAAACATATTTCCATTTTTGTCATGTTGTACAAGAAAAATCAGACCAAAAAAGGAAAAGCTACAAGAAAGAAAAAAACAAAGAAAACAAAAAGGTGAAAATACAGTGCTTTGATCCACATTCAGTCTCCATATCTCTCTCTTTGGATGGGAATAGCTTTTTTCCATCCCAATTTTATTATAATTCTCTTTGTACAATGTTCTCTTGGTTCTGTTCGCTTCAATTAGCATTAGTTTGTGTAAGTCTTTTCAGGCTTCTCTGAAATCAACCTACTCATCATTTCTTATAGAACAATGAAAGTTCATTACATTTATCTAACAAAATTTATTTTTGACTTTTGTTTGTATCTGAATTTAATATGTAAAAAGGTATGTGTGTCTAAAGAGAAATCTATTTTTCATTCCAGATAAAGGGAAAAATTATGTACTAGGCCTTTGGATAGTCTCCAGATCAGTTTCTCCCAGCTTGAGCCAGAAATTCAAAAAAGGAATAAATTGCCAAGATAAGCAAATATTATTTAAGGCAATTGACTAAGCTTGACTAGAATCAGGACTATTTGATAATTTACTAAAACAAATTCTTCCTCTAGATATTGAAATTATATTTTAAGTGTTTAAATAATTTATAGAGAAAGAATTACAGTGTCAGTGTTTTTTCTTCATGTTAGAGTACATCACTGATTTTGACTTAAAATAAACTTTAGTGGCAGGGTTGATAGGTGGGTGAATTGAAATGACCTGAGCAGAAAGCTTTTATTTGGTCATCTTTTACTTAAATATTTAGCAAAGGTCTAATGGCTTAAAAGAAGAGCCATAACATTTGGAATCTTTCCCTAGCTGGATGAATTGTTACCAGTATATTCACTTTGATCTTTTAAGTTGGGTGAGTACAAAATAATTGTCTGTTTATAATGTAAATCTAATTAAGAGGAAAAGTGATTTTAGCAAATAAACTCAAGGGAAAAAATAGAAAATTTTCAAGTATTACTATCGTATTTAAAATTGTTTATTTGTATTTCTATCCTTTGAATTGCAACCTCTAATACTTTCATCTTACAATTTATACAATTTAAAAGAAAAAAAGTACATTTCTCACAGTTTCTTCCTGACAAATGTGTGAATAGCAAAAGCAGCTACTCTGAAGTTTGGTGAATAGAAGCAATCCAAATGACTTTTGACACAAACTAGTTTGAATGACTACTAAGGTAAGAGTGTTTAATTGCTTTCCATACCTTTTTACTTGCTTTTAGACCTCAGAAATGTGTGTGTGTGTGTGTGTTAGAGATGAAGACTAATGTATTCTAAAATCTTGATTTGAAGTATAAAGAAGACTGAACTTGTAGGAGGAATTTTCTCAGGAGAGAATATATGTTTAAAATTCAGTACAAAATGTTAATTTGCTAGTTGGGGACTATGGGAAATCACTTAACTTTTTTTGAGTCTTAGTTCCATCATCTGTAAAATGGAGCTAAAAACAACTGTAATACCCATGTCATACAGTTCTTTTGTGATAAGGCAATGTATGTAAATTGCTTTCTAATTTTTACAACTTAAATATGTCAACTATTTGGAATCACATAATATACAATTTGCCTGAATAATTTCTAATAGTTTCCACTTGACTTTGAAAATTTTTTAGCTGTAAAATATTTGATAAAAGTTGAGTTGAAGGATGGGAGAGTTATTATTTTATCCTTTATACCATCAGAAAGCCTGGGTTCAAATCCTATTTTTCTGCTCATATGACATTGGACCTGAAATCTAGAATTTCTTTTTCTTCTGCAAAATGACCATTTTAATCTCAGCAGTACCTATATCACAGGGTTGTTGTGAGGATGAGATGAAATAATGTATATAAAATATCTTTAGAAGTGTAAAATGTTTTAATTCTTTAATACCCTGTCAATACTTTCAGAATCCCAAGTAGATATTGAAACTGTAAAATGAAGTAACTGGTTATTGAAATTCATTAATAGTCAGAAAGATCATGCGATAAAAGAATCATAGATTTAGAGCTGGTCAAAGGGTCCAATTCTCTCATTGTGCAAATGAGGAAAAAGAGTGCAAGAGATGTGAAGCAATTTGCTCAGGGTCCCCCAGTTAGTCCAGGTAAGAGGCAGGTTTTGAACCTAGATCTGTGAGACTGAAAGTCTGGCACAATATCCATTATAAAATGTTGCTTTGTTGGGACAGTAGGGATAATTCTGGGTAGCTAAGATAATGTTGGGGATATAATAAATGCTCAATTAACAAACATTTATTAAGAGTCTTCTCTGTGTAAAACACCAATAATAAGCTTTTTATATATAAAGAAAGGCAAAAGATAGTCTCTCCTCTCAAGAAGCTCACAGTCGAATGGAGGAGTCCACATGCAAACAGTTTTGGACAAACAAGACATGAACAGAATAATAGAAAAATAAATAAGAAAAGAAAGGCACTAGCATTAAGAGGGAACAGGAAAATATTCTTGTAGAAGATAGAAATATAGCTGGAACTTGAAGGAAGACAGGAGGTGGATATGAGAAAGAGAATTCTAGGCATAGGAAACAACTAGTGAAAATGTACAGAGCCAGGTGGTGAAATCATTCATTTATTCTTTTGAAGCTCAATGTGGCTATAAACCATGTTTGATAACTATTGTCTTTCTTTCTCAGTGATGTGTGTGTGTGTGTGTGTATGTGTGTGTGTGCATGCGCGTGCAAATGTTGTTTTTTTTGTTGTTGTTCTGTAGGCCTTTATCTAGTGGTTGACCATATTTGCTACCAGTTTATTCCAGTGTTCATTATTTAATTGAATTGTATTAAACTGAAAAAAAATGGAGTTTTGGCACCTCCTGGTTTTATCAGCTCTCTTTATAGAGTCCAGAGCAGCAAAGCGGGGTAAGATTCTGTTTTTCTATTGATTTAAAAAAAAAAAGTTTAATTAAAAAAACCCCTCTAATTTACTTTAAATAAATTTCAGATATTTTTACTTTATGTTAGAGTATTTGTTAGAACTAAGTTGCCAAAGCAAAGATTCTTTTGTGCTATGCTAATTTTTTTTTCAGTCCTGTTTCTTTGGAACAAGAGACTCATTTGAATGTGGACTTTAGTCCTAGCTGCCATTTATGACTAGGCAAATCAGTCAAGTAAATCATTCAAACTTTCTGTGCCTCACTTTTTCTATCTGTAATATGAGAGAACAACTCTCTTTTAAAGGTCTTCAGCTCTGAAATATTTGAGTTTTTGACAAAAGAACCTGCTTTTACATAAACAAGCAATTTTTTCCATTGAATTATTACAATGAATCTAGTTCCAAATTAAAGTATCACAACTCTAGGGCCACTTGGGATCTCAGAAGCCCTCTAGACTAACACTCTAACTTTTCAGATGGGAAAGGAAAAAGGCAATTTTTTTTAAAGTGCCTACTCTCTGCCCATTTTAAAGTACTTTACAAGTATTATGTCTTTGATCTTTATCAACCCTTTGAGATAGGTATTATTATTAACTTCTTTTTAACATTTGAAGGAATTGAAGCACACAGAAGTGAAATGACTTGTCCAGAGTCACACGAGTAGTGAGTGTCTTAGTCCAGATTTGAACTTAGATCTTGCTGATTCCAGATTCAGTGAAACATTCTCTCTGCCACCTACTTATTTCTGAGATTCAGAGTACTTAAGTCATTCAAAGTTCCATACATAGTAAACATAAGAGAATGAATTTGACCTGAGTCTTCTGACTCCAAAAGCCTATGATTATTACTTCTTATACTGTACTAGGTAACATGTTACCCTAACTAAATGATTATGTACCTTGCCATTCTTTAGCATAAAGCATGCTGGATCAAAAACTAGGATTTTCATTTCTGATACAGTTGTGAATACAAATTCTAGCAGGAAATATTTTTCAAGGTTATACTCAGTGGAGGCAACTAGATGACACAGAGTGCTGGGCTTGGATTTAGGAAGATTCATCTCTCTAAATTCAACTCTAGCCTTAGGTATTTAATAGCTTGGTTACCCTGGATAAGTCACTTAACTCTGTTGGCCTCAGGTTTTTTTATCTGTAAAAATAAACTGGAGAAGGAAATAGCAAACTACTCCACTGTCTTTGCCAAGAAAACCCCAAATGTGGTCTTAAAGAGTTGAAAGTAACTAAAAAGATTCCACAAAATCAATGTACACAGTGCAGTGTCTCTGTGTATGTGTGTGTCTGTGTGTATATGAATATGTGTGGGTGTGTGATTTCAGTTTAATTTGTCTTTCTTATTTGCAGGTAAACCTTATAATGCAATGGAAAATGAGGCTTTAATTGTACTCTGTCCAAGAACAAAAAAACCTGGATCCCAAGTTTACTGGACTCATTTCAAATCGAAAAAAAACATTACTACCAACAAAGAAAATCGGATATATTCCTCAGGGGTCCAACTCAAATTTCTACCAACTTCATTGAATGACTCTGGAATATATAATTGCACTATAAAGAGGTATGTAGAGCAAAGAGGAAAGTAAAATAAAAATTCTCAAGCAGCCAATCTATGAATGTCATTTTGATGTGTGTGTTGGTAAGATTCTCTCTGATGAGAGACAGCAGAAATAATTGCATTCAATTGCAATTGCAATTGAGATCCTGCCTTAAAGCCAAAAAGACCTGAGTTCAAATCCTATACCTGATGTGTATTGTCTGCATGATTCTGAGCAAATCAACAAATCTCTCAGTGCTTGAAACAACTCTTTTACTATGCAAAGAAGTGACTGTGTGGCATTGGCACAGAGATTTTCTTCATCTGGTAAGACTTATCTTCCTGAATTCAAATGTGACTTGATACACTTACTAAATGTGTGACTCTGGGCAAGTCACTTTATCTTGCTTGCCTCAGTTTTTTTATGTGTAAAATAAGATGGAGACGGAAATGGCAAATTATTCCAGTATCTTTGCCAAGAAAAACCAAAAGATGAATCCAACATGATTGACAAACAACCCAATTACAATTCAATATACTAGTGAAATTACAGCAGTCTCTAACCCTAACAACCTCTCATTCTTCTGGTTATTTCTTTAAGTCATTCCTTCTTTTTTGTCTCACTTAAACTATCTTCTGAATCTAAAATTATTATAATATAAAAATATAGTTCTGATAGGAAATAGTTTTTAATCTGAATTTGAATGAAACTGTAGAAAAAGGATCTATACCGATGACTGAGGGGTCTTAGAGAAATAGCATAGCTTTAAATTTGGAGAATAAGAATGAAAAAAACAGAAAATTCTGAGGGACAAAAAGATAAAACCAGTAAACTTGAAGCAGATAAAACAGAATATTTAGAATGACTAAATTAATACATTAAAATTGATTAAGTTCAATGATGCTACATGAGAAAGATTCCATTACACTATTTTTTTTAATTCCTTTGTCATATCTGAAAATATAAGCATATTCACCTTGTAGAGAAAAAGGCATAGGATGTTATCCTTAGATAATAAAAGGAATTCTTATTCTTTAAAGATTTAGAAGAATTTTCTTTGCTAATCTACTAGAGCCCATTGACCAAAATGTGGCAATTCTTTAAAGATCTCAAATTTCAATTTTTTGTTTTGTTAATATTGTGAAATATTGCTCTATTTCTTTTATTTTAAAAATTATTTCTTTTATTTTTAATTTATAGAATAAAAAAGCATTTGTTATAACATATTATAAGAAAAAATGATTACACATAAACCTGCAAATCTATTATACACAATTTACTATTCTTTTTTTTTTTTTAAATAACTTTTTATTGATAGAACATATGCCAGGGTAATTTTTTACAGCATTATCCCTTGCATTCACTTCTGTTCCGATTTTTCCCCTCCCTCCCTCCACCCCCTCCCCCAGATGGCAAGCAGTCCTTTACATGTTGAATAGGTTACAGTATATCCTAGATACAATATATGTGTGCAGAACCGAACAGTTTTCTTGTTGCACAGGGAGAATTGAATTCAGAAGGTAGAAATAACCCGGGAAGAAAAACAAAAATGCAAGCAGTTTATATTCATTTCCCAGTGTTCTTTCTTTGGGTGTAGCTGCTTCTGTCCATCTTTGATCAATTAAAGCTCTCTTTATCGAAGAGATCCACTTCCATCAGAATACATCCTCAAACAGTATCATTATTGAGGTATATAATGATCTCCTGGTTCTGCTCATTTCACTTAGCATCAATTCATATAAGTCTTGCCAGTCTTCTCTGTATTCATCCTGCTGGTCATTCCTTACAGAACAATAATATTCCATAACATTCATATACCACAATTTACTCAACCATTCTCCAATTGATGGACATCCTTTC
Organism: Antechinus flavipes; assembly: GCF_016432865.1. Classification (NCBI taxonomy): domain Eukaryota; kingdom Metazoa; phylum Chordata; class Mammalia; order Dasyuromorphia; family Dasyuridae; genus Antechinus; species Antechinus flavipes. Next base: position 182,853,515 of record NC_067400.1, on the reverse strand, counting down.
ATTTTCCAGTTTCTAGCCACTACAAAAAAGGGCTGCCACAAACATTTTGGCACATACAAGTCCCTTTCCTTTCTTTAGTATCTCTTTGGGGTATAAGCCCAGTAGAAACACTGCTGGATCAAAGAGTATGCACATTTTGATAACTCACAATTTACTATTCTTTATAAATAATAATAATCATGTAAATTTCTTTTTTTCTCCTTTTTTTCCCTCTTTCCTCTATGCCTAGAGATGGCTTCCATTAGATACAAATATCTATGTATATTTATATCTGTGTGTGTGTGTTAATTCATTCTATACATAATTCCCTTGAAATTCTTTTTGGGGTAGATTTATTTTATTTTTTTTAAACTATAGATTTTATTAGCATAAAGTTGGCCTACTGATTCCTGATAATTCTTAATTTATTTTATATTTGATGTAAGCTCTGATTTCAAGTTCTGATTATTTGATTTTTCTCTTTTCTTTTATAAAAATAAAATCTTCCAATTGTTTGTTTCATTGATATATTTTTTGAACTTTCCACTCAGACTTTCCTTAGTTTTATTGCTTTTGTTTATTAATTCAATTGCTCTGTTAATTTCTATCTTATTATTATTTCTTCTAATCTTAATATTTTCCCCCTTTCTGCTTTCATTTGGATATTTTCTTAGTTTTCTAACTTGAGTAGATACATTGAAGAAAATTTACCTTTGACTAGATCTTTATCTCTATTCAGTTGCTCAGTTGCAAACACTTCTTAATTGCTTTCCATGCTTCCAATATTTCCTCTTTCCAATTCAAACTCAGAATAGCTGCTCAAACTGATCATGAAGCATTTTTTAATAGTTGCCTATTGCTCTCACCATCGTGTTTATCATTCATTAGTCAGAGTTCACAACTGGCTTTAAGCCATGATCTTTACTGATATAGTAACATTTACTATAGGATATTTACTCCAATAATCAAAACCCCTATTTTCTCTTAGATATGTAATTAGTGGAGATATTGAACATGTCTAGAAAGGCCCACCATGCTGAAGACATATGGAAGGATAATTTATATCTCCAATACCTCAAGGCCATTGATTTTTTCTCATGCTATTCTCAAATTGTTGCTCAATGTTCACAGAATCTCTCTTGGATTAGTAAATCTTGTGGGTTCCTAGACTATGTACATATGAAGATGTACATGGCATCTTCAATGGATTTATTTGTGTAACTCCTACCAGGGCACAAGATGTGTACTTTGTTAGGCATGGGATTCAGTGACTTAGTAATGGTCTCCACTGTCTTGGGATCCTGGTCTGCTATGTGTGTTTATGTGGCATGGATATAATTTTAGTTAAGATAGATTATGAAAAACATGCCAATAATCTGCTAGAATTTAAGGGAAATTAATAGAATTGTGGAAAAAGCCAGAACTTTTAGCGAAGAAGAATCAGCAGAAAGCCTCCTGTTTGGTTCCCTCAGATTTCTGAGCTCTGCTTTTCATCCCTTGAAAAGCAAGCTTCTGCCCCAAGTGCTAGATTTTCTCTCCTCACCCATATTTGAGCCTGAGATGTTCCCTCTTTTAAATTCTGACAACCCACTGTAGGCACAAGGCAAGAAAGGGATATTCAAAAATAAACTATGCTTAAGGCCAAGTCTTTGTCAACCTTGAGCTAGTTTCTAATCATTTTATATGCAAAATCTTATACCCAGCTACAAAAGGGCTACTTGGGGTTTGGCATTGTTAATGTGGTTAGGACACTCAATTTTATTAGAAGTCCCCTAATAATTCCCTTTCTATAGAATTTTTCTTTATCTAATGCTCTGATCAATAAAGCATTGATGAATTTTATTAATTTTGATATGCTTTTGATCATATTCTTTATACTAGCTTTACTGGGGCAGCTAGGGGGCACAGTAAATAGAACACCCTTGAAATCAGGAAAACCTGAGCTCAAATCTGATCTCAGACACTTGACACTTCCTTGTTGTGTGACCCTAGGAAAGTCACTTAACCCCAATTGCCTCAGCAAATATATATATATATATATATATATATATATATATATATATATATACACTAACTTTACTATGTTATGATCTATTTGATTTGATTTCTAAATTTGCCTATTACTTACAGCATAATTCATTTTGTGATTAATTAATTTCCTCTTATATTTGGGCCAAAATGTATATATATTCCTTTTACATTGTATTATCTTCATATATTTATGAAATCTAGTTAATCATATATTTCAAGTTTTTGTTTCAGCATGTTTATCATATTCGGTGATGAGAATAGTAAACATTCCTACAATTATTAATTTTCAACCTTTTTATTTTTTAGGAAAAATAAGCTTTTTTAAAAATACATTTAACTATTATTCAAAATTAATATGCTTTCTAAGGTACCTTTGAATATGAAATGATTTCTATCTTTAAAAAATTGTCAGATATCTTCCCTGCATTTGTGTATTTTCTTGAGTAAAGTGTAATGTGATAAGTTTTAGTCCATAAGAATAATTTGAATCTATGTATATCTTGATGTCTTTTGGCATTAAATATATTTTTAAATTTTTTATTAATATTTTATTTTTCTAAATACATGCAAAGTTTTCAACATTCACTTAGAAAAACCTTGTGTTCTCAATTTTTCTCAAGACAGCAAGCAATCCAACATAGGTTAAAAATAATTATTTTAAATATATTTCTATATTAATCATACCACACAAGAAAAATCAAATCAAATGAGGAAAAAAATTAGAAAGGAAAAAAACCCCAAGAAAAAAAAATATCATCAAAAAGTGAAAATATTATGCTTTGATCCACATTCAGTCTTCATGGTTCTTTCTCTGGATATGGATGGCACTTTCCATCCCAAGTCTATTGGAATTGTCTTAAAACACCACATTATTAAGAAGACTCAAATCCATAATAATTGATCATCATATAATCTTTTTGTTACTGTGCTCTCTAGGTTTTACTCTCTCTTCACTTAGCACAATTTCATTTAAGTCTTTCCAGGCTTTTTTGAAATTAGCTTCTCATCCTTTCTCACAGAACAATATCCCATTACATTCACATACCATAGCATATTCAGCCATTCCCCATTTTGCATTTAATGGTCAGGTTTTTACACCTGAATATATGGTTGATTTTTGTGTATATGTCTGAGAAAATGGTATATTTCTTTCTATCCTCATTAAAATTTCTACAAATATCTATCATACCTAATTTTTCTAAAATTCTATTCATATCCATAACTTCTTTCTTATTTATTTTGTGGTTAGATTTATCTAGTTCTGAAAAAGGGAAGTTGATATTTCCCTCTAGTATAGTTTTCTGTCTATTTCTTTTTACAACTTAATTTGCTTCTCCTTTAGGAATCTGGATGCTATATCATATGGTGCATGTATGTTGAATACTGATATTACTCCATTATCTATGGTACTTTAATATGGTGTATTATCTATGGTACTACTTTAGCAAGAGTAGTTTACTTCCTTATTTCTTTTAATTAGCTCTATTTTTGTTTTGTTTGATCTGAAATCAGGATGGCTACTCCTGCTTTTTTTCCTTCAGCTGAAGCATAATATATTCTGCTCTAGCTTTTTACTTTTACTCCGTATGTACCTCTCTGCTTTAAATGTGCTTCTTGTAAACAACATATTGAAAGATTCTGGATTTTAATCCCCTCTGCTATCTGCTTCCATTTTGTGGTAGAGTTCATCCCATTCACATTCACAGTTAAGATTACTAACTCTGTTTTCTCCCTATCCTAATTTCCCCCCAACTATTTTTCTCTCTTCTTTCATCCTTTACCTCCTCACTAGTATTTTGCTTCTGATCGTTACCTACTTCAATCTCTTCTCCCATTTTTCAACTCCCTCCCTTCTTATCCCTTTCCCCTTCTAATTTTGCCCTCCTATTAGCTTCCCCCTTTCCCTTCCCCTTTTTCCTCCTACTACCCTATAAGAAATTTCTATACTAAACCAAGTATGTTATTCCCTTTTTGAGCCAAATCTGTGAAATTAAGGTTCAAATAATGGTAATTCCCCTCTCTTCTTTCCCTCAACTATAATAGGTTTTTTGTACCTCTTCATGTGATGTAATTTACCCCCATTTTACCTTCCTTTGTATCATCACATTAAAATCAAATTATGCCTACATCCTCTAAGTGTACCCCTTCTAATTTCCCTGACAAAGCTACAGTTCTCAAGAGTTACTCATGTAGGGATGTAAACATGTTAAATTCTAAAAATATATATATATATATATTTTTTTCTTCCATTTACCTTTTTATGCTCCTCTTAAGTCTTGTATTTTGAAGAGCAAATTTTCTGTTGAACTCTGGTCTTTTCATCAGAAATGATTGAAAATCCTCCATTTCATTATATAACCATTTCCCCCCCCCCAAAAGATAATGCTCAATTTTGCTGGTTAGTTGATTCATGGTTCTAATCTAAGTTCCTTCACCTTCTGAAATATCATATTCCAGACCCTCCAATACTTTAATGTGGAAACTGGTAATCCTGATTGTGGCTCCTCAATATTTGAATTGTTTCTTTCTGGCTGCTTGTAATATTTTCTCCTTGACTTGGTAATTCTATAATTTAGCTACTATATTCTTTGGAGTTTTCATTTTGGTATCTCTTTTAGGAGGTGATCAGTGGACTCTTTCACTATATCAAGGCAATTTTCCTTAATGATTTTTTGAAAGATGTTGTCCAGGCTTTTTTTTTTTCTTCATCATGGCTTTCATTTAGAACAATAATTCTTAGACTATCTTTCCTGGATCTATTTTCCAGGCCAGTTTTTCCAATGACATATTTTACATTTTTTTCTATTTTTTCATTTTCTAAAAAATTTGTTTGATATGATATCTCATTGAATCATTTACTTCCATTGATCTAATTCTATTTTTTAGTGAGTTATTTTCTTGATAGTTTTTTTTTTTTTTTAACATTCCTTTGTATCTGACCAATTGTACTGTTCAATTATTCAGGGTTTTTTTTGTCCATTTCACCAATTTTATCTTTTTTTAAGAGTTGTTTTCTTCAGTCAATTTCTGTGCTTCCTTTTCCAAGATGTTGGCTTCATACATACACACACACACACACACACACACACACACACACACTCCCTGCAAACTTTCATAACTCTCCTGCATACTCTCATTTCTTTTCCCCATTTTTCTTCTATCCATCTTTTAAGATCTTTTTAAAACTCTTCCAAGAGAGCTTTTTGAATTGGAGACCAGTTCATATCCTCTTTTGAGGCTTTACCTGAAAGCATTTTGCCTCTGCTATCCTGTTTTGGGTTAGTCTTCTGATCTTTCCTAATAGTTTTTTTTTTTTTTAATAGTTAGACCTCTTCTTGCTTTTTTGCTCATTTTTTTTAAATAAGGGAAATGATTTTAGGTTGGAAGCCTAATCCAGTGAGTGGTGGGTTTGTTGTCTTTCTTTTCTTTTTTTTTTTTTTTGCTCATTTTTAAAAGTGGAATTCTGCTCATAAGGCCCAGCGAGATTGTCTGAGTTTTCTCTACCGGGTGACAGGGATTTCTCACTGTCTGTACTGGGGAGGACTGGTCAATTCCTATTTGTTATGCTGGGATTCAGGGACTCACAACTTACCTTCTGTAGTTGTGTTGTGGATCTCACTGCTGGTCTGCTTATCTACTGGACTTCTGAACCAGCACAAAGTAGACAACCCTGCAATATTTTGGCTAGGAGTCTTCTGCTAGATTCCCTGCTCTATGTTTCCCCAGGCCACATCTGTGATGTGCTGCATTCCCCCTACCCAACTGAGATAGACCTTTCCTGAAGTACTTCCTAGATATCTTAAGCTGGAAAACTATAATACTCTGAATTTTTGTGGATTTTGCCACTCCAAAATCCATTCAAAGATTTGTTCTAGTGTTGAAGCTGGGGATAGTTTAGGCAATGTTTTTTTCTAATCTCTGGCATCTTGGCTTTACCCTCCTGTATCTTGGCTTTACTCCCCTGTATTAAATATATTTTTTAAGGGAACATATTTGTTCAGTTTTATAGATTCATTAACTTGTGATTTTTACAAAGGAGTTTAATCCTTACATAACTTTAGAATTGTTAAATTTACCTTCTACTTTCTTTTGTCAAATTGTAATCCATTTAAAAAAAAACAAAAAAACTCACTATTTTTATTCCTTGACTATGACACTTAATTTCTTGAACCATTTCTGATGATGTTGATTATCCTCTTTCACTATACCAGTATTATTTTTCCTATTTCTTTCTTCCCATAAGACACAAATATTCTATATATTTATAATATTAATATTATGTATTCATAATATTAATATATATGTATTATGTATGTATGTATATAAAAGTATATGTGTTGAATGTGTTCATTGTGTCTTAGGTAAATTTTCAATGTCTTGAAATAATTTTTGGCAATTTTATTTTTTTAAATTTCTTTTAAAACTTTCAATTGCCTTTTTTTAAAGGGGAAATTACAAAGAGGTAGATTTTATTGCATCTTTCTTTTTCATCTTCCTAGGAGTCTCATAGGCACTATTTTTTTCCCCAAGAAAAGGATTCTTCTATATCAGTTTTCATAAAGTATAAAAATAATGAACAATAATTAGAGTTAGATTTATTTCCTTTCAGAATTACTCAGTGGCTACATGGTTTTAAAAATATGTGAATTTTATTCCTTTTGTTTTAACAGCCCCAAAGTCTCTTTTGGTGGATATGTTAATATTACAATCTATCCCAAACCGCATGATTGTGCTATCCCACGAGACCTTTTATACATGCCAGAAAAAGGAACATATATAAAGTCAATAATTCATTGTCCTACAATTGAACGTTATGATGAAATAGTTCGTGTGGACTGGTTTAAAGTAAGTGAAAAACAACAATGATATTGATGCTAGATAATTAATTTAGAGCATTAAGGATAGATGGATATTGAATACAATTTTATTTTTCAGAATTGTAAAGCCCTCAAAGGAGAAGGTTACTATGCAAATAAAGATTACCTGATAATTAAAAATCCAACTGCTGCTGACGCAGGCATTTATACATGTAAATTCATTTACAGTGAAAATGGAATCAATTATAATGTGACTGCATCTAAGCCATTTATATTTCAAGGTAAATTGCTGTATGACAATGAAGTTTTTGATGAAAACAAAGTAATAATTCTTTAAAAAAAAATTACACTCTTTTAAATTCTCTCCCTCCATCCTATGTCATGTTCTTTGATAATCTCTAATGATAATAGTAAGGATGGGTATCTTCAAATCACAATTATTCTTTTTGCCATAATACTTGATTTTGTAAAGAAAAATGGTTTTGTTAATAGTACATTTTTTCTTATATATAAGTGCTTTAAAACTGTGTTATAATAGTGGAGTGAGAACATCAACTCACCATATAATGTTCCCATTACCTAAACACAATTGAAAATCCTGAAAATCAGGACCATAAATTCATAGGATCCTAGAGTTAGATCTAGAAGAAACCTTAAAGGTAATTGAGCCTCCCATTCAATCGGGCATCTCATTTTGCATATTAGAAAACTGAGCCTAATAAAGTCTAAATAGCTTATTTAATAAGTCTCACACAGGGAGTAAATGATGGGACCAGTACTTGGCATTTGGTCTTTTGATTCCAAATCCATTACAATTCTATTTTGGCCATAGTGCAGAATGTATTAAGGGAAATAGTGTAAAAAACAAAAGTAGATTGGTTAAATTGTAGAGGTCATGAATGTCTGGCTAAGGAATTTATGTTTTATCTTGTAACTTGTTTTGCAAGCAATAGCAAACCACTAAAAATATTTAACAATCATGGTTATAGCTATACATTAAGAAGATTCTCTGGAAGCTGCATGAAGTATGATTTGGAGAGAACAGAGAGAAAATAAGAGAATAATACGAGTGGGGGGAGTGGTTAGTAACTCAACTATGGTAATAGCTGTGAGAATAGAAGAAAAAAAAAAGTGGTGGTACTGTCAATATGACAACATTAGGTTGGGTGGGAATGTAAGGAAATCATAAAAATGAAGAATGGCTCTGAGATTTGGAATCTGAATGATGGGTGATTTAGTAGAGGAATAGATCTGATGAAAAATATAATGAATTCAGTTTTGAATTTAGTAGTGTTCTGTACATTCAGGTGGAGATATCCATCATATAGCTGGAAATTTTAAACTAGGGGTGAGAGAAGTGATCAGAGCTGGAAATAGAGATTTGTATATCATCTGATAGTAGGGATCTATAGTCTTAGAAACATGAAGTTCCAAAGCACAAATGTTTAGAGATCAAGGCCAAGAAGAAAGACTGATGGAACCTTTATCTCAGACACTTAACCCTGTTTGCTTCAGTTCCCTCATCTGTGAAATGAGTTGTAAAAGGAAATGACAACCCATTCCAGGAGGAAGAAAATCTAGCAATGAAGATTTAGAAGGGGATCAAAAGAGATGAAAACTAGTCCAATGCTGTATCCCTAGATTCCAGTGAAAAGATATTAAAAATGGGAAGGGGACTAGAAACAATATTAAATGCTTTAATTAAGCTTAAAAAAAAAAGCAAAAGCAAAAATGAGGACTAATAAAAGCTTCATTTGGCTTTAGTAATAAGGACATTTTTAATGACTTTAAAAAGAGAAGTTTCATTGTAGGGATAGGAATGAGAACCCAAATACCCTGAGTGGGTATGATTAAAAACATTGAAATTGAATATAAAGATTTCTTCCTAGAAGTTTGACAGAGAAAGGTATGAGAGATGTGATGATTACATGAAAGTACATGGAAGTCAAGGAAAGGTTATATCTGAAGATGAAGTACAATTAGGTAGTGCAGTGAATAGTGTGCCAGCCCTAGAGTCCAGAGGACCTGAGTTCAAATCTAGCTGTATGACTTTAGGCAAGTCTTGTAACCCTGTTTGCTAACCTAGTTTCTCATCTGTAAAATGAAGTAGAAAAGTAAAATGAATAGAAAATTATTTCAGTATTTTTGCAAAGGAAACTCTAAATGGGGACATGAAGAGTTGACATAACTAAAATAAGTCAATAAGTGACTGTCAAAATGAATTTTATTTTTTAAATCTCTAATTCTTAAATATATACTCTATGGATTTTCAAGAGAAATGAGGAAAAGGTCACTCGGTGAAACAAAATACAATGTATCATGACTTCTGGGGAAGCCAAGATTCACTAATATAGTCTGGTTTATAAAATTAGATCATGTCACTTGATATATTTGACATTTATTTAAATGGAGGCAGTATAGTTTAATGGTTCAAGGGCTGGTCTTAGAAAAGAGGGAAGAGAAGTAACAAGCACTTATTACAGAACAACTGTGGGAGGAAAATGGTATTAACTCTATTTTACAACTGAGGAAACTGAGGTAAGCAGAAGTTAAATAACTTAGCCAGTTTGTCTGAGACCAGGTTTGAGCTAGTCTTCTTAATTCCAGGCCCATTGCTTCACCCATTATACCACCTCGCTGTTTTGGTATTAAAAAGACTTGCTTTCAAGTTCCAAATATGAGACCTATTGTCAGTATGTCCTTGAGTAAGTTAATTTTTCAGAGCTTCAGATAACTCTTCTAAAACTCCAAGTTGCTGAGTTGTAAATTTGTATCTGTAGATCACAGAATTTGAAGATGAAAAGGCCCTTAGAAATCATCTAATTCAATTTTGCTCCTAAGAAAAATGAATCCTAGAGAGGTGGAATACCTTGGTTATGGTCAAATAGCTAGAAGTGGGAGAGCTAGGGAGTTCCATTCTAGAAATTCCCTAGAAGGCTGAAATCACAGATAGACCAAACCAAACCAAATTAACCAATAAACACACAAACAAAACAAACAAACAAACAAACAAACCAAAAAAAAATCTTAAAATTTCTTTAAGCCAGACCATAAAATTTTCATTAATGCCTTTGTACTTAGTCTTTATAGCTTTTTATATTTAGGTCTAGACTTCACAGGATTAGCACCTAAGTTTGTATAATTTGAAAGGTATTGACAACAAGGTTTCTTATAATGAAAGGAATAACTTTTCCTCTCCAGGAATCAAATAGATTAATGGGACACTGTAAGCAGTTCAGAAGACAGACTGATTCCTAATTGTGATTGGGCTTCTTTCGTTTGGTTCCCTTAGTTTTCTCTGATTCCATTGAGGAACATTCTGCAAATAAATGATAATTCAGAATCTGAGCTTCAAGTTCCTGACACAATTAACACTCAAATTCTCTTTTCCTTTACTTTTAAGGTGAAAGTAATTATTCTATGCTTCCAGAAATTACTTATCCTGTGAATCATGATGTAATAGAAGTAGAGCTTGGTAAGAATTTCTTCAAATGCCAATATTGCAGAATGGAAAGTTGGGGACTTCCAAGTACATGTTAAATTATTAATAGCTATTCTTTGAGTCTGGCCTTTCACCAACTTCTGAATCAATCAAGTATTAGCATCAACCAGGCCTATATCTCTTCATTGTTTCTATCAAGAGATATCAAAAGCTTTTCAAAAATGTACATAATTATATTCATGGCATTCCCATGATCTACTCATTTAAATAATCCTGTCAGAATCTCAGAAGATTGAAAGTCCCCTGTAGTTTTCTCTTAAAATAAAGGGAAATGTTCTTTGTGAATGCATTTTTAAATATTGCTTTTCTGGATTAAAAATAAAGAAAAAAAATTAAAACTTAATGAGTCTTCCACAAGATTAAAAGCTAGGTTAAATTGAATTCTCTGACTCTCGGAGATTTATAGAAGGAAATTTCTGAGAATAGAGCTTCATGAGACCCTCTGGTACAATCCCTATGACATTAACACTGTCTTACTAAAGTAGCTGCTTTTGAAGATCTGAAGTAAAATAGCAATCTGAAAAAGGCTCTTTAAAAATGTCAATAATATCGTAATTTAAACTTGATAAAGTTTTATGTCTCTTTGACTTTACCAATTTCTCTTAAGGATATATGAAGAAGGGTGGTAAAAGCAAAATTTCAGCCTTACCTGTTATTGAGAAGAATGAGAGGAAGATGGAACTAGAAGATGGATAGATGAAGGGAAGGGAGAATAGGAATATAAGACAGAAGAAAAGAGATACATATTTTTTTAAAGAAGTAGTTTATACTTTTGTACTCAGAAATTTTCAAGTGGCAGGTGATTTTAGATATTACTGCGATCAATACTTTTATCTTTCAAATGAGGAAACTGAGACTCAGGGAAGTAAAGTGATCTGTCTAATGTTACAAAAGGGAGTTATTAGCAAATGCAGGATTAGGAACAGTTCTTCTGATTCTTGGTTCAGTGCTTTTTACACTGTCCCAAACTGATTTTTTTATATAGAAAAAGTTTAAAACAAGTATATTCTTAGTGGGGTTATGAATTGTTCCAGTCATTGTGACAAGCAATTTGGAACCATGACCTCAAAGTCAGTAAATTGTGAACATCTTTTGACCTAGGAATACCATAACTAAGCCTATACCCCAAAGAGATTTTTTTAAAAAGAGAACAAGAAACCATATATAAAAACAAACAAACAAACATTTATAACAGCCTTTCTTGTGCCATCAAAGAAATGAAAACTAAGGGAGTATCCTTCAGTTAGTAAATGGCTAAAAAATTTAAGGTATATGAATTGAAAGAATTTGTGCAATAACATTGTTGTCAATAATTTCAAAATTGTTATTGTCAAAAGACAATGTGCAATGGCCTTCCATGATTCCAGAGTACCAGCACTGAAGAATATTAGTCACGTTTAGACAGAGAGGTGATAGAATCAATATACAAAATAAGATTCACATTTTTGGACATAGTCATAGAAATTTGTTTTGTTTGATTATGTAAATTTTATATATTTTTTATTTTCCCCTAATTACATGTTAAAATAATTTTAAACATTTCAAAAAATGTTTTGAATTCCAAATTCAATCCCCTCCTTGTTCTCCTGCTGTTATTGCATACAATACTCTTCTGGTTCTACTCATTTCATTTTGCATCATTTCATGTAAGCCTGAGACAATTCTGCTTGTCCTTTCTTATAATAGAAAAATATTCCTTCACAATTATATACTATTGCTTATTTAACCATTCTCTAATTGATATACATTTCTTCAATTTCCAATTCTTAGCCGCCACAGAAAATATTGGTATGAATATTTTTGTACAAATAGTTGACCATGAATATTTGTTAATATGAGTTCGGTTTTTCTCCCTACTTTCTATAAGGAAGGGGAAAGTGGAAGAGAGAGAAAATAAAAATTCATTTAATTAATGGGAATTCATTCATTCAGTTTAATAAGAAAAAGAAAGAGAAAGAATACATCAGTGATTTTTAAAAATTTTTTTTTTTAATTTCTGTCTAGGAACCAATGTGAGTTTGGTGTGTAGAGTTTGTTTGGGAAAAGGCATGCAAATAATAGAGCAAGTTGCATGGTGTATTAAAAAGAAGAACATTATTAACTGCATCAAAAATCCCCGATTTCGTGAGGAAAATGAAGCATCAAAGTAATATTAGTTGGACTTAAATATATATATTTTGTTGCCTTTCATGAATTTTGCAACCTATAGAATAACTACTAAAGGTAATAATTTGGTTTCTTAGGTCTAATGAAAACTTGAATTGTAAAACTGTCACTTTAAGAATAGCTAATGTGAAGAGAGAAGATCTTTCCTTGGAATTTTATTGTTGGGCTTTGAATGAACATGGATTCAAAGAACACAGCATAAGAATCAGAATGAAAAAGACAAGTAAGAAGTAAAGGCTATTTTTGATCTGTCTGTGAAAATGTTGGTGATATATTTGGATGTTTTTGTCATATATTTCTGTTTCTACTTTTGTCAGACCTTGATCAACTAGGTTGGCTTAATTATTTCCTGCAAACTGTGCAAACTGTGAGCATTTTCTTGATGTAGGATGGATGTCATACAATTGGTGTCATTGCTCTCTGAGAGTATGGCTTTCCCATAACCCAGGGTAAGGGACAATATTTTGTGGGTCTTCCTCTTCTAGCTCAGAAACTTTTTCCACTTTTTTTGGCCCTTCAGATCTTGCATCATATTTTTCTTTTCCTAGACTCCAATACTCTTATTGGCCCTATAATTCATTATATAGGTCAGGTAGCTTACTTATAATGTATACATTTATTATTATAATTTATATATTTTTATTATTTATATATAAATATAATTTATTATTATACATAATAATATAATTATTATAATTTAGCCAACACATGATGTGTCTATGTACACACACACACACACACACACACACCACACTTTTTGATTGTTTCTGAAATTCATAAATCTGTTCTTACTAACTTTGGGAAGCAGTATATTACAGTGGAAGGAATGTTAGTAAACCTAGGTTCAAATCTGTATCTCTAACATTTAATAGCTATATAACTTTAGATATTTAACCTCTCTGGGTCTCAGTTTCTTCATTTGTAAAATCGGGGTAGGGGAATCTAATAAGATAGCTAGGCAAATAGTGGCATAGTAGATAGAATATTGGACTTGGAATCAGGAAGACTCATCTTCCCGAGTTCAAATCTGGTTTCAGATATTTACTAACTATGTAACCTTGGGAAATCACTTAACCTTGTTTGCCTCAATTTTGTCATCATTAAAATGAATTGAAGAAGGAAATGACAACCCATTTCAATATCTTTGCCAATAAAATCCCCAATGGGGTTATTAAAAAGTTGAGCATGATTGAAAAATGGCTGAACTGAAAAAAATGATAACTTCTGAGGTCTGCTTTGGATTTATATCCTATAATATTAGCATATGATTTTAATGAAAACACTTTATGATCAAAGAAGTGAAAGATCCATGTTTTTGTTCAATTTCAGAAGGTAATAGGTGCAGTACCCATTTTATGATAGAAAAATTCCTGATGCAAGAGTCAAAAGATCTGGGTTTGAATCCCAGCTCAATTGTTAGCTCTCTAAGTGTGAGCAAAAATCATTTTGTCACTAGCTTACTTATCTATAAAATGGGGGTGGGGGAGGTTGAATTAAATGACCTTGAAAGTTCTTAATAACTCTAAAATTATGATCTTATTGAATTATACTTGTACCTAACAGTTCCTTGGTTAATGGGAACAAAAAATGTTTATTGAATTAGAACAAAAAATATTTATTGAATTAAATTACCCAAATTAGTGAATGTTATTTATCTTTATTAGATTCTATTTATGCTTACTATATAGATCATACACTTAGACAAGGGATGGGGCGGGAAAGATGGATCTAGCCCAGAAATTTCTTTAGCAAAGGGAACTCTTTCTGAGGAAATCCTGAGGAAATTCTACCAATGTAAATCAACATTTGTAATATACTTTAAAATACTGGATAGTTTCCTGATAAACTGAGAAGTTAAATTGTTTGATTAGAATTACACAACTATGTGTTAGAGATTGGAATTAAACCCAGTTCTTTCTGAGTCTTAGGATAGTTCTCTCTTTACTACCTCAGGACACCTATTTCTTAATTTTTTGTGTACATTTATATGATTACATGTAAGTACTATGATTTTTCATACTTCTTACTGTTATTATGTATAGCTTAATAATTTACTTATTTTATTAGTGGAATTAATATTTCATGCAAATTAGAAAAATAAATTATTGATTATTAACAGCCTCTATAGGATTTTGCTCTCCTTTATCAGGTTTTAGCATGGTAATACAGTATGAATTTTATTTGAAAATATGAAACCAAATATTTTTCAACAAATTTCTTCCTAATATGGTAGGCCTTCATTTATTGATCTATTCATTCATTCATTCATTCGTTCGTTCATTTGTTTGTTTTGTCTGAACCTGTAATTTCCTTGATGTAAGACAGTAGAGTCAGACTGAAGAAGAAAGGGGAGATACTAAATAATTACAAAGAAAGTAAATAAGTATCCCTGGAGGCTGCATATTGACTTAGAAAACCACAAATTGTGTTCTATTATTTATTTTGTGGAACCACATTTATTTTGAAAACCACAAGTTATGTTCTATTGTTTTTTTTATTTATTTTGTTAAATATTTCCCAATTACATTTTAATTTCATTGGAGGACTAGTGAGGAAGTAGCACGATGCAACTTGTGATTCATGTGTTTGTTCCTCTAAAGTAGGGAGCTTTCAATGAAGAATCGATGGAGACAATGCTTTCTCTGCCATATATAATTTTAGAGAAATGCTTGAGGTACAGAGAGGATAAGTGACTTGTCTAGAGTCACACAACCAATGTGAGAGGCAACTTGATTGTGATAGAGAGAGGTGACCTCTGAAGAGTAATTCTGCTATTTCTGTGTTGTAGTTTTTCCAATAGGAAAAGTTTCATACATAACCTGAGCATAAGACAGTCACCATCACTTAACTATCATCTTCCCCATTTTCATTATGGAGGGCTGATAAGATTTCTTAGTTTAATCACTTGATCTGAATTTGAGGATATCCTGTTTATTCCATTCAATATCTAATACAATAAATACTAAATGGCAACTATTATCTTTTAAGAAAGGAGTAAGATTGAAGCCTGGAATAGGTCATTGGACCATCAATCATATCTGGAGTTATTTTTGACTCTTTATTCTTCCTCCCTTCTTTTTTTCCTTCCTCCTCATTCTCCCTCCCTCCCTCCTTTCTATTCTCCATCCTTTCCTCCCTTACTCCCTTCTTCTCTCCTTTATTTCCTTCTTCCTTCGTCCTTCCTTTTTTTCCTTCTTTTCTTCTTTTCTTTCTTCTTTCCTTCCTGTCATGCCATTTCACTACTCAAAAATCTTCAGTTACTTCTTTTTGCTTACTGACATTTAAGGACCTCCAGAATTTGACATCATCCTACCTATCTCATATTATTATTCTCCATGCACTAAAATTTCCAGCCAACCTGAACTGTCTTCATTACAATCTCTATATTTTTCCACTTATATACCATTGCTTATTGCTACACCTTTTCCCTTTTTGTCTTTTATACCTCTACTTTTTCTTTCAAGTTTCTTTTCTATGCAACACTCAGAGTGCCTGAACCAATTTAAAATATTAGCTTGGACTCCAGTCCACCTTGAATATTATTGCCAGCGTCATCCTTATCAAGTAATGTTGAATTGTTTATACCAATCTTAAAGAAATGACCTAAGATGCTTGGAAGAGAATCAAATGCAGAAGAAAATGGACTCAAATGTTAATTATCATTTATTAAGAGGTTTAATTAGGAATAAGTAATAAGATGAACTTTGTATGTCTCATCAGGATCATTAAGTAATATTTGAAAATATAGCTTTTGGTTTTTGATTAAAAATTTATTTTGAACAGTATCATAATAATTAATGAACTAATTGTTCTTTGGTCAATGCTTTCTTACTTCTTTCTATTACTCACTACGCTCAAAAAGCAAGCAATCAATCAAAATAACAAAAAACTTCCTAAGAAAAAAAACAAATCAAACTTCAATGACAATCTAGATCACAGGGATCCTCAAACTTTTTAAATAGGAGGCCAGTTCACTGTCCCTCAGATTGTTGGAGGGCCGGACTATAGTAAAAACAAAAACTTTGTTTTGTGGGCCTTTAAATAAAGAAACTTCATAGCCCTGGGTGAGGGGGATAAACGTCCTCAGCTGCTGCACCTGGCCCACGACCGTAGTTTGAGGACCCCTGATAGAGGATGAAATGTGAATGACTAGCCTGGCATTCCTGGTCTTTTATACTCTGACCATATCCTACTTTTCTAAACTTATTTTCGCGAAGAAAACCTTCATTGTTGCCAAACTAAGTTACTCCTTATTCTCCAAATATATCTCATACATTTCTGTCTTTCTACTTTTACCTATTTCATTATTTCCTAATTGAATGTCCTTAATTCTGTCATTCTGAAGTCTAGCCATCCTTCAAAGCCCATCTCAAGTCTTATATTAAGAGGCAATAAATTGTCCTGGGAAAGTATTATACAAGAATCAGATAAGACCTGAGTTTGAATCTTGCCTCTAAAGGAGTCAGTTATATCTGGGTTTGTTTTGGTTTTTGGCCCTTTCCCCCAACTATAAAATGGGGAAAATAACAACTATAGTATCTACCTTATAGGATTTTTGTGAGGCTTATATGTTTAATATGTTTAAATAGCTTTGCAAATTTTAATGTGCATAAAATGTCATTGTCCTTATAAGCTTTTCCTGAACATTCTGGACTTCCCTAATTCATTTTCCTTTTTTGTTTTCCTTTGCTTTTTTGTCTCTTTGTTGTTATTGAGTTGTTTCAACAGCACCTGACTCTTTGTGACACTATTTGGGATTTTCTTGGTAAAGTGAAGACCAACTTTTGATAGAAAAAAAAATTTTTTTTAATATGACACTATTTATCATCCTACCTTGCTCTAATGATAATTACATTTTTTTCTTCCTTCTTCATCTCTTCTTTTCTCATTATTTTTTCATAATAGCTGGTCAACGAAGCACCTACTACATGCTTGCAGGATTTAGTACTTTGTTAATCCTAATTATTACATTAACAGTAATATTAAAAATATTCTGGATTGATTTTATACTGCTGTGGCGAGAGGTAGCTAGACCTTATAAATCCAGGGATGGTAAGTATTAAATTTAAAATTTCTCTTTTTTAAAGAAAGTTTTCATAGATGCTACATATTTCATAGGTGTCATACATATTATTTTCAGATTCTTACTCTATGGCTCCTTTATTAACTCAATTAAAATAGTATACTATTAATATTTTTAATCATGAATATACTGCCAATAACTTAAGCTGAGCTATTGACTCAGAGGTCAATAGCCAAGCTGAGAGTATTATCCAAATCTTTAATCTGTTTTGGAATTATGTTGTTTTTTTTTTTTTTTTTAATTTGCTACTGAGGCTCTTATTTGCAAAAACTCACCCAATTTCAGAGCTATTTGAGAAATTGTGAAACATTAATGTTTGTAATTAACCTCCCAGGGTGTGTTGTGTGAACATAAATATGTTCAAAATGCTTTGTGTGCCTTGAAGCTTATATAAATACTAGTTAGTTTTAATATTAACAAAATATGAGATTAAAAATGAATACTGATTCTCTTTGGGTGCTTGTCGCCCAAATGTGAACAGAGGTCAGTGAGTTAACAGAGCTCAGTAAATTGGCAGATTTAATGTATCTATTAACAGTGATTTTATATATGTCCACATATATGAGTGTATAAGCATACATACCCATTTGCAACTCAATGGAGCAGAGGATAGACTTCAGACTTGGAATCAAGAAGACCTGATTTCAAATCCTGCAACACATATACTGGCTAAAATGACTCTGACATCACATAACTTCTCTTATTCTTATTTGTAAAATGAAAACATTCCTCATTTGTAAAATGAAGACAATCATAGTATTTACTGTACAAAACTGTTATGAGGATCAAATTAAATAATATACAAAAAATACTTCAAAAGCCTCCAGACATTATGCAAATTCTAGCTATAATACTCATTTAGAAATTCACCATATCTGATTTGGAAAGGACCTAAGAGACAATCTATTTTCAAACAATTCCTACCCCCACACCACCAAACAAACAAAACACCACTTCAAGCCTACAGGATAAAATCCAGCCCCTAGGATGACATTCTTGGTTTTTCATAATAGATTTTACTTTTGGATAACTGCAATTGTTGTGATATAAGCTAAAATCTCTCTCAACAATTTTCTCATTGATCCTCTTTCCTTATCAAATAGAACAAATTGTATTCTATTTTTAAGCCATAGTCTTTCAAGTATTCGAGGACAGAAATCCTATCCCTTTGAAGTCTGTTTTTCTTTAAACTAAATATACCCCAATTCCTACAATTGATCTTTGTTGTGCCCCCTACATTGTTGTTGTGCAGTCTTGTGCAGTCTGTCTTGTGTGGGACCGGTGCAAGAACCTCTTTCCCAAATCAATTAATCAGAGACATTTTCAGGTACAAAGAGAAAGCATTTATTTAGTCTCTCTAGGGAGAGGTCCACACACACACCTGGGAGTCATCCCAGCTCCCACCCTGAGCTCCTGAACCTGGCCAGCCTCCTCCTTGTCCAGGATTTAAAAGGCAAAAGACCCAAGCCTTTTCATTGGATAGACCAAAACAAAGTAACCATCCTTGACCAATGTTGTCTGCTTCCTGTGGGTCACTGCACTTCTTGAAGGTCTGACCTTTAAAGACCAAGTGACTCCTTGCAACCCAGGGTTCAAGACTGGGAATAGGGATCATGTGATTTTTTGAAACCTGAGGCCCAAGCCCTCATCTTCCCGCTCTGGGTATAGGGATCATGTGACTTAGTTTCAATACTGAGAAAACTTCATCCAATCAGTCCCATTCACTCTCATGTCTGACTCTGTGACTCCATGTGAAGTTTTCTTGACGAAGATACTGGAGTAGTTGATTATTTCTTGTTCTAACTCACTTTTACAGATGAGAAACTGAGGCAAACAGAGTTAAATGGCTTGCCTAGCTAGGGTCACATAGCTAGTAAGTGTCTGAGCAAGGATGAACTCAGGAAGATGAGTTTCCCTGACACCAGGCCCAGTACTCTATCATTCTATCCACTGGGCTACTTAGCAAATACAGTTAATTCATTAAGATAAATGTATGTTAGATTCATCCATTTCATCTATTTATTTAGCAAATAATTATTATGTTTCAGGTTATTACCAATTAGCTTCCTCCTCTCTCTTTTATATTTCATGATCATCCTAAATAAGTAGAAAGGTAGAAACTTACATTAGCAAATTTAATTGCTTTCTATGAACTCTATTATGAAATTGGATAATATGATTTTATTGATCAAGAAGACTTCCTATAGAATTTATTTATCCAAAATTTTCATTATTTTCTATTAACAAGAGCAATCAATATTATAATCAAAATTATAATCAATATTATCAATATAATCAATATTAATTGTTGCTACTCTGTTTCTTTTTTGTATCCTCAATTATATCATTACGAATCTGAAATGTTTGTTGGTTGTCTGATTAATGAAAGTCACATCTTTATCCCTTTTTTTTTTTTTTTTTTTGGATTCTTCATAGGCCTAACAAAATTGGGCATATGGTAGACCTCACTGAACTGGCAGTTTTACCATATCTGTTAACAACTTTATGCATGTTTGTGTGTGTGTGTGTGTGTGTATGTGTGTGTATGTGTATATATATTATATAATCATATTTCATATATATACACACATACACACATATATACTTATATATGAAATATGATTATATAATATAAAACATATTTTATATATTCTTGTATATGTCATATAAACATTTAAGCACATTGATAGAACTTTGCTTTTGTTTTCAGATGGAAAGCTATATGATGCTTATGTCATCTATCCCAGAAACTACCAAAAAAGGACTGAGATTGTTAATTCCATGGAATATTTTGTTCACCAGATTCTGCCTGAAGTTCTTGAAAATAAATGTGGATATAGCTTATGTATCTATGGAAGAGACCTTCTGCCTGGAGAAGGTGAGACTTTTAGTATGTTGCAATACTTTCATTATCATAGGTTGTCAAATATAAAAGCTTATTTCATCTTATTCACTCATGATGGATAACTGAGCTCAGAGCTTATTTCTATCCCACAAGTTCTTCTGTACTTTGTTTCCAAAGCTAATAAGTCATAAAGTTTCAGACTTGATTAGTAATGAAAATTCTGAGTTTAGCCTCTCTGGAAACTTAAACTTTGACAATACTTGATTATGCACATAATCTTTTCTGCTCCTTACTCTTTCTACCACAAATACTAGGAGAGCTATAGAATCTCCTAATGTTATCGTGAAGGTTTGTAGTGATGACATAAAACATATATACCCAACACTCTTATATGTATAATCACACATTATATATATACACATACACCCTTATATATATAATCATACATATGTATATATAACCTTATATATAATAACCATATATATATGCACATATATAACTGTTTTTATGATAAGATTGCCAGAAATTACAATAAAGCTTTGATAACTTAAAACTGCACTAAGATTTTAGGTACAATCTGTAAAGGACTGAAACTCGAGTTCATGCACTGAAGTTCGGACAAGCAAGCATTTAAGGCCAGTTATGAATTGGACAATACTCTATTAGCATTTGCTTGGAAAATGGCCTGCCCCATCATTCTGTGCTTGATCTGTTGGTGTATAGAGAGATGAGGAGGAAGGAAAAAAGAGTGGAATAAGAAAGCCAGAGTGACTCCTGACAGGATTCCTGTTGCCATTGCTCGCAGATCCACAAAGAATAAAGATCAAGGACTTTTGCTGATCCTGACTCCATCTAGTATCCAGGATGCTAACATGGTCATCACAACACTTCACATGTGATACTTTTATATTTATACAATCTATGAGTTGGGGATATAATTGTTTCTCCTTTAATCAACCAGTTAGTCATTTGTGTGCTTGGTATTGTACTAGGTGCTAAAGATATGAAAACAAAAAAGAAATAATCCTTGCTCTCAAGGAGCTTACATTCTTATCAATTCTAGGTCTTAGTAAAGAGTGTCATGAGTTGCTGCAGCCATTCTTCTGATAATGATTTTATCTAAATTTTATGAAGCTTATCTTTGGATGACAGGCATATAATCTTATCAGCATCTGGCACTTGTAGCCTTCTTTTCAACTTGGTAGGACCTAATGGACAGCTTGCCCTACAGCATTCAAGAGCCCAAGGTCACCTACTTATCATAAAAAGTTATCCTATTTGGATAGTCCCATTTCCTTCCTTCCTTCCTTTCTCTCTGTCTGTCTCTGTCTCTCTCTGTCTGTCTCTGTCTCTCTCTCTGTCTCTCTCTCTCTCTCTCTCTCTCTCTTTCTCTCTCTCTCTCTCTCTCTTTCTTTTATTTTTAGACAATAGGGGTTAAATGATTTGTCCAGGGTCACATAACTAGTATCTGAAGCCAAGAACTCGGGTCTTCCTGAGTCCAGGGCAAGTGCTCTATTCACAGTGACATCTAGCTGTCCCTTCCCAGTAAGACTTGCGGAGAACAGCATATGGCTGTAATATCAGGATAATTTCAAATATGTAAGCAGAAGCAAGAAAACATTGTATCCAGTAACAGCATAAGAATGACCAAGATTTCCCTCTTTTCTGGTTCCTCAATTAGAAATCAACCAATGAGGGCAATATCTTATCCAGGTTAAGATTTGATCAGACAATAAAAGAAACTCTAAGTTTAGGCTAACAGGCGGATTCCTGCTTATAATGTTTCCTCAGACAGGTCTAGAAAACATTGATTTTCTCTTTTGTCAGACAGATAATATCGAAATTGATGTCTCTGACCAAGCTTTGGGTAATGTAAGACACATATCTCAAAACCTTCTTTAGAATGATCCCACATCTAACTATAATATTAATTTTCTCATTAATTATTAACCAGAGTTGATTGCTACTCTCTTGGAAGAATCAACGATTCTTCCAAAGGCATATAATAAACTGTGAGCCTACTGCTACGAGTCTGGCATTTCAGAGAGTCACTGACTATTTTAGTTAACAAATACTCTAGCCCTATTAATAAATTTATTAAATTATCAGAAATTATGTCTCTTAAACTTTTTAATCAAACAGGCAAAGGAAACACAAGAAACATAATTTCTTTTCTTTGTTTAACAGATGCAGCTAGTGAAATGGTAAAATGTATACAGAAGAGTCGCAGGCAAATTATTATATTAAATCCCCAGGTGGAGCATGGTGAGGAATTTGCCTATGAGCAAGAGATTGCTTTACACTGTGCTCTGATGCAGAATGACTCCAAGGTGATTCTTATTGAAATGGAGACAACTGGTGAGACCAAAGACCTGCAGGATTCTCTCAAGCACATTATTAAACAGCAAGGTACCATTCAATGGAGGGGAGACCATGTAACCAACAAACAGTCATTTAATTCCCACTTCTGGAAGCATCTACGGTACCGGATGCCAGCAAGAAGCAAATCTTTAGATCCACTTCACCGTGGCATATGAAGACCAGGACAGTAATTGTTGGCTTTTCCAAGCTCCTGTTGACTAGAAAAAGTTTGCTTTGGCATCTAATGTGAATTTAGATTTTTTTTTTAATTTTTAGGGAAAGTTGATATTTGATTTAGAGAATGGGGATGATAAAAAAGAGTAAGTAAAGATATTAAAACAATAAATACGAACTCTTCCTCTGATAGCTTTAAGTCTTCTGTCCTACTTTCTAGTCAGTGCTAATGGTTCAAAAAGTTTCCTACTTTCTTTCTGCTTCTGTCCCCTTCTTTTTTTCTTTTGTCATACTTTATGTGGCCTCAGTTTCCTCACCCACGAAGTGGGGGATTAGATCATAGAGATTCTGAGATTCTTTCCAGTTCTCAATGTATGAAAGGGATGGTACAATGAAGAGAAGAGACACAGCTTCAAGACTTCGAACTCAGACTATTTTTGCAGAAAACTGAGAAGTAGTTAAAGTTTTTCACTTTTACTTCTCTATCCTTTCTCACTCTTGAAATAATATCCTCACATAAGATGTCTATTTTAATTTAAATCTAAGTTTGTTTTTGCTTTTTTTTTTTTTTTTTTTTTTGCTACAAAAGGAACTGGTTTTCTTTGGCTTTTGGAGCTATTTCATTGGAAGGAGATACTTTTTGTAAAAAGTTTTGCAAGTTTTAAAAATTTGGATTAAATTTGCAATTAAAACCATTATTCTAAGAAGAAGTTTATAGGCATTAATTAACAGCCAAAGAAGTCTATAACACACAGAAAAAGTTAAAAACTTTGAACTAGATGATGCTGAATAGTGAGGTGGTTTAGTGGATAGGACATTAGATCTGGAGTTAGGATAGACCTGAAATCAAATCCAATCTCAGATATTCACTGTGTGACTCTGGGCAAGTCACTTGATGTCCATTTGCTTTAATCCATTAGAGAAAAAAATAGCAAACCACTCCAGTATCTTTAAAAAACAAACAAAAACAGATCCACACTTAACACCATATACCAAGATAAGATCAAAATGGGTCCATGATTTAGGCATAAAGAACGAGATTATAAATAAATTAGAGGAACATAGGATAGTTTACCTCTCAGACTTGTGGAGAAGGAGGAAATTTGTGACCAAAGATGAACTAGAGACCATTATTGATCACAAAATAGAAAATTTTGATTACATCAAATTAAAAAGCCTTTATACAAACAAAACTAATGCAAACAAGATTATAAGGAAAGCAACAAACTGGGAAAACATTTTCACAGTTAAAGGTTCTGATAAAGGCCTCATTTCCAAAATATATAGAGAATTGACTCTAATTTATAAGAAATCAAGCCATTCTCCAATTGATAAGTGGTCAAAGGATATGAACAGACAATTTTCAGATGATGAAATTGAAACTATTACCACTCATATGAAAGAGTGTTCCAAATCACTATTGATCAGAAAAATGCAAATTAAGACAACTCTGAGATACCACTACACACCTGTCAGATTGGCTAAGATGACAGGAAAAAATAATGAATGTTGGAGGGGATGCGGGAAAACTGGGACACTGATGCATTGTTGGTGAAGTTGTGATAGAATCCAACCATTCTGGAGAGCAATCTGGAATTATGCCCCCAAAGTTATCAAACTGTGCATACCCTTTGAATCTAGCAGTGTTACTTCTGGGCTTATACCCCAAAGAAATACTAAAGAAGTGAAAGGGTCCTGCATGTGCCAAAATGTTTGTGGCAGCCTTGTTTGTAGTGGCTAGAAACTGGAAAATGAATGGATGCCCATCAATTGGAGAATGATTAGGAAAATTGTGGTATATGAACGTTGTGGAATATTATTGTTCTGTAAGAAATGACCAGCAGGATGAATACAGAGAGGCTTGCAGAGACTTACATGAACTGATCCTAAGTGAAATGAGCAGAACCAGGAGATCATTATATACTTCAACAATGATACTGTATGAGGATG
Organism: Antechinus flavipes; assembly: GCF_016432865.1. Classification (NCBI taxonomy): domain Eukaryota; kingdom Metazoa; phylum Chordata; class Mammalia; order Dasyuromorphia; family Dasyuridae; genus Antechinus; species Antechinus flavipes. Next base: position 182,828,607 of record NC_067400.1, on the reverse strand, counting down.
TATTCTGATGGAAGTGGATTTCTTTGACAAAGAGAAGATCTAACTCAGTTTCAATGGATCAATGATGGACAGAAGCAGCTACACCCAAAATAAAAACACTGGGAAATGAATGTAAACTGTTTGCATTTTTGTTTTCCTTTCCGGATTATTTTTACCTTCTGAATCCAATTCTCCCTGTGCAACAAGAAAACTGTTCAGTTCTGCACACATATATTGTATCTAGGATATACTGTGACAGATTTAACATGTCTAGGATTGCTTGCCATAGTGGGGGGGGGGGGGGGGAAGGGGGAGAGAATGGGAGGGGAAAAAATAGGAACAGAAGTGAGTGTAAGTGATAATATTGTAAAAAATTACCCAGGCATGGGTTCTGTCAATGAAAAGTTATAATTATTAAAAAAAACAAACAAACAAAAACTTATGAGGTCACAAAGAGTCAGAACTACTGAACAACATGTCTGAGACGTTCTAACATTCTAGGAATCTGTAATTTTAATTCATATAGGACTTATTACTGTACCTGTCCAATCTATTCCAGAGGGTTTTTGAGGGTCAAGTGAAAAAATAGATGTGAACAACTTCTGTCACTCAGATTTTGTCCATATCATATTTCCCATGAAAATTTCTTTGCTCAGTATTTTGTCCCCTCCAGAACCAAGGTACCCTCTAGGTAATTTGCAAAACTAATTTCCTACTCATGTATTAATGGGAAAAGATTCACAGAATTGCTTTAAGGAAATATCTTCATATTAACTGGGCCTCTGAAACTTTTGCTGATTGTCTGATGCATTTTAATTTATGATTTAATTAAATCATAATTATATGGTTTTTAGACTAATGAGAAAGATTTTTTTTGATGCTGCTGCATCAAACAGGGACTTCCACACCCAAATTTTGTCACATCTCATAAGCAATTAGCTGCCATTTAATAAAACTATTCCTGTTGCTACACATCATAGTTTCACTAATCTCATAACTCAGGAGTGGGAAATGTTTAGCCTTCTGCCTATTATATGGCCAGTAAGACAACTGCAGGCAAATCATTGAAAGCTATATACAACAACCTCCTGCATCTTTGAGTTCTACAAACTGATAATTATGTATGGCCCATGAAAGATGTTATAAATTGCCAAATGGCCCTTGGCAGAAAAAAAGGTTGCCTAACGCTGTATAACTCAATTTCTTTTTTTAAATGCAGTTTAAGAAATAGAAAGATTATAGTTTTTCAGAAAGGATCTTATACTTTCCTGAAAAAATTAATATCTTCTCATAAGGCATTCCTTGTATTAAATCAATGTCCTTGATCTCATTTTGACATCACCTCAGGGAATAGCCATGAATTTCTCTACTGTACCTTTAATTTTAATCTCAATCTCTCTGTCCTCCCCCCTTTCTCCTTTCTTTCCTTTCTTTGTCAATGCTTAATTCATATAATAACACTGCTTCCAGTTTATTTTTCCATTTGTATTTTTATAAATTTATGTAATTTTATAAATTTATTTTAGACTTTCATTTATTACAGATATATATATTTCCTCCTTATTTCACTCTATGTCAATTCATATAATTCTTATTTAGCCATTCTCCAATTATGGTAACACTTTGTTTCCAGTTTTTTTCTTCCATATAAATAGTTATTATGAATATTTTTATGCATAGGACCTGTTTTTAACTTCAGTATATACACCTATTAATAGGAACTTTGAATCACTCTTATAGACATCTTACATTTCTTTTTAGTAAAATTCCAAATTGCTTTTCAGAATGGTTGAAACAAGTCTTGCATCTACTATTGTTTATTACTATCATTCCTGTCTTCCAATATTGATTTTTGTCATCTTTTGAAATTTGCTTGTTGAGGTGACAACTCAGAAATAAGTTAGTTGGAATTTGTCTTATTAGTAGTGATTTGATACAAGCTTTGAATTATTTGTTTGCAAATCTTTTGAGAATTATTTATTCATATTGTTAGCCAGTGAGGAATGATTCTTGGTCATATATATTTGTGTTAATCTCTTATAACTATTGGATTTTATATTCCTATTAGAAATATTTGATGGGAAGATTTTGTTCTTGAACTTCTTTTCTTATATTACTTGCATTGATTTTGTACATACAAAAACCTTTGAATTTCGTGTAATGAACATAGCTATTTTATCTTTTATCACTTCTTCATGGTAAAGAATTTACTATCTAACCATAGTTATGTCATATTACCTCTATCAATTTTCCTCTAATTTTTAAGGTGGTACAATCTTTTATTCTTGGGTCAAATATACCATTTGTAGTATATGATATAAGTAGAGTACTTATTTGCTGATGCTGGGGCTAGGGTTGGGGTTGAGGCTACAATGGTACAGCTTGCACTGGGGTTGCCCGCTCAGGGCTCACTCTGGTTCCACAAAGCTTTTCTGTTGATGTTCTAAGTCATCTTTAGTGTCTCTGGGCTGAGCGTTCTAGATACTGCCCGTATTGCTGAGGATTTAGAGATCCCTAGACCTGTTCCAGCTGCTGGGGCTGGGGCTGGAATTGGGGACTGGGCTGAGGCTGCACGCTGGACTCCCACCCTGGAAGCACAGACTTTTTCTGTTGAACTTCTAAGTTGTCTTAGACTGGAAAATGTTTTATTCTGTCTTTTTTGGGTGTTCCAATGCTCTAAAATTTGTTTGCAATCATTATTTTTAAAAATTTGAAGTGGTTTGGGAAAAGATTGGGCAAATTTCTGCCTTTACAACACCACTTTCCAGCTTTTTAACTTTTGACAGCATAGAAAGTCTATAAAGCAGTTTGACATTACTTGTGATTCAATTGTCAAATCTCTTTACCATATATTCATAAGTACTAATTGGACTTGTAATTTTAGTTTGATTTTCATTAAGAAATTTTCTTAAGCCTGCACTAAAGGTTAATTTCCAAAACCATTCAGTGCTCAATAATTGTGATTGAGGGTAGTATTCTTGTTCAGAAAAATTTTGATCTCAGTCAGAAACTTAAAAAATTGTGATAAAGCTTCTCTATCCTCTTATTGTTTTGATATGATGGTTATGCACTGGATATAGTAATAAAATGCTATCTGGCAGGATGCTTCAAGCTATAATCATTGCCACCACACACAGTTCTGTTCTGTAGTAGTTGTGTTACTACACAACTCTGTTATTATGGCATGAAAATAGCCATGGACAATATGCAAATGAATAAGTGTTGTTGTATTACAATAAAATTTTATTTAATAATGTTAAAAACATTCTTAATTCATTGGTTGTACAAAAATAGACGTGAGCTGATTTTGACTGATAGGCTGTAATTTGGTAGTTTTTGCTTTAAAATATCTCATTTGGTAATGTCATCAGCTACTATGGATTCAACTGTCATCTTTATTTCTTTTCATTTGAAAATTTTTTTGAAAAAGTTTTCAACTGTCTTTTGACTGAACTGTGGTCACACATCAACTCTCTCTTGAACATATCAAACTGGTTGTCTCATTGGTTCATCAAATTTAATATGTCCAAACACAACTCATTATCTTTCTGCAGAACTTTTCTGTTCAAGCTTTCTTATTATTGTAGGGGATACTACCCCAGAAGGGCTCCCTGAGTGATTGGTGAGTACCTTTAATGCTATCAACAAAAGCCCTAAGCAGCTGTATCTGTCCTTTTAAAGTTGTTTTATTTTTGTGTGGTATGCAACCTACCCAAAAAAATCTCAGAGAGATACATAGTTTTCAACATTCACCTTTGCAAAACCTTATATTCCAATTTTTTTTCTCCCTCCTTTCCTTCCATCCCTCCCTTAGGCAACAAATAATCCAATATATGTTAAACATGTGCAATCCTTCTATACATATTTCCATAATTATCAGGCTACATAAGAAAAATCAGATCAAAAAGGAAGAATAATTAAAAAGAAAACAAAAAGCAAGCAAACAACAACAAAAAAAGTGAAAATACTATATTGTGATACACACTCAGTCCCCACAGTCCTCTCTCTGGGTGCAGATGTTGTTGTGCCACAGTTCCCTTTTAATAATGTCCTAACCCAGTTTCCCTAATTGTCCTACCTCAGTTACTCTGCCCCAAGACCAAGCTATAATCATTCTCTGTTAATGTTTGATAGAATAAAGGTCTTTAACCATTTTAGACATTATTAGAAGAATATCAGGAGCCTCTCCACTATCTTCCTCCATTATGTCATCCTAGATTCCTCCCCTATTATTGTCATCCCAATCCAGGTACCTCCCCCATTAGGTCATCCCCATCTCAGGTACTTCCCCCATTATGTCATTGTTCTTGTTACCCTATAAAAGAATCTTGTATCATTCGCTGTTGGAGTCTTGGAGACAATAGTCTCATTCAGCCCTGGGACCAAACCATGAATCCATTTGGTCCCAGTAAATCTCTCCCTTTCAAATAAAATACTCAAAACTCTCTAATCTCTATCTTGCCTCAGTTTCTCTGGCATTACAATGCCATTCAGCATCACAAATCCATTGGAACTGACCTGAATCACTTTGCTGTTGAAAGGAGCCCCGTCCATCAGAATTGATCAATGTATAATCTTCTTGTTGCTGTATACAATGTTCCTTTGGTTCTACTCGCTTCACTTAGCATCAATTCATATGTCTCTCCAGCCCTTTCTGAAATCATCCTGCTAATCGTTTCTTATAGAACAATAATATTTCATAACATTCATGTACCATGACTATATCCCTCCATTTTAGGGGCCTTTGACTAGTATTCCTTTTTTATTTAATCAGCTCACTTCATGTAGCTTTTGCAATGGAATATTTATTTATGGCATGAACAAAATAAAAACATTTCCCCAAATAGTGAAGAAGCATAATTGCCCCTATATCATCTCAGTCTTTGAATGGGAATAAAGCTCATAACTTAGTTCAGTTCTTACATCCTATTGATCCCATTAAGTTCTTGTCCAAATGTTGTGTGAATGCCTTGTGAGTCCTCACATGGGCCTGGCGTCTCAATGGTCATTTTCAAAGATCTCTTTTTTACTCAGGACACCAAGGCTGAGCTGGCTGCAAAACTCAGCCTGTATTTCAATTTCTGAATTCCTATGACTATTTGCTCTGACCAAGGTTAGAGGCTCTATAAAAAACTATGAGAAATGGATGAACATTTTGGGTTTCCACAGTTATGAAAATTAAATTGGAGAAATGAAACAAATTAGAAAAGTGAAACCCACAAGGAATCAAGGTGGAGTTTATCTTCCCCAAAAGAATGTAAGCTGTTAGGGGACAGGAACTGACTTTTGTAATCAGAGTGGTGACCTGAGATTTGAAAAGAATCCCTTCTAGAATGGAAGCTCCTAGGGACTGGCTATGTAATGAGAGGTAGGTTCTTGTTGTATAACTTCTCTAAAATCCAATTAAAGGGAAATCAGGGGAGGGACTTGTGCTTTAGGGATGGGTAATAAAATGATGTCTTTGGAGTTTCTAAGGTTTCACGGTAGCCACCCATTCTTGCAAGAATATAAAATAAATCTTTCCTGCATTCATCATTGAGTCAGTGCAGTTCTTGGTAAGATGTTCTGTTTCTTACGTCACCCAAAAAAGAAAAAAGTAAAGGTGTGTTTGGAAGGCAGCGTGTAAAATTATGACCCAAACCATTGGGTTCTGAAAACCAGTTTAGGCTGAACCAAAGCCAGAAACCCAATCTCATCCTGAAAGAAGGGCTCTTTCTACAAATACTGCAGCAGTATTTTTAAGAGTCTGCCCCACTTCTTTTGAACTGTAAAGCGCCTTCCTCTGCTCTTTTCCACTCACTTTCACAATTAAGTTTTGCAATAAAAACTCTGTTTCCTTTTAAAACAAAAGCAAAACAAATATAATGAAACCAAACCAAGATTTAAAAAAAAAAAATGGTGCTTAAGAATCTCTTAAAGAAGTGAAGATTTTGAGCAGTAAGAGATTCTTAAACGCCACCCTAGCCCATCCATTCTTTTGAAGTAAAGGTGGGGAGAAGTGGGGACACTTGTCAAGCAAATGCAGAGCATCCTGAGGCACACCGCAGCCCCCGCTGGGCGGGGACTATCAGGGAAGCCATCTGGGCTGGGACGACTTTTCTAGACCGGAGCCTCGTTGTCGGCAAACGGGGGCAGGAAATTTGATACCTTAGGACTGTGGCAAGAGCTGTCTAGTTAGAGCTGCTCATTTGTGCCTAGGCAAAGAAAGAAAGGGAAGGCTAGATTCAGTGCGCAGCACAGCCCATCTCTTCTCCCAGCTCAGGAGAAAGGTCTTTCTGGCAGCTCCTCTCAGTCTGTGTTCCACCCTTTTATTCCCTGGGGTTCCGAACTTGCAGCCCAACTAAACTTTTCACTGTAGTGTGCAGTGAAAAGTTATCGACTTCTTTCTTTCCTTTTTTCCTGTTTTACCTGAATCTTTTATCAGCCTCCCCTCTCCCCTAGATCGTACAGTTTCAAATCACTTTTTCAACTTTTTTTCCCTTCCAAACCTTTCCTCTTTGCTAAAGCATCTGGGGTCATCTCCTCACACTCCTCCTTCCCCCTTCCCATCCCTAACTTCAGCCTTTCGAGACACATGATTCAAGGTAAGAAAAAGATTACTATTATTTTACCACCCCTCTTTTTGGTGGGGGGGGGAGAGTGTGAGACTGATTTTTAATGCAACTTTGTGCTGGGAACCTGGTGGGTACTCTACACTTAAAAAGCAGCAGCGTGGGGAAAATGACATTTTACCTGCTCATTCTATTCACCAAGGAATAGTCATTTCTTCAAAGAAATTGGTTACCAGATGAGAAATCTCTCCTTGTCCTCCGTTGTCTTTCCCACTCTCTAGTAAAGTTCCTTGATGTGAGGCAGTGTACATTGAGATTAAAGCTAGACTTTCCTTCAGTTGCAATTGATAAATAGATTATTGGATAGAATCAGGATCAGTTGGAATTCAGGCCCAGGAAAGTTATTAGTTGTGGAATCCTCAAGAAGTACATCACAGTGTAATGCAATGTATTGAACTGTATAGGGAGGGAGAGAAGGGGATAGAGATTGATGTCCAAATCTTAAGTCATTTGTGCTGGTATATGTGACTATTGTAAGTCTATCACCTCTAAAATGAAATGAAAATTTTAATTTGTAAGGGTCTCTCTCTCTTTTATTTATTCCAACTATAAATAGAAATTTTTATGATTGTATGGAAAATGCTTTTAAACCTTTAGGTGTCCTCTGGATGTGCGTCATTATTATTAACATTGCCTTACCTTTTGGTTAAAGATTCAGGTGACTTTACTCCTCTTCACTTGTCACTTCAGTTATCTTTTGCTTCTCTTCCTTAATCCTCCCCAAATTCTAATTCTCCTCCCAGCTTTGGGGATAAAGGTAAATCCAGAGTGAAAACCAAAAGCAAATGTGTGTGCTTTCAATTACTATTGATTTGCTGAAATGAAAAGAGAAAATATTTAATATTGGTGTTAATGAGGAAATAAATATGATAGGATCCAAGGCTTGTTTTTGTTAGTAGTTTTTTAGTCACGGAACATATTTTAAAAGTTTAATATGTGTAGATATGTTCCTGTGACATTAAATAATTTAAGAGACTGAATGTTTTCACTTTTCAGTTGGTTACTAGCTAAAGGCAGGAATCTGAGAAATATACGTGCCCTTTTCTGTTAAGTATGGTAGAATCTTTCTTTCCCTTTTCAAGCCTTTTACTTCTAGAGATTGTAGGAGTATGATACTGATGGGGTTCTAGTGGCAGTCAGAGAGTTGTGGAAATCCTCTTTTAGTGGGCGCAGGTCCTTCGTGAAAGAATTCACAAACCTGAAGAGTTTTAAATGGCAAAAAATGCAAGTTTATTGTTGGATGAGAAGTCAGCTTTGCTAGAAAAACTGACTTCTTAGGCGGCAAGGTTCTATTAGGGAAATGTAGGCTGGCACTGAAAAGAGAATGTCTTCTCAGCGGGCAGGAGCCCTGGCAGCTGTGCCAAAAAGGCAAAACATGCTACTTTGGACATTCTACAAAGAAATGAGTTTAAAAATATTCTTTATAGAAAATCTGAGGCTCAGGTTTCAGGTTGAAAAGAAAGCGAAAGTCCCCAGGCCTAGAGCTCCAATTGAATGGAAATCACTTTTTGAAGGTTTCTGGAATTTGGAATTTCCTGAAAAGGGTTTTTATCATTGGGGTGATTTGCCTTAGAAAAGGCCCAGCCAGGGAGATATGCTCTCATAGATTCTCTGGAGTCTGGTGGGGAGATGGAGTTGAAATTTAGTCTTGAAGGAAGCCAGGAGATGGAGGTATTGAAGGGGGAGGGAAACTATTCCCTTTACTGACTGGGATCACTCTGAATTTGTGTCCCCTCTTTGATCTGAGAGGCTCCAAGGAGTCTAGAGAGAGGGTCCATCCTCCCACAATGAGAGAAGCAATACTATTCAAGGGCAAACCAACTCCCATTGATCTTTTTAAATTCTAAATTCTCATTCAAGTGAGAAATCCTGATCTGATCATCTCAGGCTGTCCCTGCCCCCCACCAAGAGCTACCCATATAACAGGTTTCCTTAAACTCGTGTCTCTGCAGAAGGTCCAGAGCAGCTTGCTAGGACCCTGACCGCTAAGAAGACATTCTCTTCTCAGTGTCAACCTCCATTTCCCTAATAAGACTTTACCTCTAAAGAAATCAGTCTCTTAGCAGAACTGGCTTCCTATTCAACAATAAAGTTTCATTTTTGCCAATTAATAATTCGGGTTTCATGAAGAACCTGTGTGCCAATCATAAGAGAATTTTAACAACTCTCTGATTGCCACTAACCTCATCAGTATAAAGAGAAGAATACCAATCATAGAAAAGACTACGAGATTGAATACCCTGTATGATGCTGGGCAAAGCATTTAATTTCTATTTGCCTCAGTTTTCTTTCATCTGTAAAGTGAGCTGGAGAAGGAATACACTCTTCTATTGCAAGAAAACCCCAATGGGGTCACAAAGACACAGACACAACTAAACAGAGTCAACATATTTTTTTTAATGTGTCCTCAGGGTAAGGATGATAGGATGATATGTGTCTGAGCATATTAGTTGAGCCACTTTTATTTTGCCTTTGTAGAAGAATCTTGAACCTCCAAAATGTCATTGAGAGTCCTGGTCATGTTATTTTTGATATTTGTGGTACAAAGCTCACCAGGTAAGTGCTTATTTTATTATGTATGTGTTTAATGAACTCCCTCTATGGAGATTATAATTCATTTTTAAGTTTTTCTTTATTCTGCATCCTGGATAATTTAAGCATTTACTTTCCTATTTAAGTCTCTTTGCAGAATCATTGAATAAAAAGACTTTTACATGCAGTTTAATTGATGATAACATTAAGATGTGATTTTGCGTCATTGTGGTCATGTTTTTATTATAATGAATATTAGACTATCCCTTTTTTGGATATGAATATTTATGATCATTGTTTTCCTTGGTAATTAATCAACATGGCTAGGTAATGCCTTAATGCTTTGATGACAGGCATTCCTTAATCACAAGGAAGCAATTTATTACTTAGTTTATTTTAATTTAGTTTATTTTTTCTTAGTTTATTGTAACTTATTACTAATTACTCAGTTTTTACTTTTTCCATTTTTCTCTGTAACTCCTTTTTGATAAAGACTTTTCCAGGATCTAGGATCTAGGAAGCTAGTCAAAAACCCTTGAATAAATAGGGCAGATGGGGTTACAAGAGGCATAGAATGATCTCTTGAAAACATTAGGCTGAGATATTGAGGTCTGAATCAGAACAGTAGAGATTTTTACCCTTTTTGGTAATAGGTTAATATCAATTTTCAAAGCAAAGATAGGAATATTGTAGTACTAATCTGAGAGAATTTGCAGTTTCAGTTGAGGCAAGGATAAAGAGGATAAAGCAAAAAGACTTAGTAGAATATTAATTTTAAAGTTGCACAAGACTTTCAGAATACCCTGTATTTTCAGTGTTGGGGGGAGCCTTTGTTTTTTAACCCCAGCTGGTAAAAGTTGTATTCTGGGGAGGAAATGGCAGTCTTAGAAAAAACAGGTGACAACCGATTAAGGATGTGATTAGAGTACATAAAGAATATATTTTCATATGATTAACTCTTGGTTATCATTGAGAATAGATAGAAGTCACGGAATGGTTTGTTTAGAAGGATAATTCACACACAATTTTCAGTTACACAATTCTCTATGCCTTCTAACACACATATGCATACACACATACAATCACACACTCACACAGATATACAATCACCTTTTTTTGTGCTGGTTTGGGATTATGATGACTAGGGAAAACATTCAGTAACTAGAGCTTCCCTTGTCCTACTTTAACAGCAAAATAAAGTGAGAGAATGCTCCTCTGCAGTGCTAAGATTCTTCCCTTTTCCAAAGGAAGCAGGAGTTCCTGTCATCTTTGTTCCAGTCCTCACTCAGCCATTTATGACTTTTGTCATAAATTTAACCTTCTTACCTCTGTTTCCTCATCTATAAAAAAAAGGATTGCATTAAAGGAGTTCATAATTTTATGATTTTATATAATAAACCTGTCTGGCTCTACGTTGCCTTTTTTGGGACTTATTTTCAAGGTTGTCCTTGATGCTTATCAGAATATTTGGGGAGAAGGGGACAGAAGAACTTCGAATTTATGGAAAGCCAATAGTCTCTGGAGTATCTCTGCACACTTCTAGAAATATCCCTTTCTTCTAAAATTCCTATGTTTAGCTAATGTAATTTTTCTACTACCTATTTGTTTTTGTTTTTTTGTTGTAAAGATGGTGTTTTACTTTTTTAACCATATTTCCCCTTTAACTCTACTTTTCTTGTAAAGAGTTTTGTACTTTCCGGGGTTATATCACTGCACTTGAAGGTGAACCTTATCACTTGAGGTGCTGCCTTTCTACTCATCATTATCAAAGAAACCATATTGTCAGGTGGTCAAAACGCTATGGACAAAACAGAAAAGTGGCTGTGAACTCAAGTGACAGAATCATTTTTAATGATGATGCTCTAGAATTTTGGCCAATTAAAATGACTGATGAAGGAACGTACTCTTGTGCAGTAGGGTAAGTATTTTTATTCTTTTATATAGATTAATATAAATTTAAGTTTATTAGGGAATATTAAGTATATATGAAAATGCTGCAAAAACTGTAGAAGAATATTCAGTGTGACTCAACAAACATTTATTAATTTCCTACTATGGCTTCACAGAATTTGAACTTAAAGAAATTTCAGTTCAAAAGATCTTAAGGTGAGAAATTTACAACTATAAAAGACCTTAGGGGTTATGTAGTTCAATATCTGCATTTTACAGATGAGAAAATTGAGGTATAGAAAAATGAAATAACATCAAGGTTACAAAAACTAAATAAATTAAAATTTAATCCAGTTTAATCTCAGACTTCTGACTCCAAATCCAGAGCTCTTTCCATTTCATTATGTTGCCTATCATATAATACAATCCATCCCTAAATAAAAAACTCTTTTATAATATATCCAAATGGTCCTCTAGCTTCTGCTTTATTTGACTACAGACTTCTGACTCCAAATCCAGAGCTCTTTCCATTTCATTATGTTGCCTATCATATAATACAATCCATCCCTAAATAAAAAACTCTTTTATAATATATCCAAATGGTCCTCTAGCTTCTGCTTTATTTGACTAGTTTTCTACAAAGATTATGATTTTTCCCTGTTAAGGGCAGTGAATAAGGAGAAAAAACATTTAAAAATTAGATAAGGTATATACACATGACATATAAAATCAGAATTCAAATTCCAGTGTTCTGATTCTAAGCCTAGTGTCTTTATGGTATTTCATGATGCTTATAACCCATCAATCTCAAGGGAGAATATGGTTATCCTTTTAAAAATCCTCAAAAACTAGGGTCATATTCCACATCCTGAATCATTCATTCTCCCAGCCCCAATTATAATGGTTTTCAGAAGTAATTGACTTTTTATATATTATGTATTGTTAAATGAATTTATTTCTTTCTCCTATCATAAACCTATGATTCAAAAACCATTATTTCTATGGAGAAAATTTTCCTTTTCCTCCTCCTACTACTCCATAATTTTTCATCCCTATCCAGCTCTACCCTAAACCTCTCCTTCACCTCTTATTACTTCTATGCCATCCTCTTTCATTGTACTCTCTGGAATTCCCATTCTATCATTAATAAACATCTTTTTATCCCGGATTTCTTCCTCTCGCACTCTTTTCCAGCATTAATGCCCTTAGAACACATTGCCTACCTGGCTATTGTTTTTATTATCCAGTGATTTTTTTTTCATGCCCCTCTAACACATTGGTCAGGACAATGGATAAAGTCTTTGTTTCTCAGTGCCACTTCCATTTCACTCTTTTTCTTTCATTTCTCAGCGAGTTCTCTTTTTAGGTTCACTCCTTCTATATCACCACTCTGCATATCCTGTTGGAAGTTATCTATCAAATTTTAGGTCATCTTTTCCCTTGCACAAGAAAATCAGTACATAGTTCACAATCTTCCTTTCTACCCTAAATCCTGTTCTCATACTTGGGAATTTCATTATACCATGATGACCTCTGAAACACTCTAGTCTCTTAATTCATCAACCTCTTTAACCCTGTGATTTTTACTTAGCTACTCAATAAACAGTCATACTTTAGACTCCCATGTTAACTATACTTGGGCTAATTCCATGATCTTAATTTCTGAAACTCTCTTCTCTGAAAAGTCGCTAATCTTCCAACACTTCTTCTACCTCACTTTTTCAATATAAAGATGAAATAAAAGTTTCAGTTGTTCTTGGGATTATATATATATATATATATATATATACACACACACACACACACACACACACACACACATATATATATTTACTATTATTGTTACCCACACTTATCATTGTATTCACAGATTCATCGAAGTCATTATTTTTTGTGCCATCCAGCAAAAAAAAAAAAAAAAAAAAAATGCATACTAAACCAAATGATTGTTTCTGTTTTCTAATCATACTACCATTAACACATATGAAATTTCCTCATCACCAAAAATTCAGGTTAAATATATTTGTCTTGCTTAATTAGGAACAAGTCTTGGTGACCTAAAATAAAAGTATAATGTGATATATATTAGGAAATTATTCCCAGGGATTTATGGTGACTGATTATCATTGTTAGGAATTCTGATTCAGTTGTCTTCAGTGTACATAGATTTACACTCCATACAAACAAACAAACAAAAAACTGTGATTTCATAGTGATAGTGATGTGGAATAAATTCATTTCTGTATCAGGGCAGGGTTAATTTCATGGGTGTGATACTGTGATAGAGGGGTGGGTGTGTTTGTTTGCTTGTGTTAGTTTTGCCTTCCTTCTTTCAGTCAAGTATGTTAATATCTGTGGCATTACTTATATTCCTCCCAATCTTCCTCCAGGCACTTCTTTCAAAATAATCCAGTTCTCAGTCTTCCCTCAAAAAATAAAACATAACAGAACCACAAAAAAAGCCATTTCTCCTCTCTTCTTTCCCATCCCCTCCTCCATGGCCTTAACTTGCACTACACACATTTCTTTGCACCATAAAATGTAATCTTTGGAAGACAAGGAATGTTTATATTTTTATTTTTGTATCTCAGACCTGATATGCTTGAATCCTTCACTCTTCTCTGACTCTGCTGCTCACTTTTTACAAGTATAGGCCCCATTTCTTAACCAATGGATTAAGACCCATTTAAGGTCTTATAATTTAATGTGGGGGTCATGAAATTATGATTTATCATCAGTAAATGTTTGACTTTATGCCAGTTTTATATATTTAAATATTTCGTGTCGCATAAAAATTTCTTGAGGGAAATGGAATCACAAGGGAAAAATTTTTATGAAGTTCTGCTCTAGGAAGCTCCCAAAATTGAAGAAAAAGTGCTTATATAGATATGGGATGGGAGTTTTGTCAATATATAGATAGATAGATGGATAGTTGTAGTGAGTGTGTATATTCTGTTCCAAACTCTTAACATTTCATGATTATGTTTTTTGAATTCTTCATATTTGGTTCTCCTTCCTTCCTTCCTTCTTTCCTTCCTTCTGTTGAAAGGTGAGAGATACCCCTAAAAGTGATGGGGGTCCCCAGGCCATTGTCATAGGTTTTGCAAAAGAATTCGCAGTCCCAGTCTGTAAGCGAGATTTTTTGGCAAAAATGAGTTTATTTTTACTGAGAAATTAGACCTTTTCCTGAATAGGAAGATAAAGTTTGAGGTACAGAGTCTTGTTTTTTTATTTAGCCTTCTATGGTTGGAGGCTAGGGAGCTAGCCCCAATTAGGGGAAATTAGGAAATTAGGGGCTAATTTCCAAATCAATAAGAGTGGTGATTGTTTCCCAGACTAAAGTCGTTCCTAGATTAATTGAAGGTGGGGAGTTTCCCATGGGAACCAGATAGTTTTCCCAGAGCTGGGTGATTCAAGTAGGGATCATTTTTAGGAATTTCCCCAGGCCAGGTGGCCCATCCTCCACAAAGATCAGGGAGCAGAGTCCTATTACATAATTTCCCCCTAAGCAGTCACTCCCAAATTTATTTGGGGCAAAGGGACGAAGGTCTCATCTTCTGGAGCTACTTCAAGATGACAAGGACCATAGGGCTGTCCCTGTGCTTAATGGTGATTCAAGTCAGGAGGGGAAGTGTGAGATCTGAAGATTGCAGCAGCAACATCTGGGGGATGTTGAGTGTCCAAGTCAGTCATCCCATAATCTTTGGACTGAACAAGTAGTTGGAAGTTTGTTGCTTGGAACCTGGAGGAAACAAATCTCAAACAGGTTAAAAAGGGGTGGCAACCAGGATAAAGATGGTGACATTTAGGAATGGGGACTTTGCAATGACGCATCAGGTCCCATTGGTGGGCTGCCTTGAGGATACTAATGGCCCACCCAATGGTCTTGAATGCCCCCATTGCCCACGCAGTTCCCTAGCCTGAAAGGCTAAGAAAGGGTTAATACCCTACTGGTAGAGGCCACAGAATGACATCAAGAAAAGCCGGAGAGAAAATACTAGGAGCAAAGTTCTCATCCTTGGAGTGGGAAAAAGTAAGGAAGAAGACTAGAGTGAGAGAAAGGACAACAATTTCACTCTTCTTTCTCCAGAGTGATTTCAGAGGTCCTGTGGAAGATTAGTTTCAGGTCCTCTGTGGATTCACAGGAATACTCTGAAATATCTGAAGGAGAAGTAACAGAAGCAGCATTTTTAATCCTAGAAATATGAGTCCAGCTGGGGAACCCTTCCAGTTTGACTGACGGAGTAGCGAGAATGACCTTATATGGTCCTTTCCACTTTATACCTAGAAGGTCAGCACCCTGAGATTTCCAAGATTTCAAGTATACCATGTCCCCTGGATTTATAGGGGAAGTAGTCTGCGTATGAGCAAATGTGGGTTTAGGGAGATGCTCATTTGCGTATTCAGAAAGGGCCTTCTGGACCGCACCAGCTGGGTGGCAAACTGAGTGACCAGATGCTGTTCTGGATCTTCAAAAATGTCAGAGGTTAAGAAAGGCTTCCCATACAGAGGCTCACAGGGGCTCAGCTTAATGTTTTCCTGAGGAGCAAGGTGGACTCTAAGAAGCCCTAATGGGAGATTCTTCACCCAATCCTCTTGAGTCTCTAAGCACAGTTAAGTAAAGGTTCGCTTGAGGGAATGATTCATTTTTTCCACCTTCCCAGAAGCCCGAGGACACCAAGCAGAGTAGAGGTGGTAAGTGATTTTAAGTGCCTCAGCCACATTTTGGGTTACTTGAGAAGTGATGACCAGACCATTGTGGCTCTGCAAAGAGCTGGGCAGGCCAAAGTGACATTGCATTTAACAAGTATTATGATACTTCCTGAGCTTTCTCAGTCCTGCAAGGAAAGGCTTTTACCCCAATTAGCAAAGTGTCAACAAAGACACAACAAAGACCAAAAGCAATTTGAAACCTCTGCAAGAGGGCATATGTGTAAAGTCTATTCGCCAATCTTCCCCTGGGTATGATAGTGCCCCTTCTCTGAACAGGCTTCAGGAGAGGTGAAAGTTTAACAACTCTTTCAGGATTTACTTGGGCACAAACTGGGCAGGCCTGGTAAACCTGTCTGATTGTTTCTTCCAACTTGTGACCAGTAAAAATACTTTTTACAAGGGACTGAAGAGTATTTCTTCCCAAGTGGATAGCTTGGTAAAGACCAAAAATAAGTTTCCACAGACTTGCCTCTGGGATTAAAATTGGCTTGAGGATGTTTGAAACCAGCCAGAAGGAGAAGGGGTGTATCTCCTTTCTTCTGCAAGGGCTTGTTGCTGTGAGTTATATGAAGAATCAGGGAGTGAGGGAATTAAAGGTGCCATAGTCAGGAGTAAATGGGCAGCAGCTCAAGTAGCTGAATCTGCAAACCTATTCCCCTTGGCCTGAAATGAATCTCCCTTTTGGTGTCCTTTACAAAATATGACTGAAACTTCTCTGGGTTTGTGGAGAGCTTGTAGTAGCTGTAGAATTTCTCTTGCATATTTAATAGAATTTTTTTTTTGCTGTCGAAAGTACCCTTTCTTTCCATATAGCCCCATGAGCATGCAAAATATGAAAAGTATATTCTTATTCACTTCCCCAGTTCCAAAGCTCTGTTTAGGGCAAAAAGTTCAGTTTTCTGGGCAAAAATCCCAGGAGGCAATGGCTTAGCTTCCAGGGTCCCATTGAGGGTTACCACAGAATAATCTGCCTTTCTTTCCCCATTTTTAAGAAAACTAGATTCATCTGTAAACCATTCACCATCTAGGTTTTCAAGAGGAATGTCCCTCAAGTCAGGTCGACTGGAGTAGACAGAATCTAAAGCTTCCTCACAATTATGAATAATGTCTCCCAACTGAGTGTTGTCAGGAAGCAGAGTGGAAGAGTTAAGAGTTTGACACACCGGAAGTCAGGTGGGGGGGATCTAGTAGGAAAGCCTGATATCTAGTAAACTGCCCAGCAGCTTTGCTCTTTGGCTTCTAAAATGCTCTGAAACCAATGGGGCGTTAAAACCTCTAATGGCTGCCCTAGAGTGAGTTTTGAGGCTTCTTCAAGTAAAAGAGCTATAGCAGCCACTCCTCTAAGGCAGGAGGAGTTTCCCATCTTAGGGAAACTGAGTCCATTTCTTTGAGAAGTAGGCAACCAGTCTGGGATAGGGTCCTGAGTGAAGACTCCCAGGGCCTGGTCCTGCCTTTCAAATGCAGACAGAGTGAAAGGCTTTTCTAAATTAGGTAGAGCCAGAGCAGGGGCAGAAGTCAGTTTGACTTACAGGGTCTTAAAAGCCTTGGACTGATTGGGGAGCCCTAGTCAAGGGAAAAGTTGGCAGGACCTTGAATGGGGGTTAGATTATGGCCCAAGTATTTGACAGACTGGCAGGCAATGTGGGCTTTGGATAAGGAAAGTCTGTTGCCCCTAGAAGCCAGAAAATTAAGGGTTTTTATGGCTGCATTTAAAGAAGCCTCTCAGGTGAGGCTGCAGATAAAATATCATCCACATACTGGCTGAGACTGCTGTTAAGCAGCTCCAAATGCCTTAAATCTTTAGCCAGTGCCTGTTGGAATATGTGTGAGCTACCTGGGAAGCCCTGGGGCAGAACTGTGCACATTAATTGATGGGGATACTCCCCTGGCTTCACCCATTCAAAAGAAAGAATCCATGCAAAGGTATAGGTAAGGCATCTTTAAGATATAGAGTGGAAAACCGTTTTGTGTCCCCTGGGATCTGAGTGAGGATAATATAGGGATTAGGCACAATGGGATGGACTGGAATACCTGCCTCATTATTGCTCTGAGGTCCTGCACCATACAAAACTCCCCATTCGGTTTTCTAACAGGGAGAATTGGAGTATTTCAAGGAGAACCTGCAGGGAACTAAAAGCTTGTGCTTAAGAATTTCTCAGTCAGGGGTTGTAATCCCTCCTTAGCCTCAGCCGTTATCGGGCATTGGCGTTTATGGAGGAATACCCTGGGATCCCACAGCCTGACTAAGGCTGGGGTAGTGTGAGTGGCTCGTCCAGGGATTCTTTGGTCCCAGACAAAGGAATCTATTTTTTCCCAGATTTCAGAGGGAATATTGGAGGGCTTTGAAAGAAGCACATAAAGGTCACCTGGAGGTCTGAAAAGAGAAAATTAGATCCCCAATTTCCTGAATAAATCACATCCCAATAAGGGAATAGGATAAGAGGGTATAATAAGAAAGGAGTGTTTAAATTAGGTCATCAAACTGGCAAGGCAGAAGGAAGATCTCCAAAGTCTTAAATTTCCCTTCAATCCCCATTATCCTATGGGGGAGGGGCAAGTGAGACTAGTGTTGACTTGAGACAGAAAGATATCAAAAAGAAATTCAATGGTCTTACTGGCCACATCTGAGGATACCCAGGGTTTGGCTGTCATGATGAAGTGAGGGAGAGCCTGACCAAGCTCTAAACTTCTGCCAGAGGGCAGGGCATTGGGGGGCTAGCTTGTCTCCTGTGAGTAATTCCTCTTCCAGTGCCTCTTTTGGGGCACTTGGGGCAAGGGCTGGGGGAGTTTACAGTTGCGAGCCCAATGGTCTTATCCATTACACCTGAAGCATGAAACCCTATGGTTCCCAGATACGGCAGCAGCTAAAATTTGGGCCTATTCTCCATTTCTTGCTTTAACTCTGCAGTCTTCTTCCTCTGTTGCTGTTCAATCCCTATTATTAAAGACTAAAAGCTATTTCTAACAGCTGAGTCTGGGAAGTTTGGGGGGGGGGGTCCAAATTTAGCTTCTGCAGCTTCCTCCGTATATCTGGGGCAGATTGTTTTAATATTAACATCTTCCCAGGAAAGATCCTTAATTTGGGAGAAATCTGACTTTGAAAAAGGCACCTATACCATGAGAGTCTGCTGCTTCTGTCAGTGGGCAGAGATTAGAAGGGGTGGCAGAATCGGGATCCTGAGGAAGAGAAAAAGAGGTCCCTCTCCTTGTGTCAGAGGGAATGAGGAGTAGGGTAAGGAAAACTCAGGATCTGGTTCAGGAAGTGAGGGAGACAGAGTTAAAAAAAAAATATTATCAGATATAAGGTCCTATCTTGGATAAGGAGGTGGTTCTTAAAGAGATTCACAGGCCTCCTGATAAGGATTGCGTGAGGGTGCAGAGGAGGAATCATGTTTCCTTAGAGGAGTGGAAAGGAGATGATCATCCAAAAGATCAGTATCTATTTTCAATTCCCCTCCAGTAAATTTTACTAGCAGCATCCTGTAGTGCTATATTAATTTAGAATCTTGAAGGCTTGAACATAGAGAATTTCAGTCTACTTGCCTTGCCTTTGGCAAAACAAAACAAAACTGCTGGATAGTGGGATAGTTAATTGAGCCATTAATGGGCCATTTTTCCTGGTTCCCCAAAATGTATTGAGTCCAGACTGTGTTGCAGAAGAAAATGAGTTTCTTAGTTTTGAGATCTTTTAGACAAAAGTTATCTCTGTTTTGTAAGAGATAGCTTAAGGGAGAATCTTTAGGAATAAAGACAGAAGTGGATTGTTCCATTTTGCCACAAATCTTAGATTTTCCGGATTCCTTGGGGCTCCTTCCTCTAAGGCATCCCTGAGAGGGAGAGAGGTGACAGAAGTCTCCTGGTTACTTCTGCTAAAAGATGCAGAAATTCCACATATAGGCATCCCTAGTCAAGGAAATCTGCCGAGTGTGGAACTCCCTATAACCCCAAACCTTCCCAGATGTTTGAGTTGTCTTTTGGTATTGAACAGAGACAACAGAATCAAGAGGAGCCTTACCTCGGCCAGGAGGATATACAATCTTGGGGATCCCTGTAACAGGCCACCAAATGTTGAGGAGTGAGAGATACCCTAAGAATGATGGGGGTCCCCAGGCCGTTGTCTGCAGATTTTGCAAAAGAATTCACAGTCTCAGTCTGTGAGATTTTTGGCAAAAATAAACCCATTTTTTTCCCCACTGAGAAAGAGTTGGGGCACTTCCTGAAAAGGAAGATAGCAAAGTTTGGGGTACAGAGTCTTGTTTTATTATTTAGCCTTCTATGGTTTGGGGCTAGGGAGTGATTAGGAAGTAATTTCCAAATCAGTAAGGGTGGTGATAGTTTCCCAGACCAAAGTTATTCCCAGATTAATTGGTGGTGGGAGTTTCTCATGGGAACCAGGTAGTTTTCCCAGAGCTGGGAGATTCAGATGGGGATCATTTTTAGAAATTTCCCCAGGTTAGGTGGACTACCCTCCCCAAAGATCAGGGGACAGCGTCCTATTACATCACTTCCTTCCTTTTCTTTCTTCCTTCTTCTTCTTCTCCTCCTTCTCCTCTTCCTCCCCCTTCTCCTCCTCTTCCTCCTCCTTTTCCTTCTCCTCCTCCTCCCTCCTTCTTCTCCTTCCTCCTCCTCTTTCTCCTCCTCTTCCATTTCCATCTCCATCTCTCTCTCTCTCTTTCTCTTAATTTTCTCCCTGTGATCATCAAAATTACAAGATATCTAAATTGGACCAAGTACATAATCATATAGTTAGTATATATTAGGATTTGAACCTGTCTAATTCACTCCAAAGCTAGTTTGCTATCCACTGTGTAATACAGCCTCTAATAAAATTTATTCAGATTCAATAATATTTCATCATATTCCTATACTATTGAGTATGTTTTTTATTATCACATATTTTCTTTCTGGCTATTACAATTAGTACATGTGATACAGGCTTCTATGTTATGTTTATGTTATGAACATTTTTGTAGGTCTTATTACTATACTTTTTCATCAAAGTATTACTACAGTACTTCTGAATGGGAGAAGAACAACTCTGGAAAAAACTTTTTGTACTCATTTCTCTATTATTAATTTCCTCCCTGTTTCCATACCCTTGGTGCTGGGGGTGGGGAAAGGTGTGGTGAAGAGAAGAAGAGTTAATAAAGGAGTCTGGCTAAAGAGAAGGAAAACCACACCTATTTCTCCATCTCAAGGCTTGATTGAGTAACTACAAGCTTTAACTTAAATTGACTCTGTGAAAACAAAGGAGAAAGTGCAAATCATGTAGTAACCGGAAAAGAGAGAGCCCTTGAAAATTTTATTCTAGATTGATGCAGCCAAGAATATTCATTCCTTTTTTTGATCTCCTGAGGGAAGATTTCATAGTTATGGTAGGATTTTAGTAGATATCAGATGAAGAAAAGGAGAAGACTGTAGGGGCAGAATGTGTGTTCCAAAAACAGGGTGCTGCTTGTGTGCGTGTTTGAAGAGGTGTAAGTAAGGCATGAGAGGAATTATGGGTTGGGCAATAGGACAAGATAAGATAAGTGTGCAATGACAGATGAAAACTTAAACTCAAAAGATGAAGTGTTTAGTCATGATCCCTTACGTAATAAAAGAAGCTGATGGCTAGTAGGTAAAACACAGTTGGAGATGACAACTTTGGCAGACATATTTTATTAAAAAGGGATAGGTCCCAAATTCTACACAGCTAATCAGTGTGAAAACCCACCCATACCCAGTATCGCTTTCATTGGTCTTCCAGTTTCTACCTTAGTCAGCATCTTTGGTGAAGCACTTACCAGATCTTACACGGACTAGTGCAAGGGCATCCTAACTGGTTTCTTAGTCTCAAGTCTGTCTCTTGGCCAAATCATTTTCCACACAGTTGCAAAAATGCATTTTCAAAGCACAGATCTAACCATGTTACTTATCTGCCCAGTAAACTACATTGATCCCCCATTACCTCTAGGATAGAATGAACCTCTTCTTGTCATATAAAGCTTTTTGGGGTCTGGCTCCGGAATACCTTTATCATTTTGTTACCCTACATACGAATATCATTTCATTACCACTATATGTTTCTCTCTTGCACACACCTTATACTGGTCATATTGCTGTTTCTCAAAACAGTACCATATTTCCATTATCCTTGCCAACAACTGCCAGAATTGTTAACCATTCTTGGAATGTATTCCTCTCACCTCTATCTTTTAGAATGCCTAATATTTTTCAAAACTCAACTCAAGTATCACCACAGGAAGCTCATCCCTATGATCTCATTTGTTTATTTGGATACATACATGCATACATACACACAAATATGTGTGTGTGCATGTGTATATTCAAATATGTGTGTGTGTTCATACAAAATAAACACCTACATATGTAAATGGCTTTGTATATGTATGCAAAATAAATACAAATACACATACACAGAGGTGTGTATGTGTGTGTGTGTGTGTGTATGTATGTATACACAATAGCATAGTAAGTATATACTTAGAACTGAGTGTGACTAAAGTTGAAGACATTAAATATCTCTCAGTTCTCCGGATAAATTGCTTTGCATAACAAGCAAAAGTCTACTTTAGTAAGCTATAAAGGAATCTTGGGAGGGAAGAGTTTTAAAATAGAGTCTGGAGAGAATGTCTTGTTAGCCCCAGAGACTTCTTTGGCTTAAGAATTGAAACTAGGTCAGGTTCCTTTAGTTCTCAGTAAACTGTGTTTGACTGGATTATAGGGAAGGATTATATGTTGCTACTTAAGCTGAGTTTTGAATGATTATAGAGATTCTAAAAGGTGAAATTGAGGAAGGATTATATTACACACACACACACATAATAAATTTGTATGTGTGTGTGTTTGTTCACATACACAAAACCATCACATCCAAACCCTTCATTTTACAGATGAAGAAACTGAGGCACAGAGTAATTGAATAATGACTACACAGGGTTACATATTTAGTAAGTGTCCAAAACAAGAGTTGAATCCAGGCCCTCTTGACTCCCTATGGAAAATAAGCTCCTTGAGGGCAAGGATTTTTCCATTTTTGCTTTAAATTCTCTCTCTCTCTCTCTCTCTCTCTCTCTCTCTCTCTCTCTCTCTCTCTCTCTCTCTCTCTCTCTCTCTCTCTCTCTCAACATCTAGTCCACTGCTTCTAGGTCTGCTCTCTGGAGCTAACAAAACAAGGTTAATCCCTCCTCCACATGACAATTCATCATCTTGAAAGTTGCTATCATGATTGAGTCACTACTTACTGAATCTTTCTTTTTTTTTTTTTTTTTGGTTAGTTGTTTTTCAGTTGTTTCCAACTCTTTGTGATTCCATTTGGGGTTTTCTTGGCAAAGATACTAGAGTGATTTGCCATTTTTTTCTCCAACTCATTTTCCAGATAAGGAAACTGTGGCAAACCAATTAAGTGACTTCCCTATGATCACACAGCTAGTAGTGTTTGAAGCCAAATTTGTACTAATGTCTTCCTGACTCTAGGCCTGGTGCTCTATTCACTATGCTACCTAGCTACCTAATCCAATTTCATCTTTTCCCAAAGAGGTCTTGACTTATCCAAGTCATCTAACACATTAGCAGAGGCATAAGTTTCCTGATTACTAGTCCAAATTTTGCTCCTTCCCAATGTAGGTATTTCTTAAAAGGAACCTCTGTCCTCCACTCTCATCTCTCTTTTTCCCCTATGATTCCTAAATTCTTAACTTCAGATTTTGTCTCCATCTTGACCTTTATTTTACCATTTCCAATTGCATTCTACACATCTCTACCTGAGAGACTAGTTTTTACCTAAAATTCAAAATGCCCTATACTTAACTCATCATTTTTCTTCAAGCTCCCAACTTCCAGCTCATTCCTCTTAACTTTTGTTCATTTTTATTATTTCTTATATATAGAATACTTTGCTAGGTGATAGAGCAATACAGAAATAAACAAAATAAGATTCCTGCTCTCAGGGAGCTTATAGACTAATACAGGTAATCAAGCAGGTATATACTCATTTCAATACGTAAAGGATCTAGGCTTTCACTAGTGGGAGTGCTTTTGCAACCACAGATGAGAGCTTCTCTATGTGGGAGTTTTTCTGTTACATTATCACTCTTGATAATGACGCATTCTAAACCGGTTCAGAGAATGATACTCAAAGACTTTCCAGCTTGGTTGGAACTGTCAGGTTTGTACTTTATGGGCCTAGCCTTTGAAAATCCAGGATTACCTCCAGGCCAAGAAGAGGCCTTGAGGGAGAATTTTACTAATAAATAAGAATAACAATATACAAATCAGAATACAAGTCTGTAGGATACACACATACACACACACTCAAAAATATATAGTTTGTATATATATGTGTGTGTAAATATGTAGAAAGATATATAGATATTTTAAAAGGGATATCAGTATAGATGAGGAAGAAATCATGGTTAGGGAACTCAGGAATACTTAATGAAGTAGTAGCTTTGTAATTGAGACTTAAACAAAGAGAGAATGACGAGCCAGGTATAAGGAAGGAATCAAATCGTTGCTCAGTCATTTCAGTTGTATCCAACTCTTTGTGGCCCTACTTGGGTTTTTTTTTTTTTTTGGCAAAGATACTAGAATAGTTTTATATTTCCTTTGTTAGCTCATTTTATGGGCAAGGAAACTGAGACAAACAGGATTAAATGATTTGCTGAATGTTACACAGGTAATAAGTGTCAGAGGCCAGATTTGAACTCTTCCTGACTTCATACCTGTATTTTATCTTTTGAGACACTTAGGGAAATAGGTCATAAGGAAAGAATAGAATGAGTCAAAGTGAAGAGATGGGAAAGCATGAGATAAATGAATATTTCTAGGATAATATAGGAGGAAGAATTATTGGAGATAAAGTTAAAAGATATTTTAGAATTAGATATTAGTGAGCTTTGAGTATCAGGCTAAAAGTATTCAAACTTTATTCTCTAGGCAATGAACAGAACAATAAAGTTTGTTAGGTGACATAGTAATACATTTTGGACCTGTTTATTAGAAATGTTAATTTTATATTCCTGTGTAGGAAGGATTGGAATGGGGAGAGGCTGAAGGCAATGAAACTAATTATTTTATAAAACTTAGATAATCATGACCTGTACTAGGGAGGTGGCATGAAAAATGCTAAAGAGAGAACAAACATGTTGATAGAATTGATAGGACTTGGAATCAGGAACACCTGAATTCAAATCCTTCAGAATGATCTGTGTCACTCTAGGGAAGTCACTTAATCTTACTTTCTTCAGTTGCAAAATGGGAATAATAATGGTACTTACCTCATAGGGTTGTTGGAAGATGAAATGAGATTATATATGTAAATGTACTTTGAAAACTTTTAAGTGCTATATAAAAGGTAACTATTAATCCTTAAGTACAACTCTGAACATGTCTCTTCTTAATTAAAAAGACTTAATTGGTCCTTTTTTTTGTGTGTGTCTTTTAAGTTAAATTCAAGCTTTTTTTGTGCGGCAGTTAAAACTTTCCTTGTATTATATTATTATTTTGTTGTTTCTGCCTGTGATTGATCCATTTGGCCTTATCATGGTAATAAGGCTGTCTTCTTTTTTCCTCGTTTTCTGTCTAGCCCTTTAAGGCTGTGTAGTTGCCAGTAAGGTTCAGTTGTCTTACTTTCTTAATAGCCACATAGCACTTGTGAGGAAACCTTCAGATGATACCTCCCACAGTCTGGTCTGACTTTCACAGAAGGATCCACTTGTCCCAGAATGAGGAAAAGAGTATGGCTGGATGAGGATAAACTCATCAGTGACATCAGGACACTTGAGCAAAAAAAATCCTTTTTGAGTTTAAATAATGGATCTGAATATTTAGAATATTCAGAATACTAAGAACAACTGAAATAAACTCTTAGATGGGTTTAGATTATTTAAATCATGCTCCTTTACACTTTCCAAGAAGCCATTTGATGCAGAAATTTATTCTCTATGAGAAATAACTTCCTAACATCATCTTAGTGAAAGAATACTTTCTACAAATGGAAGGGGTTGTCTCAGAAATCATCTCATCATTAGAAGAGACTGATAACTAAGGTTGGAGATGTAATGGAGGAAATTGGTGAATTACATGGAGATTTGATTAGTTGTAATCAATGTATGAAGTCTCTTCTAACTCTGAGACTAATGATAACTGATATGTGCCACTTGCATACTTTAAATATAAGATGCTGAAAATTCTGTTGAAGATTCTTCAAATGACTTTTTAAGGTTTATTTTGACAATGTGCATGGAGAGGAATAGGCAAAATGTTGGCAAGGATGGGCAGAATATAAAAAGGAATTGTTTTTCCTAGAAAGATAAGAAAGTTGTTTTAAAAAAAATGATATGAGGAGATATGGAAAAAAAATTTAAAGACCATTTTGCAGAGTTAACTGAAATTTCCTAAGTCTGAAATAGGACCAAAAACAAAAACTGAGGTCCTATACAAGTCTGAGTCAGAAAAACTATATACTGTTGAGGTCTAGCTTTGGGGTACCTAAATGAAATTAGGGTTAAGGTCTAGTGGCAGGTTTGGGGTACAGATTTGACGCAAGGGGGTCTAGTAGCGGCGCGAGTTCCCAATAAAAGCATTTATTGGCCCGGAGAGCTAGATTGATAAAAGAGGTTTATTATTAGATAAGCAAAGGTAAAGTATAGGCGAAGGTAGAGATAAGGAGGGCACTGGACAGAGGGTCCAGTGGACAGAGGGTCCTCACATGGTAGCCATGTTTGGAATCTCTGCAAAGAGGGGTTCCCAGCATGGCCTTTTTATAATAGGAGACTTAGCTCGAGGGGCTTTCGGGTGTAGCCCCAAAGTTGGCTCATATCCGGGTAGGGCTGGGAACAGGTCAGATCTATTGAAATTCAAAGGGACCAGGATTTGTGAGTTAAAGGGCAATTTACATTATTAACTAGGAGAGGGTGGGAATCTAGAAAGCAAGCTTTCCCGCATCAATACTAATTTTTATAGATTGAAATTTCTGCAAAATTTTGCTGTCCAGGCAGTTTACAATGCACTAAGAACATTAATTGATAACTATTGAGCCCAATACCTAAAGGCCCCAGTAAACTAAGGCATTCACTAATGTGAATGATAAGTGCCAAAGATGCTATATTTAAGGAGATGTATGTTTTTCATCATAAAGAAACCTCTTAACCCAAAAGAATGAATCTCTGTTGGTAGACATTTCACACATCACAATCACAACCTGTGAGAGAAAAAACTGATCCACAAAGGTCTTTATCAAACCATACTCCTATAGGCAACAGTTATCTATTTAATCTTGAGTTTAACAAGCCAGGCTATCCATAATAGTACATTCTTTTTTAAAAAAGTTTCATTAGCATTATCTATATATCACAGACCTAACAGGATTGGTTAAAATGTGGTGATAAAATAAATACTACCTCTTGGCACTAAATCAGTACACTGAGTTTGCTACATAAGGATACTGCTATTGATTCACAGTTGGATATGAGTTAGGTTGTGTAATTGTGACTATGACCTTAAGGTGAAGAGTATTGGGCATAGCAACGCCCCCCAGACTATTAGCCCTACTGTTAAGCTGAAACAGATGTGAGATAAAACCCAAAAGGAATTTGATCTGGAGATTTATTGAAACTCCCTCAGATGTAAAGGGGAAAAGGGTCCCAAATCCTAGCAGGCCTGAATGGAGGGAAAATCAAGCTTATAAAGGAGCAAAGAACCTTGAGGGGAGAATCCTTATCATCCTAAGCAATAGTTGTACTGAAGCAAAATACCATCCATTAGTACCTTATCTGGGGATTACTAGGATGTCCTTAGGCCTTATGCTTCCCAAAATGTTCCAGGGAATTAACAAAGGAGAAGGTTGATTGAAAAACAACCCCTAGGGGCCTAAGAGAAGGGGGAATTTGCTGCAATTTCTCTGTCAAGAGATCAACAGGATGTGCCTGCAAGAGCATTGAGCCTCGGGATGTTGAGTTTGTACTTTGTGCACGAGGGGTGCAGAAGAGATAGACACCTATCGGGTGGGTTTTTGCAAGGGGCCAAAAGGATGTCTTGTGTTGTCCTTGTAGACAGATGAGTTGTCTTGAGGGCTGTGAATAGCAGTTTTCCTTTCAGGCCCTAGGGGTTTCACTGTGCTTTAAGTTATCTAAGCTTCCAGAGTTAGGCAAGAGTGAATTTAGATATTGGGATGGCACTTCACTACTTAAGCACAGCCCACATACCTATAATTGAGGGGAGAAATCATTATGGAGAGGGGACTTATCTGACTCATTACTACCATCAAAAACTGCTATCAACTGATTCTTCTTGTGCATCATGATAAATGTAGAAATATGTTTAGAAGAATTGCACATATTTAATATATATTAGATTATTTGCTGTCTAGGGGAGGAAACAGATGGGAAAATGAGGAGAAAAACATGGAACACAAGATTTGGAAAGGTGAATGTTGAAAATTATCTTTGCACATATTTTGAAAAATAAAAAGCTTTTATATAAAAAAGAACATTATATACAGTAACAGCAATATTGTTTTAAGAATAACTTTGAGCAAACAGGTTGTTTTGACTATTATAAATATTCAAATTAACCATAAAGGACATATACAGAATATTTACATCCCCCCCCCCAAAAAAAAAGGACTTATAAATAGAAGTTGTTTCAGGTTCTTCCCTTGGGGACCAAATGGAACAATTCTAATCTATCTTCTACCTAATAACCTTTCAGAAATTTGTAGATAATTACCATATTCATTTTCTTTCCTTCTTCCTATTACCTCCCACCCAAAGTCTTTACTCCTCTAGGCTTATTCCTTTAATTCAACACCTCTCAAAGTGTGATATAGGAACCCCTGAGGGAAAGCAAGGTCAAAACTATTTTCATAATAATATGGTATAATATTAATATGTAAATATCACTAGCTAGAATTCACATAAACAAAAGATCTTTGGATCCTGAATAATTTTTAAGAATGTAAAAGGAGTCTGGAGGCAAAAAAAAAAAAAAAAAAATTAGAGAACTACTGTTTTAGCTAATTCTTTATATCATAATTTGGAGTCTTCTTATCATTCTTATCATCTTATGAAAAAATTTTCACTTTAATGTCCTTTCTAAAATTTAGTATTCAGAATTGGACACAATACTTTAGTTCTAGTCCCATAAAGGTAGGATGCAATGGGATTGTCACTTTTCTTATTTAAAAAATCATACTTCTACAAATGTAGCCTTATTAAAGTTTTAAAATTTTTATACAATATTGTGTATTTCTAGCTTACAAAATTCCCCAAGTCTTTTCTACTTGAATGATGCATGCTCTTATCTTCCCATCTTGAACACACACACACACACACACACACACACACGTATCCATATATCCTTACAGAAAGATTTGTCTTTTTATTGTTAGTAAATTTCACAGTTTCAGTTTGCTTAGAATGTTTTAGAATCAATTGTATTTTCTAATCCTTCCAGCTTTATGTCATTCACAAATATGGTACATTTGCGTCCTAGCCCTGTGAATGGGCATGTCTCATAGAATAAATTAGATAAACTTAACCTAGTCCTTTGAGGTTGCTATCATCTTCAATAGTTTATTCATTTGCAAAGAGAGTATAAGGAAAAGATGGTTTCCTTAAAGCGTATAACTTCTGTAGTAGAGGAACTATGTAATATGACAGAAAGATCCCCAGGTTCACATCCCAAGTCTACCATTTCTTCATTCTACAAGCAATGTAATGCTTCCGGATCTTATTTTCCTCATCTATAAAATAAAGTAGTTAAATTATCTGATCTTTAAAGTCCTTTCCATTTCTAAAATTCTGTTATTATTTTTCATCTCCAATTACTCTATTACAGATTGGTAAAATTGTGACTGCTGAATTTTATTGCAAAGCAGGAAGAATGAACCTGGTATAATTCTATGGGATTTTTTTTTTTCCATTTCCTTTTGTTTTCTTGGGGTGGGGGGAAGCCCTACTCATAGAGTAGGGCTAAAGAAGCAGGGTGGGAAGGTAGGTGTGGTGATTTTTTTTAAATCATATGCAAGATTTTACTGTATTGAAATGCTTTAAATTGCCATTTTTCTCCCTATACAGAAACCAAGAACATCAATGGAATATAACTGTCACTAAAAGAAGTGAACATAATTGTTTTCATCCAAATTATTTAATTACTAAAAAAGTAGACGTTGAGAAATCTTTAAGCATAAACTGTACCCATGATTACTACCAGAAAGAGGCCTATAATATATCTTTATTTAAGGTAATAATTAATGAAAAATTCTGTTAAGGGCTGGACTTCAAGAAAGGCTAGTCTCTTTGTAATGTGGTGCCTCTGTCTTGTTCATTAATAGTTATAGAGTTATTATTGTTCAAGTCCTTTTTGTTCCTTTCTTTCACAGGAAATTCTCAATCTCCATTGGGATTTTTTTTTTAAGATGGAACAAAAACTTTAATTTGAATCTGTCTTTGAATCTTTATATAGTTGTGAGAAGGATTGATCTGAATATTAAAGTCTAAGACAATTTAAATGTTGAAATTAAATTTGCCAGAAAGTTTTGGTTTTGTCTTATGTCCATTAAGGATGCATAACAAGATAAGTAGTCTTCTTGCAATGAATTGATGTTAGATGCCACTTTTAACTAGAAATTGATCAAAAATTAAAATTAAATTAAATGAAAGGGAACTTTTGATTATTAGATCAAGACCCACTTTGCTATACACAGGAGCAACAAAATTGTAGGTTCCAGAATCCTAGATTCTCAGATCCATTTCAGGAAGTTAGCTTTTACTACCATTAGTCCATTTTTTCTTTGTTATAGGTAGATTGGTTCCCTAGCAGTGAGTTAGTTAATTAGAGAAATGTTTGCACTGCAAACAAGTGCAAACATAGTAAATAGTAAAGTAGTAAAGCTCTTGTTGTGAATATGAATCCTGTTCTACCACAACTCACTGAGACTCATATTGGAGAAAGAAAAAAAAAAAAAAACTATCTATGACTCAACATAGATTAATTCGAGGTAAGCAGAATTTGTTAAGGAGACGTTATTTTATATAGATGGATGCAATTATTTGTGACAATTTAATGCTTAGGCCGTAGGGGTCCTCAAACTTTTTAAATAGGGGGCCAGTTCACTGTCCCTCAGACATTGGAGGGCTAGACTATAGTAAAAACAAAAACTTTGTTTTGTGGGCCTAATAGCCCTGGACGAGGGGGATAAACGTCCTCAGCTGCCTCATCTGGCCCACGGGCCATAGTTTGAGGACCCCTGACTAGGGCACCATTACTTGATAGCTTCAGATGCCCATGTTAGTCTTTGGCAGGCCAAGGGAAGAAAGGCAAGAAGAATTTACATTATCTTTAACTGTTATCCTTCCCTTGAGAAACAGTGGAATTTTGGCTGAAGTCAGTTTTTCTGATTTTATTTGATGTAAGCCTTGTTTAAACTAATTTAATGATCTGCTTGCTTAATATACTAAGGT
The DNA here is from genome assembly GCF_016432865.1 of Antechinus flavipes. Lineage (NCBI taxonomy): Eukaryota > Metazoa > Chordata > Mammalia > Dasyuromorphia > Dasyuridae > Antechinus > Antechinus flavipes. The sequence goes on along the minus strand of NC_067400.1, from coordinate 182,797,415 downwards.
TATTTTCTACTGGAGAGATTTTTTAAAAATTACTTTTATAGTTTTAAATTCTGGTTAAGCATTTTTGTGTCACATTGTATAAGTTTTTTATTTTGTTTGCTTTTGAATGTTTTAGGTATTTTGATCTAATTTATCAAAGAACATTTAACCTGAGTTGCAACTAAAAACTATAAAGCACTTATCAAAATAAGCATTTGATATATAGCAGTGATGACTTTAATCCTTTTTTAATATGTTTACTTGTTTTTTCTTCTACCATTTCATCTAGTTTTATGAACTTGATCAATTTATTGATTGAAAGGCTTTATGAATTAGTGGGGAGAGCAAATGTGATTATTTAGTAGCTATGAGACTGAGAGCAGGCATCACATTATGATTATAATGATAAGGTACAGCTTCTAGGAGAAATATAACAATAATCCTAATGTTCCCTGACCTTAGAGTGCTATTGTTCATTTATTAAGCATCAGCTATATGCTAAGAACTTTACAAATACTATCTCAATTGATCCTAACAACAAGCCTGTGAATCAAGTACTATTATTATCTCTTTTTATCTTGAGGAAACTGAGGCACACACATTAGAACTAATAAGTATCTGAGGTTGGATTTGAACTCAGCTCCTCTACTACACCACCTAGCTACCTCTAGTGGTTTCTTGTAAAATTTTTTCTGATAGTAGAAGCACCTTTTTTTTGGGGTGTGATTCAGTTTTGGTTTATGTTTAATTAAAATGGTGTTTTTAATTTACACTGGGCATGGCAAAGAATACATTTGCAAAATCTCCAAGGAGTATGATGAATGATACCATTTAAGCAAAATAAAATACTTAAAATTACTGACTTATGAAGAAATTACTATTTCTGAATGTTAATGATAATACTAATTATTATTATTTCAGAGATATGATGATTTTATGTCCCTAGAAATAATCATAGATTGCCAAAACTTTTAATTCATCATTTGCTACTTTTTCCTTTTAGTTTGGTTTTCATCTTTCATCATTTATCACATATTATATTACCATTTTTCAGTTATATCTGACTCTTTTTGATCCTCTTTGGTGTTTCTTGAAATTTCCTTCTCCATCCAGTTCATTTTATAGATGAGAAAATCGAGGCAAACAGGCTAAAGGGATTTTTTCCAGGGTCATACAGCTAGTAAGTGTCAGAGCCTGGATTTGAACTTATGTGGATAAATTTTTCTGATTCCAAGCCCAATGTTTCATCTACTATGTCTCCTATCTGCCCAAGATTACATATGGAGCTGAGATTAACACTGCTCTTGTTTTATGTAAAGAATTTAAACTTCTTTGTTTTATAAACATACAGGACTGTTCTCCAGTTCCAGGAAATCACAAAACATATATTCTGAAGAATGCTGTGTTGAATGATACTGGAAATTATACCTGTATATTTTTCCTTTATAAAAATGGAAGATCATTTAATGTCACTAAAACTTTCAGTGTAAAAATAGAAGGTAAGTCTTATTTCTTATAAGATTAAAGGGTTTTTGATTAACAAGATTGTTTTATATTTATTTGGTGATTTTAAATATGCTGAGCATCCACATATAAGTAGTCAGATGACTCATAGGACCCATAATGGACCACAAAATCTCTGAGGATAGAGAGTCAATACCTGAAGGAAAACTTATTTTGAGCCCTTACTTCATGGAAGAAATGAAATAATTTTCAGGAATAAATGTATATTTTTATGAGTTAATATTTACTATGTGCTGAAAACATTTTTAATCACTAATCTTTTTGTGAATTTGAATAAGTTAGAGCTTTAGATTCACTTACATGCTTTATAAGCTAATGAAATCTTTTGGTATTGCTCATGTTTATTATTTTATATTACACAATGCTACTCCATTCCATTTATATATTAGAATTCATTTAATTGTTCCCCGATTAATGGGAACTTCTAGTTATTTGACAGTACAAAAAGTATTGTGAATATTTCAAAATGTAAATGATAACCTCCTTTCTGTCTTTGACCTCTATGAGAGATATGCCTGATAGTAGTATCTTTAGATTGAAGAATATATTCATTTTACTTGCTTTTTTTCCCTCTCCTGTAATTCCAGTAGGGTTGGAGCTATTTATAAATCCCTCCTACAATGTATTAGTATGCCTATCATCCTGCAGCCTATCTCACATTGACTTGTATTTTTTTTAAGTCATTACCAATTTATTTGGTGTGAGTTAAACCTCAGAATTGTTTTAATTTGCATTTTTCTTATTATGAATGATTGGGGAAAATCTTTCATATGGTTGTAAACAGCTGCGATTCTTTTTTTTTTCCAATAGTATTTTATTTTTCCAAATACAGGCCAAAATATTCATTTTTGTAAGATTTTGTATTTTAAGTTTTTCCCTCTCTCCCTTCCCTTTTGTTCTTTCCAAGACAGCAAGAAATCTGATATAGGTTAACCATGTACAATCTTTTAAAAATATTTCCGTATTTTTTATGTTGTGCAAGAAAAATCATACCAAAAGGGAAAAAAATACAAAAAAGAAAAAAGCAAACAAACAAAAAAGTGAAAATACTATGCTTCAATTCACATACACTCTCCATAGTACTCTCTCTGGATGGAAATGGCATTTTCCATCACAAATCTATTGGAACTGTCTTGGATCACCATATCACTGAGAACAGCATAGTCTTTCATAGTTGAACAGCAGCAATGCTTTTGAGAATTGTTCTCTCTGTTACCAATCATCCATTGAGGATTGGCTCCTTATGGAGTGTATTTATATACACACAGGTGTTTCATTACACACACACACACACACACACACACAGACATGTCTATCTACATATAGACTTACTGTGCATGTGAATTCCTTCTTTATATTACATACCAGACCCTTATCAAGATTATTGATCCAAATTATGTCTTGCCCTTTTAACAATTGCCTCTTTTTATCCTCACTGTAATGATTTTGTCCCCACAAAAGATTTTTAATTTCATGTGGCTGAAATAGTCTTTTTTATCTTCTGTGACCACTCCTTTCTATGGTTTGGCTAAGAATTCTCTTTTTAGGTAAAGTTTTGAATAGTTCCTCTATTTTCTATTTTTTAAAAAATGATTCATATTTAGGTATACCATCTGTTTGGAATTAGTTGTGATATATGGCATAAGATGCTAAATGAAACATTTTTTTTCCTTTGGCAAAATTATTTTCTAGTTTTCTAGTTTTTACATATTTTCCCCTGATTATTATTATTATTATTTTTACTTTTTTCTTATTCACTGGGAATCCTTTCTAAAACAATTTATTGAGCACTAAACTATTGGAGTTGTTTCCTATTTTTATTCATCTATTCTTTATCATTGGTCTAATTTTTTATTTTTTAAGTTAAACTAAACAGACTTGATTCTTGTTTGTTTATATGGGTTTGAAGTCTAGGAGTTCTATTTCTACTTTATTTCTACATTTATATATTATTTCCCTTGAAATTCTAGTCACTTTATTCATTCAAATAAATTTTGTTATTTTGTCTCTTTTTATAAAATGACATCTTGCTGGTTGGTTATTATAATATTAGTCTACAAATTAATTTAGGTAGTATCATCATTTGTATAAGAGTTTTATAATTTGTTTTTTACATCCTGAGTATATCTTAATCATTTAAATTCTAGATAACAAGCATTTCTAGTTAAGGGATGAAATGAAATAATTATAAATGAAAACATGATATATATATATGGTAAATATATGAACTTTTATTATGTTGAATATATTTCATATACCTTAACATATGCATTAGCAAAGCACTATCCCAGAATAATATATTTTTTCTCTCTTTTAAAAAAAAAAAAACAGATCACCAAGATGTAATATCAACACTATATGGGAACAACATTAATTATGTTGAAGCTGAATTAGGTATATTTATAATACATATATCCTGTGTTTATATGTAAGTGATAAGATTATATAAAGTGGTGAGTTTATATCTTAGAATGTTTATATGAAATTATTAAGTTTATATAAAGGTCGGGGGGGAGAATAGGGTTGGGTTTCAAAGTTATTGTTCAGTTGTTTCAGTCAAATCTAACTCCTGGTGACCTCATTTGTGGTTTCCTTGGCAAAGATAATGAAGTTGTTTGTCATTTCCTTTTTCAGCTCATTTTGCAGGTGAGGAAATTGGGGCAAACAGTTTTCAAAAAGTAATTAACTAACTTTTTGACAAGTAGATTAGAAAAGGTCAAACACATGGCAATAAAGTGGTCAAATAGGTTGGTGGTCTATTGGTGATGCTATCCTAAAAGTTGTTATAACATAGAATTTGATTTGGAAGGGACCTCCCAACCCATATCTAAAAGGAATCTTCTTGCTAATATATTTTAAAGAGGTCAGTCAGCCTCTGCTTGAAAATTTCCAGTGATAGGGAAATCATCATCTCTTACACCATCCTATTCCAATTTTGAACAGTTCTAATCATTTGACACTATTTATGTAACCATGGCCAAGTCACTTAACTGTTTGATCCTCAATTACTTCATCTGTAAAATATTAATAAAAATTTCATAGAATGGTGGTGAGGCTAAAATAATATAAAACACTGTGAATTTTGAAGTGTTATATAACTGTCAGCTTTGTGATCCAAATCAGTTATTTAGATTCTCATAGTTTGTATTTCCTAATCTAATAGCCTAAATTATCTAATTGTTCTAGGTCTAAAATTCTTGGGGAATTCTTGAAACCGTTTCTACTCTCTCTAAACAACTTTCTCAATCAATGCAACATGACACCTTTTCTATAATTTATAATCTTTTTAAAAATTATTATAGCTTTTTATTTACAAGTTATATGCATGGGTAATTTTATAGCATTGACAATTGCCAAACCTTTTGTTCCAATTTTTCCCCTCCTTCCCTCCATCCCCCTCCCTATAATTTATAATCTTAAGAGTTGCCTGGGGATACTGACAAATTAAGTGATTTGATGTTTAGACTCATTCAGCTACTTTATATTATACTCTGAAGCCAGTTCTTCATGTTATTCTTTATGTAATGAATGAATTGTATAATTGGCCTCTCAGAGTCTTCTCTCTCTGATGTTCTATGATTTTGTAGCCTAATCTTTTACATGCCTCTCCTGGGAATTGAAACTACCCTTGATGGTATTATTACCAAGGGATAAACCATTCATTTAAAAATACTCCATTTGTAAAATTGAGGGAAACTTACAAATCATGATCTAATTTGTCTATTTCCTGAATTTAGATTTTTCTAAATCATGTTTCTTAAAATAAGATATGAATATTTATACTTTTAAAGTACCTAGTCCTGCATTATATTAAAATTGCTTCATATATATTGGTGGTGATGGGACATTTGGCTAGCATAAATATATTTTTTTTTCTTTTTACATGTGTAAGATTGTTTATTTTTTACATTTTTTATTTTTAGTAAAGCTTTTTATTTTCAAAATACATGCAAAGATACTTTCCAACATTCACCTTTGCAAAACCTTGTGTTCCAATTTTTTTCCTCCCTCCTTCCCACCCCCTTCCCTAGACAGCAAGTAATCCAGTACAGGTTAAACATGCTCAATTCTTCTAAACATATTTCCACATTTATCATGCTGAACAAGAAAAAGGACTTACCACTACAAAAAGAACTGCAACAAACATTTTTGCACATTTGGGTCCTTTTCCCTTTTTTAATGATTTCTTTGGGATACAGACCCATTAGAGACATTAGCATAATAAGTCTTTTAATGCTGTTTGGTAGAAAACTAATGTTTTGGGATTCTGCTAACAGAAAATCTTTCCTTAAGGTTTTGTATCTTTTTCTAGGGAAAGAGAAAATACTCAACTGTACTGCTTTATTGATGGGTTCTTCTGACATGATTTTCTGGGATAAGGAGCCCAATAATGCTACTAATATTATAATAGATAAAAAGAAGTCAACACCCAGGTGATATATCAATATACTTTACAATATGTTAAATAATTTTTCATGTTATATTACGACTTACAGCATTATTAAGTACTTGACTAATTTAATTGAGCAGAAATTTACCACAGATCTTCAAATCAGAAAGAACAAAAGTTAGACCATACATAGAGCTGTATTCATGTAGAAAAAATGGAAATGATGAATAGAGTTTCCCAGTTCATCCAGGATTTTTTTTTTATCTATTTATAGATTACAATCTAAAAGTAGTTATAAACATTTTGGAGCTGAAAGGAACTTTGCAAATCTAACTTAGTTCCTTTTATTTATTTAGTTAGTTAGTTTTGGGTGAAGCAATTGGGATTAAGTGACTTGCCCAGGTTTACACAGCTGAGAAGTGTTGTGTCTGAGACCACACCATTTAGCTGACCCACTTATTTCCTTTTAATTCCCTATCTGTTTTTTTTTAGGGCACCTATGTTTTTAGAACATTGGGTTATGGGCAGACATAATATAAAACTAGTGTTCTAACTCCCAATTCCACATGATATCTCATTAATTGAATGAACAGACGTGATGTACAGAAAGGTGTGATGCAGTGCTTATAGAATCAATAGACTTAACAATTTACTATTTATTATTTTTGTGATCTTAGGCAAATCACTTAAATTTTGAGATCTCAGTTTCCTTGTTTGTAAAATGAGAGAATTAGATCATATAGGCTCTGAGATCCTTCCCAGCTCTTGTTTCATGGTTCTATGATTTTTTATGATGAAAATTATAATTATGGTAGCATTTACTCTGATATTTTTATTTTAGTATGCCACAAACATTGACTTCTTATTAGAAGTTTTTTTTGTCAGATTCTCTGAGGAAGGAGAGAACTTTCTGAAAGTGCTGAGAATATCAAAATCAAGCAATAAATCCCCACCCAAATTTTACCCAGGTCTTATAGGTGAATAGTATCCTTTTTTTTTTTTCCTAATAAACTTGATAGAGACAAATTGATTTAATAAAATGAAGACTGGACTGAAAAATCAAAATATAGATCTGATTTATTTGTCTCATATTCACTGAGTGACTGAGAAAAGTCATTTCAGGATTTCCTGATTCCCTAATGTTAAAATGAGGCCGTTAGACTAAATGGGAAAGGAGAAGAGAAAGGAATAAGAATTTATATAATTCCTAGTATGTATCATGCACTATGCTAAATGTTTTGTTTTTGTTTTTCACAAATATTGTCATTAATCCTCACATTAATCCTGTGAGGTAGATGCTATTATTTTCCTAATTTTATAATTAGAGAAAAAGAAGTAAACAAACTGTAAATAACTTGCCCTGGGTCACATAGCTAGGAAATATCTGAGGCTGAATTAGAACTCAGTCATTCTGATTCCAGGCCTAGAGCTTTATCACTATGCCACATGATCTGTAGGAGTCCTTTTCAGTCTGTAATTGTATTGCTATGTTTTAGACTATATCTATAAATAGATCAGGATTCCATATAGAATATGTGGATAAGGGATTCTTTTTCTTTTTGTTTTTAAGTTTCTACTGATGTCTTTTTTTTAACATTCAATAATATTTAAAAAATATATGTAAAGATAGTTTTCACCAATAATTTTTGTAAGATTTTGTGTTTCAAATTTTTCTTCCTACCTCCCTTTCCTCTCTGTTCCCAAGACAAGAAGCAATCTGATATAGGATAAGTATATGTAATCCTTTTAAACATATTTCCATATTTGTCATGTTACACAAAAAAAGACCAAAAGGGAGAAAAACATGAGTAAGAAAAAGCAAACAAATAACAAAAAAAGATGAAAAACTATACTTCAACCCACAGTCAGGCTTCATAGTTCTTTCTCTGAATGCAGATGGCATTTTCTATCCTAAGACTTTCAGAATTATCTGGAATCACTGCCTTCCTGAGAAGAGCTAAGAGGAACTCTTTTTAATCAATTAAATCACCATTTCATTTGTTTCATAGACATAACCCTATTCTAGAAGCTTTATCCAGGGGAGCCAAATCTTTACAGTGATTGACCATAGTTGTAGCCTTTAATTTCTATCTAGCCATGGAGTTTATAAAGTTATAGACCTTGAGATGGGCATTTGTCCCACTTCTTTATCTTAGAGATAATGCTATGTGATTTAAATATATAACTTCAAAGGATTTAAAATATATTCTTTTTTTTTTTTTTTGGTCTAGGTACCAACCAATTCCCCCACCAATAGCTTACATTCCTAGTTCATGAGATATCTGATTGCTTTCTCTTACTAAAAGTTTTCTGTAGATTTGCTAATTGATATTATTTCACCTCTAATGACAGCACATTATGCAATCAATGGATTCATTTACTGTATTTCATATCACCAAAGTCTGTATTTTGTCAACTCCTATGTTGCAAAGAAAATGATGTGTGAACAATTCTCTTTCTCAAGTCATGTCCTTTCACATAGAATGAAGTCACAAATAATTCCCTAAATATTATTTCCCTATACTATTAGATGGCACCTGTTTCCTGGATCTAGTAGATAACAAGTGCACATTATTTCAGAGATGAAAAATGCATTTCTAAAAAAATTTCAAACTCAAGATTTAAATATATTGAAGTATACTACTAGTTGTTATGCTAATATCTAAGAATAGAAATAAAATGGGTTTTTGAGTTTTTCAAATTAAAAAAGAAAAAAGATATAGTGAATGCATTAGTCATCATCTTTACTGTTAAATAATAAGCATTTATATAGCACTTATAGTAGTTAGGATTAGCAAGACATTTTACATATGCTATCTCATTTGGTCCTCACAGCAATCCTAGGAGACAGGTGTCACTAATATTTCCATTTTACAAGAAAGCTGAGGTTAGGACAATAACTTGTCCCACAGCTATTTAGTATCTGAGGTAGAATCGGAACCCAGATCTTCAGCATTCCAGCACTCTATTCCTTGTGGCATGTAGCTGTCAATGTCTAGAACTGACATATATAAATTGAAATATATAAACTGAAAATAGTTGGAGAGTATCAGTGGCAACTATCGTTTTTCAGAGGCTACAAGAGGTGTTAGTACAAGAAGTTGTTGTTAGTGATTACTGTGAAAGAAAAAGAGACTCACAAGACTCATTTTAATTAGTTCTAAACTTATAAGTCTCAGTTTATGGATGTACCAAATGTGAAGGAGAGGTTCTAGATTTTCTGAAAGTTTCAAATTCAAGAAAAGAAAGTATATACAAGTCCATGTTGGTCTGATATAAGTTATTTCAGTAGACCTTATTTTGGGAGAGTGAGGAGCAATGAAAAAATTAATATATATATATGTGTGTGTGTGTGTGTGTATAATATGTGTAGATATATTATATATACATACACATACAAACATATATGTATATATATAAATGTATAAGACACATATGATCCTTTTGTATTTTCATTCTATTATTATTTTCTCCCAAGACTTTTTATTATCCTAAATCACTCTTTGAATATTGATCCCAAGCAATCTTTGATTTCCTTTGTTAGGGATCCCTTGATGGAGTATTATTCTCCCTCACTATCCTTTTAAAATGTCTATTACTGGGGGTAATTATACAGGTAAATATACTTAGTATAGTTGAAGAATTGCCTTCATGCAAATTATTTTATTCAAGTAATATTTTAGTAATGTTAAGCAACATTTGAACTTCTCTTTAGTAATTCAAGTGGCAAGCTATATGTTTCCAACTTACTGAAGATTAAACCTGTCAAAGAAGAAAATTTGAATGTTTGGTATAACTGTACCTTGATAACTACCAGTATCTCTGACACCATAAGTTTCTTCTTGAAGAAGAAAGGTTTGTTAGCTTAATTTTACTTTGGGGATTTGATAGTATCTTAATTCTGTTTGTAAAGCATAGTCTCACCCCCTCGTTTTACTAATGGAGAAATTAAGACCAGAAAAGATAGTCATTTGCCACACAATTAGTTAATACAGCAGTTAATAGTAGAATCCAGGTCTCATTGCTTTTCTGATTATTACAAGCAGATAGTTTTCTATATAAGATGAAGAAATAGGAAGAAAGGTATATTTCACTTCATTCTGTTTTCTGTATCTGATACATAAACTAATAACCAGAGATAAGAATTAAGAGTCTACTGTAGGCTTCAAAGGTAGTTGAAATCATTTTGCATGGGAATTGAGGGATCTCTTCTCCTATCTTTCTTCCTTTAACTCCTCTTTTCTTTTAGATTAACAAAGTAAACCTTTCATATCTTGTTAAAATTCCTTTGTTTTTAATTAGTAAAAATTTATTTTCTTCCTACTCCTTTCCCCACACACTGAGGACACACACACACACACACACATCGGGAAAAGAAAACCTTAATAACAAACATGAAAAGTCAAGCAAAACAAATTTCCACATTGATCATATTTGTTTCAACATGTACCCTGAGTCTGTCACCTCCATGTGGTGGTGGAGGAAAATGGGTAATCTATTACTTCTCTAGAATTGTGATTGATCATTTATGTCTATGAGTTGTTAAGTGAAAGGCTATAATTAAGAATCATGTTATAGAAATGGACTTCTCCCCGCTTCCCCTCCACTTTAAGGGCATTGTTGCCACTGGAATAGTAGCTCTGTTCCTGAGTTTATAGCTGCATTATTTCCAAATCCTTTAACTCTTTATTTCTCCCTTTCCCTCCCATATTAAGTCTAACCTAAGGGTGTTATGATTTAAAATGTTTCCATAAGACTACTTCAATCATCAAAATAAACATTTGTACAGATTTTGAGCTAAAAAATAATGAAATGTATGCTGATTTGTCTTTAAGACAGAATATTCTACTGAGCTAAAGTGGTAGACACAAGTTGAAAACAAGATGTTTGTAAATTTATGATGGGAGTGGATGTCATTAAAAAGGATGAATAATTTTTTCCCCTAATTTAAAAAATAATGTCTTTTCTTTCTCTTTCTGCTCCAGAAGGTCCTGCTGATGTTTCTAGACACATCTTCATTATTGTCCTTGTGTCTTCAGCTGCAATCATCTTCCTAGTGATTATGTGTATTATTTATAGAATTGATATAATGTTATGTTATAGGGACCTAATTAGAAGAGATGAGACTTTAACAGGTAAAATTTATCGCTTTACCGGGCTTTCTTTTCTTGTCTCTTATATATATTCTGTTCTCAAATGAGAAGTTAATGCATATTTAATTGTATTGCATTGTTATGACATAAATATTTGTTAGGTTTAATTATAATAGGATTCTAAGGATAAACAATACCTCCTATTAACTGTGGTGATACTTTGAATTACTTTAGGTTTTGATGAGTCTTTGCTGTATTCTCTTCTAATTGTATAAATGTTATCTAGGAATTCTGTTCTGGCTGTTTTGTATTTATATGTCTGTCTGTCTTGTCCGCTTGAAAAATGTTGAAAGCTTCTCAAGAATAAGATCTTTTTCTTTTGTATATGCTATATAGTATTATATTCCTAATAAATATTTGTTGAATTAAGATGAATTGTTATTGATTATTTTGGTCTGACAAGGAGAGCAACATGGAGCAATGGGAGGGACTAAATATAAATTTACAAAATCTGGATTATTTCTAGTATTAGCTGTATCTCATTTTGTATAAGACAGTGTAGGTTGGTAGGGAAGCAGGTAAACAAGAAGAAATGAGTAACAAAATCTTGTTAATCAGAATCATCCAGAATATCCCTGGGAGTAAATTTATTTTAGGAAATTTAGGCAAATTTAAAAGTCCATGATAACAATTCTATTAAAGCATATGATTTGACTAAAATTCAGTATTTGTAGAATACTTTTAAAAACATTATATATTTGCCTTGGGAAACAAAAATGGACTATTAACACATTGTTAAATTGTGATTATATAATCATTAATGTCAACTATGGTCATTTGTTAGTTTGAACCTCTCTAGCTAATCTAGCTGATGAAAATGTGCTTAAATTTTGCAATTACATGTGCTTTTTTATATGTCTTCTGCCTCAAGTTCCATCTTTACTCCATATTCTAAAATGATGGTACTTCTCAGAAAGTTAGAATCTTATTTTAATAAATAATAACAGTGATCCCCTGTTTTATATCAAAAACCCTAACATTGATTAAAATAAGGATTGTGGGATATTATATAAAAGAAAATTTAGCATGATTCTTCAGTAATGAAAATTACAAAAGTAAAATAGGCAACAATTTCATCCTGAAGCTGGTGAGACAAAAAAAATATTCAAAAATAATGTGATGGGAATTGGTTGGAGAAAAAACATGCATGCCGACAGGTGTAAATAATTTTTCTTCTCTGTATAATGAAAAGGTTCTTTCCAATCCAACATTTTATAAATCCAGACACAGCTTAATGAGATGATGAATTATGCTATTGGAATATATTATATTAATAAATCTGACCAACAAACACAATAGCCTTTAGTTGTGACTTCATAAATGAATTAGTACTAATGGATTAGTAAGTGTACCTCTTAAAAGAATACTCAGTTCTCCTCTACAAATCCATTTGTTTTAGATATATGTCCTTTTAGCCATCAAACTTAAACCATTCTCATATTTCTATCCTTTATAATACTTCCTTCCTCTATTAATTTATATCCATTGTATACTTCAAAGCATGATTTAAAATTTAGGTTTTTCAGGAAACATCTCCTATGGACACTCTTCCCACTCTGAACATATTTTCTTTCTGTATCTCTTTAACATGCATGATTTTTCAATGTATATCATGTTACTTTGCACATGCAATTATGTTGCTTTTTAATTGTGTTCTCATTACTTTGTCATTGTATGTTTTGTCTCCTCAATTAGACCAGAAGATCCTAGAAGTTGGGAACATCTAATTTGGAGGGAATATCCGATGCAATAATATGCAATAAGTACCTTTAAAAAAAAAAAAAAAACTAACACCTCCTCAGTTTTTTCCTTTGTTATTTGAGCACCAATTATATTCTTGTGGACCCATTAGAAACAGTTGTTACTGTCAATGAGTAAACTTTTTTCTATGCCAGAAGAAGCTTTCTTATTAAAAGATAGTGACAAATCAAAGAGTATGTTATACTTGTACTTGTATACACTTTTCTGTTATAGACTCCTCAATCTTTATTCCCTTGAGTACACCTATGACTTGAAAAGTGTTAGACTGGTCATAAAGATAAATCAAATCCAAGGTTGGATATTCATGCTATCAATTGATTTTATATATATAATAAATTGATTACCTCAAAATATTAGTTAGCTTGTCAGCCATTTAACTTTTTTTCTTGGTATGTATGACATTCCTGTAGTTAAGATTTTAAGATCTTGAAGTCCTAGAGCAATTTATACTTCTTTCCATCCCCTATACTGTCTAACACAGTGTGAGGAATATAGCAGACATTTAGTAAGTGATACAGAAAGCATTTAGCAAGTGCTTGTGACTGATCTGTACTCAGTAGATGATTAGAGCTAAACTCTGTATATAAAATTCAACATATACATCTTCTAAGAGGAGAAAATAACTCACATAGGGTGTATGTTAAAATGAATATTTTTCTCCTTGTTGATTGTGATCTTTTGGTAATTATTATATATTAGAATTATCTAAGTTCAGAAAAAAAAATAGCGTTCTAATTCAGATAAAGCCTCCTAAAATGCATTTCCATACAAGTTTCATTAAAATTTATTTATATGCCAGGGAGTGATAGGTTTATTACTTAGCTAGATATTTGTTAAATTGGTAGTATAATTTAATCTTATTCAATTGCATGTAGTAATTTTCTTTGTATTATGGTTATGATCAGATTTGATTATATATCCAGTAGCTTAAAAGGAAAAATTTTCCCCCCCCAGATGGAAAAGAATATGATGCATTTGTGTCTTACCTGAAAGACTGCCGACCAGATAATGGAGATGAGCACAAGTTTGCTTTAGAGATTTTACCTGGAGCCTTAGAAAAACATTTTGGTTATAAATTATGTATTTTTGAAAGGGATATAATTCCTGGAGGAGGTAAGCAAAAGAGAATGTAGGATGGAAAACAAATGAAAGTATTTTCTGTCTAAAAGATAAAAGTCTGAATCTAAAAAATTTTCCTTTGTGACAATGTTTTAACTTTGTAAATAACTACCTTTTTGTGTCCTTTCTTTAAAAAAAAAAAAAAAAAAAAAAAAAAGAACAGCCCACAGAAATCTTGGGTATCTGTGCTTGTGTTTTAGATTTACCGGGAGCTATACACATCTTAATTATGGTAGCCCTAGTAATTTCCTTTCTAAAGAATCTATCTATTTGCTGTGTTTTATACATTTCTCTAAGACTGTAGGGTGGACATACTGTTTTAGAGATCAATTTTGATATTAACTCAACCAAATTCCTTTGATGTAGAGAACTCCTTTTTGGAAGCTAGACTCCTGCACTTATCTTGTTGAAACACTCTGTTAATAATGGTTCCCATTATTAAAAAACTAATCACTATGCATTTAAGTACAAGTGATATATTTCCATAAGATATTTACTAGTTTTTACAAAGATAAAGTCTAACATGACAAAAATAAAGAAAATTGGCAAGTTGGTGCTGGCTAAGTAAAATAAATTATCATTATCTCTTTATCCATGAATTTTTGGAAAGCTCATCATCTAATTGACCATAAAATGATATATTTTTCAATTACTGGGGCCACAGACTGGCTCTCTGTCAGTAGAAGTACATATATCAATGAAATTATAGATCCTTGAAATACTTGTGTGTGTGTGTGTGTGTGTGTGTGTATGTTAAGGAGGATGGGGTTTTTTTGTTGGCAGGAATACAGATGCAAATGTGCCATCATAATCATTACAGCAGTAGAAAGGCATTAAAATAACTTTTTTTCATCCTAAGTCAAGTGTTTGAATTGAAAAAACCTAAGGTTGGTAGGAGAAGGAAAAAAAAAGCAGTTCTAAAAGCAGACTTATAACTTTGATCTCTGCTTCTCACAAGAACTGAAATAGCTTATTCTTCCATTGATGTTTATATAAATATTTAGTCATTCATTCATTCTTCAGTTTCTTTTTTAAAATCTATTTTTACTTAAGCACCTAGAAAATACATTAATTCAAAATAAAATATACTTAATCACATCACATATCAAAAGAAAGATTCTACCTCATACATATTCTTGTACATTCTCCTGCTGGGTAATTAATACTACTAATGAAAAAGGAGACAGGAACCATGTAGGGCTGGGGTTACACATGGGGCAAAGCTGCTGGTCTCTTGATGTTGGATTAATTCTGTTTTCTGCCACTCTTAGATGGTATCTGCTGATCCAGCTCAGTGGTTGCATTTTTCTTTCAGTGCTGGTCTGCAGCTGAGATATGAGTTCTTTGCTACACCGCAGCCATAGAGTCTTGGGTTAATTAAAAAACTCAGATGATTTCCAGAGACACAAATCATAACAACTAATTGCCTCTAGTCAACTAGTTAGAAAAGCCTCCAGGCATCTCATTGCTTTTTTTTAAACCACCTTTCCCTTGCTGTTACTTGTGGGTTCTTTCAGTGTGAAATTGTTTTTGATTTAGAATTAAGAAAACTTCTTACTAATCCCATGATGTCAAGCATGGTCCATACATATTAGAAGGGCTGAGTGAGGAAGGATTAAAGTGGTTATTAGTGAATGATGTCCTATATTCGTTTGTTTTGTACTCTTATCATCAAGAAAATAATTGTTTTCTTTACACACAAGTATGTTATTATACATTATATTCATGGAGTGGCATTTTGAGAGGTACCATAATTTGGTGGTTAGACAGCTAGTTGCTCTTACAGCGCTATGATCTGAGCAAATTATTTAAACTCTCTAAGATTGTATGCTGCAGAGAAATTACCTACTAGTTTTCATAGAGGAAATTTCTTTAGTTCTCTATATCAAATCATAAGACCAGTTCCTATATTTGTTAAGTGAGAACACTGGACTTGAAATTCAGATCCTGAGTGTATAACCTTCCTCAGGATGTGTCTGAAGTTCTCTTGGTTCTACTTACTTTACTTAGTATGAGTTCATGTAAATCTCTCCAGACCTTTCTGAAATCATCTGATCGTTTCTTAGAGAACAATTATATTCTATTACATTTATATACTTTAACTTATTTAGCAATTCCCCAACTGATGGGCATGCACTCAGTTTCCAAAACATTTTTCCAAAACAGTTTCCAAAAAGAACCTGTGGGTCTTTTTCCCTTTTATATGATCTTTTTGGGATATGGACCCAGTAGTGAGACTACTAGATCACAGGGTATGCACAATTTAATATCTTTTTGGGTATTGTTCCGAATTGCTCTCCAGAATGGTTGGATCAGTTCACACTGATGTTATTTTTCTAAGCTCAGTTTCATTAACTGTGAAATTGAGTTAATATTTGTATTATCTCCTCATGTGGTGTTTTTGAGGAAAACATAAATCAAAATCAATATAAATCTGAAGTTATACCCTCATTTTATAAGATCAGTAATATAATATATCAAGCTATATTGTTCCTATTAAAAGTTTTTTGGATAACTGTAATTTCTTGTCTGTCCTTTTAGCTGTTCTAACCAAAATACATATTTTTAATTATCAGCTATTGTTGATGACATCGATTCATTAATTAAAAAAAGCAGAAGGCTAATCATTGTCCTGAGTGAAAATTACATATCTGATAAGGTCAGATATGAACTTGAAAGTGGACTCCATGAAGCACTTGTGGAAAGAAAAATTAAAATAATCTTAATCGAATTCACACCTATTAGCAACTTTACATTCTTGCCACAATCCTTGAAGCTTCTGAAATCTCACAGTATTTTAAAGTGGAAAGCAGATAAGTCTCTTCCTTACAACTCAAGATTTTGGAAAAATCTTCGATACTTGATGCCTGCCAAAACATCCAAGTCAATTGTTTTTTCTTCATATCCTTTGGGAAATGAATCATTGCCTGTTCTTTCAAAGGTTCAGTCTTCAAGATGTCCAAGTTAAGTGGCTGATTATAAAAAAGTCATGTAATGATGATCTGTACCTTCACTTCTTTCTAGCAATCTGTTCATTTAAAATAAACCTTATTTTGGAATTGGTACAAATCTCTGCCTCTTCATCATATTGAGAGTGACCTCTCTCCCTTCTTCTTTCTCCTCCCTTCTTCTGTTTTGTCCTTACCTCCTATATTGCCCAGAGAAGGATGTATTACTTAGAAGCATTTTGATTTGTTTAAAGGTAGATCTTTGGTTCTGAATACTTATAACTTTGTTGGATTAAATAATTACTTTTAAAAAGAGATAAAAGAACATTTTATGTAGATCAAAGTAAAGGCCGTTATTCTTTTCCAAATAATTGTCTGTGTCCCCAAAGTGCTTATATGAAATATCTTAAACCAGAAAAGAAAGAGAAATGAGAAATAGGGCTGTAAGTTAAGGAAGGCCTGAATCTTCTGAATTTACATCTTCCTGGACAAATTTTCAGCTTGCCACTAATTCATCTTATTTTGTACTGGGGTCCCACAATTCCATGTGAGGCATTACAAAGTATCCAACTAGATATATTCCCAAAAATTGAATAGCTGGGTGGTGTAGTTGATAAGTGCTGGGCCTAGAGTCAGGAAGGCTCATCTTCTGTGTTCAAATCTGTAGCTGTATGACTATGGGCAAATTACTTAATCTTCTTTGCTTCAGTCCAGTTGCTTCTATGTATCTGTGAAATATCAGATGTTCTTCATGAAGTTCAACCAAACAAAATATTATAGCAGACTGAATACAGAAGCAGTTATGTCTTCTATTAAGTCAATTTTTAAAAATTGATCAAAAAATAAAATAATACCACCTTATTTTTTTGGAAAATATCAATTTTTATAAGAATAATATTTTGTTAATATATAATGGGTTTATTTTTAAATTGTCATTTTAAAATGAATTAATAAATAATTTAAAATTTTATCAGTTTTAATTTATAGTATAGTAAGCATCAATAGATATAATTGAATAAACAAAAACTTTTTGGAGTCCTTAATTTTTAAGAAGGTAAATTTATTCCAATATAAAAACTATAAAAATTGCTGGTTTATATTAATTTCACATATTTAGGGATGGGTTAGAAGTCACACAGATCCACCAGAGAGTTTTTTAAAGGAAGATACATATAATTCTAAGCAGGATAATAAGATTGATATGCATCTGCTGCCAATCTTTGCTATCAAGTCTTTGGTAATAGAATAAAACAGGGGATCTTAACTTTTCAGTATCATGAACCCTTTGCATAATCTGTTCTCAAAATAATGGTTTGTCTTTCTCTAAATTGATGAAAATATTTAATTTCAGTTAAGGGGTCAGTGAAAATACAAGTTCGTGGATCCCCTGAAAGGTATCCATGGTTAAGAATACATGAACTAATATGAAATCTGTTAAGAGAAAGAAAAAAAGTCATGAAAGTCTATAGGGTGAGCTGTGAAATTTCCAAGTTTGGGAGAAATGAGGGCAGTATAAAAAAAATAGTACTTTTTAACACTGAAAAAGTGGGAAATGAAATAATCAAAATACAGCAGGGCCTATACTATCATTTCAGGAATTTTACCTATCAATAAGTAACATTATTTGATTCAGGTGATTAATGTGTAATTCTAGATATCCTATAACCTATAACTGAAATTATGGATTCACATTGTCTAAATACTGAGAAATCTTATTAAGTGTCTCTGTTTTCCTTGAAACCAGCTTTCCCTTGGGAATATCAGAATTTGGTTTATGTCTAGATCTCAGATGGAAAGAAAACATCTATGCAAGTATTCAGGAAATAAAAAACAACAAATTCTCCCCTATACAATCCTTCAGTAGACTTCCCTGGATTTAGGGTTAGGGAAAGAGGATGAAAGAGCATAAGTGAAAGAACTCAGAATTGCCAAAGAATCAAAGGATTCACTTCTATGACACTCATAGTCCTCTGAACTTACAGCATTACCTTAGATACCCTCTCCTCAAATAGGGAAAAGAACTCAAAATCACTAGAGAATAGAATCCCCTTTTCTAAAACCTACACAGAAAAATTATCCTGGCATGGATTCTGTCAATACAAAGTTATTATTAAATAAAATTAAATTTAAAAAAAATAAATAAATAAAATAAAATAAAATAAAACCTACACAGTTCAAGAAACTCACTACCAGTGAAGGGCAGATTTATTCCTCTATGTTGTGACTCCATCTCTTTCGGTACCTCAGTTTTAGTTTCCATTTTGTCCAAGAATTTCTTTTCTAAGTCAAGGAAGATTGGACCAAGAAACTCACGCAAATGCCTTTCCAGAGCTCATGGTCTTCTGAAGAGCTATGTGTATGGGTAGCCTACTCCCAAAAGAAAAGAAACTATTCATATCTGAACAGTCTTTCTAAACTCCTGACTATTATTATTATTCTATCTAAGCATCTTTCCAATTAAAGGCCCAAATCAGAGTTTGTGGCCCAGATCTATGAATCAAAAATAAATCAGCTATCCTTAGTGTGGTATGAATGGTAACATCTAGGATAGAACAAAGAATTAACAATTTATTAAGAGAATTCTCATTAGGAGAACTCATTTATATAGCATTGTAAAAAGCACTTTAAGATATTTTAAAATTACATTATTTATTGATTCATTTGTATACACATACATGTATATGTACATATATATACATACATATATGTATATATACATACATTATATATATATATATATTCCTTACTTTACAGATAAGGATAAAATTGCCCTGATAAAGTCACATGTCTAGTGAGTGGCAGTCGTGAAACTCAAACTCAGATCTCCTGACTTCAAATACAAATAAAAGTGAGGAAATGCAGTATAAAGTAGAAAGAACACTGAATTTGGAATCACATGACCTAATTAAAATCTTAACTATTGCTTACAATCTTTGTGGCTTGAATGACTCATTTAAGTTTTGTAGGCTTTATTCTTTCCAGTTATAAATGAGAGAATTCAATTAGAAAATTTCTAAATACTTAAGGGAACATTTACATCTATAAATGCTTACATCAATAAAGCAGAGAAAGAGCATGTCAGTGATTTTAGATATACAACTAAAAAACCTATGAAAAGAAAACAATTTTGGGGGGCAGCTAATTGGATAGAGCAGGAGCCCTGAAGTCTGGAGGACCTGATTTCAAATCTGATGTCAGATATTAACACTTCCTGAGCTGTCTCACTCTGGGCAAGTCACTTAACTCCAATTACCTCAGCAAAAAACAAAAACAAATAATTTTTTTAAAATTCCTAAATACCAACATCCTTTAAATCAAAGAAGAGGTTAATAAAATTGAAAGTTTAAAAAAACGAACTAATAAAATTAAAAGCTAGTTAATTAAAAAAATAGATAACAATTGGTTGATTTGATTTAAAAAACAAAAAACAAAAAACAAAAGCCCTACTGGGTCTGCATCCCAAAGAAATAATAAAAAGAATAAAGGAGCTATATATGCAAATATATTTGTAGTAGCTCTTTTTGTAGTGGCAAGGAACTGGAAATTTAGTGGATGCTCATCAGTTGGGGAATAGCTGAATAATTATGATATAATGAAGATAATGGAATATTATTGTTCTATTAAAAATGATGAGCATGCTGATTTCAAAAAAGCCTGGAAAGACTTAACATGAACTGATGCTAAGTGAAATGAAGAAAACCAGGAGAACGTTGTACACAGTAACAAGCTTATATGATGGACTGTGATGGACTTGGTTCTTCTTAACAATGTAGTGATTCAAAGCAATTCCAATAGACTTAGGATGGAAAATGCCAGTCATATCCAGAGTGAACTACAGAGACTAAATGTGGGTCGAAGCATAGTATTTTCATCTTTTTGCTTGTTTTCCTTTCTTATTCTTTTTTTCCTTTACATTTGCTTTTTCTTGCACAATATGATAAATATGAAAATGTATCTAAAAGGGTAGCATATTTTTAACCTATATCAGATTCTTTGCTATCTTGGGAAGAGGGAGGTAAGGAAGAAGAGAGAAAAATTTGGAACACAAAGTTTTACAAAAATGAATGTTGAAAACTATCATTACTTGTAGTCGGAAAAATAAAATACTATTCAGAAAAAAAAAATAAGAAAAATTACCAATAAAAAAAATGAAAATGGTAAATGCATAGTCCACAAAGAAGAAATTAGAACAATTGTTAGGAACTATTTTGACCAATTATATGCTAATAAAACTGACAATCTAAATAAAATGGCTAAATATTTACAAAAATGTAAACTGCTCAGATGAACAGAAGAGAAACAGAATACCTTGTCTTAGAAAAAAGAGATGGACAAGCCATCAGTGAAAAAAGAAAAAAAAAATATATCTAGGGTCAAATGGATTTACAAGCATCTAAGGGTCAATCAATCCTAATGCTATATAAATTATTAGAAAACATAAGATATAGAATTTTTTATATTACACAAATATGATTTTACATCTAAACCTGGAGGAATAAAAACAGAATATAATAGACCAATTTCTCTAATGAATATTGAAGCAAAAAAAAATTTTAATGAAATTCTAGCAGGAAGATTATGACAATATTTTGCAAAGATCTTACGAGATGGGACTTACACCAAGAAGGCAGAGGTGATTGAAAATTTAGGAAAACTATAAGCATGATTGACCGTATCAATAACAAAAATAAGATTATAGCAATAGATGCAGAAAAAAAAACTTTAAATAAATTATGATACCCATTCCTATTAAAATATTTGAAAGGATAGGAATAAATGGAGTTTTTCAAATAATTCCTTCTAAAAATAAAAAATAAACATTATCTTCAATGGAGATAAAGTACTTTCCAATAATATCAGGAGAGAAACAAAGATGTCCTTTATCACCATTATTATATAGTACTATACTAAAAGTCTAGCTATCTTAAAAAGATAAGAAAAACAATTGAAGAAATAACAAGTAACAAAGAAATAAATCTTACTCATTTCAGAGTATGTTATACTTAATAGAATTCTAGAGAATCAACAATATAAAATTAGTTGAAACAATCAACACCTTTAGCATTGTTGCAGAATATAAAATTAATGTTTATAAGTCATCAACATTTCTATATATTGCCAACAAAATCTGGCAGGATTTTCAGAGAAATTTCATTTAAAATAACTGCAGATAACATTTATGTATAGAAAAAAATGTCTGGGAATCTACCTGTCAACATATATAAAGGAACTATATGATCACAATTTCAAAATACTTCACACAAATAAAGGCAACAATTGGAGAAAAATTTTCTGTGCCAATATAATATTGACCAGGTCAGTGTAATGAAAATGACAATCTAGTAAAGCTAATTGACTTACTCATTCCTATAGGTAAAGCTAGAAAAAATAGTAACAATTCATCTAGAGGAACAAAAATCCAAGAATATCAAAAGAATTAATGAAAATAAAAGTAAAGGAATGCTACATAGCAGTACCAGATCTCAAGCTATACTTTTCTGGATCAATATCCAGATCAAGCCTACTAATCACAATTATACCCAAGATACTCTTAAGCCCTCTTCTCTTTTCCTTCTTAAACTATTTTGTTTAGTGATATCATCCATTTTAACAGATTTAATAATTATCTCTATGCTAATGATTCTTATGTTTAATTCTCTAGCCTTAACCTGTCTCCTGACCTTCAAACTTAAATCTATAACTACCATTTGGACATTTTGAACAAGGTATCTTGTAGATGGTAGAAACTGAACATATTATAAACTAACTCAATATCTCCTCATGCTCTACCCCCCAAACACAAATCCTTTTCTCTTCCTGATTTTACTGTTGTTGTCAAGGAGGCCAACATTCTCCAGATCACCCAGGTTCATAACTAAAGTGAAATTCTTCACTCCTATCTCACCCCTATATCTAATTAATTACTAAGTCTTGTTGATTTAGTCCTTCTTAAATTTCTCATATATACATTCTTTACCCCTCTGACACTATGCTGGGAGACACACTCATCATTTTATTCCTTGACAATTGTAATAGTTTTCTGGTTGATCTCCCTAACTTGAATTTTACTATACATTGGTCTATCCATCTTTTCACTTGGTCCTATTCAGTTAAACTGATCTTCCTAAAATATGAATGACCATCTTATTCAATAAATCCCAGTAGCTCTATGTTGGAATCCTTACAAAATTATGTCAGTTGCCTAATTTAGCATGATACTTCTCTAACTCACTAATGTTTTTAAGTACTCAATGGAATTCACACTTTGGGGAGATTCACAAGTCAGTATTTAGTATGAGATTCACAAGTTAGAAACCCATAATCCCACTCTCAGATCCCATAATCCCACTCTCTCAGAGGAGGAGTCAACCTTTGGGAGATCATATATAAGAAGTTCTTGGAGCTTCAGTCAGTTAGTGTTAGAATTCTTATTCTTCTTTTAAAATAATATAAAGGCTCTCTTTGGGAGAAAGCAGGTTTCTCAGGGAGGTTTTTTGGAGGCAGCCTTAGTTGCAGCTGAAAGTAATAATCACCCAAAACGCAGCCAGGTGATAAAAGTTCAGATCTTTTATTGTCTCTAATATAGCCCAGTTAGCTTAGAGGCCTATCTCTCTGATTGGTTCCAAGAGTTCTTGCCGCTTTGTCCTTTGTTTCTGCCTCTGCTTTCTTCAGCCTCCAGAGCCAGCACCAAGTTGAATCTGTCTTGCCTCTGAGAGAGGGCTTCTGGCTCTCAATCTCCCAGAGTGCTCTGTGTCTGTCCCAGCATGCTCCTCTCCAATCTAATTCAGCTGAACTCTCTGACTGGGCTCACTGAAGGTCTATTTATGCTTCTTCGAGAGAGAGGGATTGTGGGATGCGAGAGAGAGGGATTATGGGTTTCTCTCAGAGTGCTCTCTGGTCCTGAGAGCTTCAAAGGAGGTGTGAATTCACAAAGTTACAAAGTTTACTTTGTGAAACTCCCATACTGGTGAACTCCAATGAGTACTTAAATACTTCTTGTTTATATGAGCTCTCTAAAGGTGTGAACACAAGCATTGTTTCTATTAGTTCTACTTAGTACCTTGTTTTAGGTTCTGGCCCAAAAGATCAGATCAGTGATACTGAGCCATGCTAAATTAGATAATTAAGTCTAATGACTTAACAGTTTATAAAGATTCCAACATCTCTCACTTTCTTTTGTTTTAGAACATAGGATGGTCATGACCTCCCTGACTTCTCAAGGAGATGAGAATCCCAAAAAGGTGATCACACCTTCCCTGACTGCTCAAAAAAGGAGTGAAAACACCATAAAAAGAAGGTGGTCATACCTCCCTGACTTCTCAGGAAGGGAGATGTAAACACCAAAGGAAATAGGAAATCAAATCAGATTAGCGGGTTTCTGAAGGGACTCACTTGAAACAGGTACACATAAATCCATCAATATGGGCCAGAACTTGAAACAGATATATGTGGTATACATAAATCCATCAATATGGGAGGCTTTACACATAATGGCATAAGCACATAACAATATAACACAGACTAATAGTAATGTAACAAATAACATGAATCAACATAAAAATTTACACATGTCCATAAGTTCTAGAAATAGTCCAAAAGGAATCCATTGTCCATCAGTTCATGTGCCAGGAATCCAATAGTTCCCGTAAACTCTGAAATACTGCAATAGTCTCATCAACAATTTTTCATCTCAATGAATCCAATGATTCTTGCTGGTTTTTCCAAGAACTAAAACAGTCTCATCTTGTGTTAGGAAATCCAATGATTCCTGAAGATTCTTAAAAGTTCTTTTAACAGTCTCATTGTCAGCCATGCTCTTTCAGTGTCAGATGTTTCTTAAATCTTCTCCTTTGTTTTGAAGTTTTTCTGCTTTTCTGTTTCTCTCTGATGGACAAGGCGAATATGGCTCTTTGGCACCCATCTGATTCCTTCTCCTCCAGTAAAGATACAAGCAAACCCTCTTCCCCAAGCAGTTCTCTATCAACTTTAATGATTTAACAGTTTGTAAAGATTCCAACAAGTTAGTTAATTCGGAAGATTGACAGAGAGGGGAGCACTCTGGGACAGCACAGATGACTCTGGGAGATTAAGAGCCAGAAGCTCTCTCTTGGAGGCAAGACAGATTCATTCTAACTTTCACCTTGGTGCTGGCTGGAGATATTTGGAAGAAGAGAAGCCAAAGCCAGCAGAGGCAAAAGATTAGCAGCAAAAGCTCTTGGAACCAAGCAGAGAGATAAGCCTCCAAGAAAATTAACTGGGATATTTTGGAGGAAGCAATAAAAGATCTGAACTTTTTATACCTGGCTGCATTTGGAGTGATAATTACTTTTAACTGAAACTAAAGTTGCCTCTAGAAAACCTCCCCAAGAAACCTGCTCCGAGAGTGAATCATATATTATAGAAAAGAAGAAGAACACCACAGCTCTATTTTCAAGATCAAACATAATTTGTTTGGCATTCAAAGTCCTTCATAACCTGGTCCTTTCCTTCATTTCCCATTTTTTTTTTAGTTATACCTTTTTTATTTACAAGATATATGCATGGGTAATTTTTCAGTATTGACCCTTGCAAAGCCTTCTGTTCCAACTTTTCCCTTCCTTCCCCCCAACCCCTCCCCCAGATGGCAGGTAAACCAATACATGTTAAATATGTTAAAGTATATGTTAGATAAATATATGTATACATAGTCATACAGTTATTTTGCCACACAAGAAGAATCAGACTTTGAAATAATGTAAAATTAACCTGAGAAGGAAATCAAAAATGCAAGTGGACAAAAACAGAGGGATTGAAAATGCTATGTAGTGGTTCACATTCATTTTCCAGAGTTCTTTTGCTGGGTATAGCTGGTTCTATTCATTATTGAACAAATGGAATTGATTTGCTTCATTTCTTTGGTGAAGAAAGCTACATCCATCAAAATTGATCATCATATAGTATTGTTGTTGAAGTATATAATGATTTCCTGGTCCTGCTCATTTCACTAGCATCAGTTCATGCAAATCTCTCCAGGCCTTTCTGAAATCATCCTGCTGGTCATTTCTTACAGAACAACAATATTCCATAACATTCATATACCATAATTTATTCAGCCATTCCTCAATTGAAGGGCATCCACTCAATTTCCAGTTTCTAGCTACTACAAAGAGGGCTGCCACAAACATTCTTGCACATACAGATCTCTTTTCCTTCCTTAAGATCTCTTTGGGATATAAGCCCAGTAGTAACACTGATGGATCAAAGAGTATGCACAGTTTGATAACTTTTTGAGCATAGTTCCAAACTGCTCTCCAGAATGGCTGGATGTATTCACAATTCCATGAACAATGCATCAGAGTCCCATTTTCCTACATCCCCTCCAACATTCAGCTGTCATCCTAACCAATCTGAAAAATATGTAGTGGTATCTCAGAGTTGTCTTAATTTGCATTTCTCTGATTAATAATGACTTGGAGCATCTTTTCATATAGCTAGAAATAGTTTCAATTTCTTCTTCTGAAAATTGTCTGTTAATATCCTTTGACCATTTATCAATCGGAGAATGGCTTGATTTCCTATAAATTAGAGTCAATTCTCTATGTATTTTGGAAATGAGGCCTTTATCAGAACCTTTGACTGTAAAAATGTTTTCCCAGTTTATTGTTTCTCTTCTAATCTTGTCTGTGTTGGCTTTGTTTGTACAAAAGCTTTTCAATTTGATATAATCAAAATTTTCTATTTTGTGATTAATAATGATCTCTAGTTCTTTGTCACAAATTCCTTCCTCCTCCATAGATCTGAGAGGTAAACTATCCTATGTTCTTCGAATTTATTTATAATCTCATTCTTTATACCTAGATCATGAACTCATTTTGACTTTATCTTGGTGCACAGTGTTAAGTATGGATCAATGTCTAGTTTCTGCCATAATAATTTTCAATTTTCCCAGCAGTTTTTGTCAAACAGTGAATTCTTATCCCCAAAGCTGTGGTATTTGGGTTTGTAAAACATTCGATTTATTAAAGTTATTAATTTTTTGTCCTGTGAACCTAACCTATTCCACTGATCAACTAGTCTATTTCTTAGCCAATACCAAATGGTTTTGGTGACCGCTGCTTTATAATATAGTTTTAGATCTGGTACAGCTAGGCCACCTTCATTTGATTTTTTTTTTCATTAATTCCCTTGAAAGTCTTGACCTTTTGTTTTTCCATATGAACTTTGTTGTTATTTTTTCTCGGTCATTAAAATAGTTTTTTGGGAATCTGATTGGCATAGCACTAAATAAATAGATTAGTTTAGATAGTATTGTCACCTTTATTATATTTGCTTGACTATCCAAGAGCACTTAGTATTTTTCCAGTTGGTTAGATCTGACTTTATTTGTGTGGAAAGTGTTTTGCAGTTTTGCTCTTATAGTTCCTGATTTTCCCTTGGCAGATAGATTCCTAAATATTTTATACTATCGGAAATTACTTTAGATGGAATTTCTCTTTGTAACTCTTAATGTTGGATGTTGTTAGTGATATATAAGAATGCTGATGATTTATGTGGGTTTATTTTGTATCCTGCAACTTTGCTAAAGTTGTGGATTATTTCTAATAGTATTTTAGTAAAATCTCTGGGGTTCTGTAAGTATACCATCATATCATCTGCAAAGAGTGATAATTTGGTTTCCTCACTACCTACTCTAATTCCTTTAATCTCTTTCTCAACTCTTATTGCCGAAGTTAGCATTTCTAATACAATATTGAATTGTAATGGTGATCGTGGGCAATCTTGTTTCACTCCTGATCTTATTTGGAATGGTTCCAGTTTGTCCCCATTACATATGATGCTTACTCATGGTTTTAAATAGATGCTACTGATTATTTTAAGGAAATTCCATTTATTTCTATACTCTCAAGTGTTTTTAATAGGAATGGATATTGGATTTTATCAAATGCTTTTTCTGTATCTATTGAGATGATCATATGGTTTTTGCTAATTTGGTTATTGATATAGTCAATCATGCTAATTGTTTTCCTAATATTGAACCAGCCCTATATTCCTGGTATAAATTCTACTTGGTCATAGTATATTATCCTGGGGATAATTTTCTGTAATCTTTTTGCTAATATTTTATTTAAGATTTTTGCATTAATATTCATTAGGGAGATTGGTCTATAATTTTCATTCTCTATTTTCAACCTACCTGGTTTAGGTATCAGTACCATGTCTGTGTCATAAAAGGAATTTGGTAGGAGTCTTTCATTCCCTATTTTTTCAAATAGTTTATATAACATTGGAGTTAATTGTTCTTTAAATGTTTGTTAGAATTCACATATTAATCCATCTAGTCCTGAGGATATTTTCTTAGAGAGTTGATTAATAGCTTGTTCTATTTCTTTTTCTAAAATGGGACTATTTAAGCAATTTACTTTCTCCTCTATTAATCTGGGAAACCTATTTTTTTTTTAAGGCAGCCATACATTCCACTTAGGTTATTAAATTTATTATCATAAAGTTGGGCAAAATATAAGTACATATATACATCTATGAACATATGTAAGTGTATATCTAGATATATGATATAGTGCAGGGCAGATACAGAAAGACACATAAATGGAGAGATGGACAGTTCTTAATCTGATCCTGGTTGGGAAGAAAGAAGAAGGGAAAAAAATAGATATTTTGAGGTTTGGTGTAAATGAGGAAGTTCATACTTCTTTTTTCTCGGGAAAAATAGATGAAAGTGTCCTTTAGTCTTGGCCACAGTTTCCTCATTTTAAAAATAAGAAAACTAGATTAGATGATCCTAAAGTCCCTTTCAACCATAATACTTTCTGTGACTGTGATTTTTTTGAGGATTAAGCAAAGAACTCAGACTTTAAGAAGTCAAAATATATGAAGTTCTGTAATTAATTTTTTTAAAAATCCATATACTAAAAAATTAGGTAACAAGATATCATGTAACAGAATATTCTCATTTAATCCATTGCCTCTAAAATTAGTGAACATAGCTAGTACTTTGCTAAGGATACACATTCAAGTATATGACAAGGCAAGTTCAGATAAGTTCTACTTTCTTCCTTAAGATGTATTATATTAAGATGTATTCCTTTAAATGTATTTAAAAAATACATTTGAAATCAATCATAAACCAATTCTATGAAAATGCATCATCATTGCTCTCATATCATAGACATAGAGCAGGAAGTAAGGTTATTTTCAGTTCCAAATTCTGTTCCTCCATCCCTTCCCCACCCATTAAAAAAGCAAGACATACAATACTCATAATACATATGAAATCATACAAAATATATTTCTACTATAGTCTTGTTGTGGAGGGTGAAAACAACAAAAAATTAAGTGGAAAAAATAGGCTTCAATTTGCACTCAAAGCTCATCAGTTGTCTCTTTGGAGATGGATAGCATTATTTATCATGAGTCCTTTGGAATTGTTATGTATCATTGATTAGAGTATATTAATCTTTCAAGGTGATTATTTCAAAATTGTTACTATGTACAATGTTCTACTAGTTCTTCTTAATTCACTATATATCAGTTCATATTTTAAGTTTTTCTCAAACTATCCCTATGGTCAGTTCTGATAGCTTAATAGTGTTCTATTACAATCATGTATCAAAGCTTATTTTTCAGTTCCTCAATTGATAGATGTCTGATTGGTTTCCAATTCTTTGCTACTACAAAAAGAATTATTATAAATATTTTCTACATATAGTTCATCCCCTCTTTGAAATTTTTTTAGTATATTTATCTAGATGTGATATTTGATGCTATTGTATTAAAGGGTATGCTCAGTTTTGTAATTCGTTGGTGATAGTTCCAAGTTATGCTTTAGAATGGCTTCAACTCCACCAACAATGGAATGCATTGGTATACTCATTTTTCCATATTTCCTCTATCATATCATTTTTATTTTCTGTCATGTTAATCAATCTGACAGATATAAGCTAGTGCCCTAGAGTTGTTTTTTCATTTCACTAATTACTTATTTAAAGAACTTTTTCATATGACTATTCATAGTTTTAATTCCTTCCTCTGAAAACTGCTTGTTTTCATATTCTCTGACTATTTATCACTTAGACAATGGCTTTCATTTTTATAAATTTAGCTCAGTTCTCTACATAGTTGAGAAATGAAACCTGTAATAGAAACTTGTAGTAAAAAACAAATCTCCCAATTTCCTTCTAATTTTAGTTGCATTTTATTTGTACAAAAACATTCTAATTTAATATAATCAAAATTATCCACTTTACCTCACATAATTGTCTTTATCTCTTGTTTGATGTCTTCCCTCATCTATAGATCTGATAATTTTTTCCCATGCTTCCTTCATTTGCTTATAATATCATTCTTCATAACCAAAACATGTACCCATTTGATTTTCTCTTGATATATAGTATGAGATGATTAGTTCTTGTCAGAAGGCTTTTCACTTTTTCCAGCAATTTTTATTGAATTGAATTGAATTTTATTGAATTGAAACCCAATTGCTTGGAACTTTGGGTTTATCAAACACAAGGCTACTATGCCATTGAACTACCACTTTATCTCTCATCCAATACCAAATTGTTTTAATATTTACTACTTTGTAACAGAGTTTGAGATCTGATACTACTCTATAGTCTTCTTTCACTTGTATTCGTTAATTTCCTGATATTCTTGAACTCTGGTTCCTACAGATGAATTTTATTAGGTTTTTTTTTTCTTTTTCTGAATTCTATGAAGTAAATCTTTGGTAGTTAGATTGTTATTTGCTAAATAAGTAAATTAGCTTAGATAGAATTGTCATTTTCAAAATTATATTTACTTATCTTTCACACAAGCAATTAATGTTTCTTCAGTTGTTCAAATGGTTTATTTTCTGTGAAATGTTTTGAAATTGTGTTCATATAGTTCTTGTATATATTTTGACAGATAGTCTTCGAGTTATTTTGTACTATCTGCAGTTATTTTAAAATAACTCATATAGAGAGTCAGCAAAGGAATTTGAGGGGGGAAAAGTCAGAAAAGAAGGTGGTTTTTGGTTTTTTCTCTCCCTCTCCCCTTCCTTTCCTTCTTCCCTCCCTCCTTCCTTCCCCCCTCCATTTCTCTCTCTCTCTTTCCCTCTCTCTCTCTCTTTCACACACAAACACACACACACACACACACACACACACACACACACACACACATCCACACAAAGAGAAGAGAGCATCAAAAAGAATGTGATCAACAAGATCAAAGTCTGCAGAAAGGGCAAGAATAATGAGGATTGAGAAAAAGTTGATAAAATTAATGATTAAGAGAAGTATCTTTGGAATTGGCAACTTGGGAGTAGTTTATTATATAACACTTCATTTGTGTCATACTCACATAGAAATGGGGTCACTAAAACATACATAAGGATCCCTGTGAGTCACATATTGACTTAGAGAAGCACAAATTAAGGTATATATTTATTTTGTTTAACATTTTCCAATTATATTTTAACCTGGTTCAGGTTCATTCTGGAGTGCTCTGGCCAACATGAAATTCCTGGAAGTATACCATATTGTCTTTTATCCAGTCTGTAGCATTATGAACAGTGCTGCTAAAAATATTTTGGGATATATTGGGTCTTTCTCTCTGACTTCTGGTTTGTACCAAGTAAGGGAATTACTGAATTAAAAAGGATGAACATTTTGGTACTTTTTCTTATAGAGTTCATGGCATTTGAAAGTACTCTTTTGAAAGAGTGTGACTCTCCATTATAACTCACACCAGTCATATAAATCTAAAGTATTTGAAAAATGAATCAATTACAGATTTTTTAAATATGTTCAATTTTATCATTACCTATGTTCTCACAAATTATAATCTGTAGGCAGAAGTGATGTATAAAAAATATAATTTTCATATGAATCAATTTCTCTGAGATCAATATATTGGATTTCTGTACCTTTGCTGTCATTATACATTCCTCCTAATAATGCTCAATGAGCCTTTTTTTTTTCTTTTTACTGTGGTAGCTTGCTGACAATCCATGGTGGTGGTAGTGATTGTGTATGTGTGTGGGGAACTTCCATTCAATCATTAATCATTCTTTTGGGATTTTTGATGACCATAACCATGACATGATTACTCGTATGTTCAGCCCTATGAAATATGTGACTAAATATTCTCTCAGGTAACCACTGGGCTATTGGAAACTGTTATTTCCCCCTTTATCTCTGAGTAATACTATCTCTATATTTTGTAAAGTACCTGTTCTAACCCAATGGATACAATGCCATCTTGGTGATGTTAGATGTTATTACATAGTTTATTCTTTCTCTGTGTTGAAATATTGGATATGACCAGTAACTTCCTCCATTTGATCCAGGAGGAACCTTTCCACTCAACATTTTTCTCTCCCACATCATCTCCAGTCAGAATCCCCAATTTATCTCATGTTTTAGAGTGTTCTAGTCAGCAAAAGGTTAAGTAAGAACATAGAACTTAGCTTTTAAAAAAAGGTCCTAATTTATTTTTATTGAACAGTGACATGAAATTATATGTTATATTGAAGAGGGGAGAAGAGTAGATAAAAGAGCTAACAATTCTAAGGTGAGGTATGGAATGATGACAAATTTTACCTCACACACATTAATGAGAATAGGCTATTTAGTTTAATTTATTTTTTGTATGTTTTTTTTGTTAGAATATATCCACAAATATACTCACCTCTCATATCATTAGATGATGAATACAAATTCTATGAAATTCTCCTTCCTCTTCCTTTTTCTTTTGAGTAACTTGGGAAGATAACATGTTTCTACCCATGATGATAGGTGGAGATAAAGAAATAGAAGAAAACTCCTAAAAACTTGAGAAATTATTCTTCTTCCTGTGCCTGACTCTCTATATGGGTTACTTTATCAACATCAGTGGTGGTTAGGCTCTGGTTTTGATGTGGTGACCACATCCTTTCACTTCCCGTAAAGAAAGACCTGTGGCAACTTTTGCTGAAGCTGGGAAGGAACTGGAAGAAGCTGAAGGAATTGTAATATTTATTCCTCATTCTTCTTAAAACACTTTGTAGATATCTATTTTATCTTTCTTTCCTTTTTCCTTGCTTCCAAATGACTGATACTAGTTGCTTTCCTAAAACAAGATTAGTTACAAAGTATAAATCATTAGTTATGATGCTGAATCCACTGAAGCCATTTGTAACTTTTCTTTTCTTTTTTTTTTTTTTAAATGTGCCTCTGGGCCATAATCTATTGTTAGAAAGAATAGCAGCTATAGTCATCTTGGTGATCATACAAGATGATTTTTCCTCTTAACCTAACAGGAATCACCAGTGCTTCTTTTTGTACTCATCTTTCTCAATTCAATATAATAAGGAAATTATCCAGTGCTAAGAATTCTGGGTAAGACTTCTGGTGCTGATATAGGACAGCAATGTCCTGAGTTCATAAACCAGGGCAGGTGGGGTTCCCTCATAGGAATCTATGATGAAATCAATAGATTCCTATGAGGGAACCCCACCTGCCCTGGTTTCATCAACTGGTATGTGACTGAAAGGACAATTAGATAGTACAATGGGTAGTTAAAAAAATAAATCTAGGTTGGACTATCCTAGTAAAATGAGCAAGTCTTCATCATCTGAAACCCCAGCACTCAAATCTAGTGGCCCAGCTTGTGTCCCCTAGCACAAAAAGCTTGGGGCGGTGCCTTCCAAACCCAAGGAGGAGAGCTCAACTTCAAAGCCAGGAAATAGGTAAAAAAAAAAAAATGAGCAAGAAACAAAAAAGAACTTGACCATAGTGGTGGTCAGGGTGACAAAGAAGATTTAAAAACATCATCTCAGAAGATTACAAAATGTCTACATGCAAAACTTCAAAGTGGGATATGAATTGGTCTCAAGCCTAAAAAATCTTTTTGGAAGAGCTCAAAAAGTACTTTAAAAAATCAAATAAAAGAGGTAGGAGAAAAATTGGGAAAGGAAATGAGAGATATGCAAAAAAAAAAAAAAAAGAGTCAACTGCTTGGAAAAAAAGGATAAAAATTGGCTGAAAAACAACAGTAACAATTCCTTAAAAAATATAATTGCCAAATTGAAAAAAAAATCCACCAAAGAAAATGACTCTTTGTTCTATTAATGTTATATGATTTTTAAGAGAAGTTCGCATCCGCTTTTATAAATGACGCTCTCAGGCTCAGTTAAAGTAAAGGTAAAATATAATTATACAATGCACGGGATAGAATGCTTGCAATAACAACACATACAGCAAATAATATACAAGAGGCAAAGAATAATAAGGATTATGTTTAGAATAGCAGAGAAAGAGAGGGAATACATTACTCAGTATGATCGAGGGAGCTTCAACTCTAATTGGACGGCTGGGAAGGCCCCGATATTTCAGCCTGTGAGTCTCGATCGGGAAAGTCCTAGGCAGATTGTCATCTCCATAGGTAAGGCTTCAAAGTGGAGAATGCTTTGCCCACTCTTTATAGGGGTCCAAACAAAGAAGGTTTTGGGCCAAATGAAGACCTCATCTAAGACAAGGACGCACCAACTAGGGCTCCAGGTGGTTATAATCAAATGTTGCATTGATAAGGGGCCAGTCCTTATCAACAGCAACAGTTCCAAGGAGTGGCGAGTTCCTGGAATCATATAATTGGAGCTAAAACACAGGTGGTACATGCCTGTCTTATAGATTAAAAAGGAAAGAGTTGAAATATATGTTCTTATGGGTCAAGGAATGGTCAGGTTTTCATAGGAGAAGGAGTTAAAATATAATGCTCTTGGGGTGAGAGAGTAGTCAAGTCCTCACAGGGGGAGTCACGTCCTTCCTCCATTGGGTTCTCATGGTTTACATGGGAATTAGGTTCATATGGGGAAAGTCACGTCCTTACAATGATTTGAAATGAACTTACTACTAATAAGGAGATTTCTTATTCACTCCTTAAAAAGTAGAATTAGCCAAATGGAAAAGGAGGTACAAAAGCTAAGTAAAGGAAATCATTCCTTAAAAATTAGAATTAGATAAGTGGAATCTAATGACCCTATGAGATAAGAAAACTCCAAATAATGTTACAAAGAGTGGGACACAATTGAAATAACTGAACAACAACAACATGTGATTGGAAGGTTTTGGAAACTGACCATATTACTGGAACCAATGTGATATAGGGGATAGAGTACTGGCCCTGAATTCAGGAGGATCTGAGTTCAAATCTTCAGATACTTAAACTCTTCCTAGCTGTGTAATCCTGGGCAAATCACTTAACCCCAATTGCCTCAAAAAAATTTCCTAAAAGACAGATTTTCAAAGAAGTTACATAAGACAAACACTAACATAGAAATCAGAAGAAGTGATATAAGACATGCTGCCATCAAAGAAGGCTATATTCTGTGAGTGAAGCAGAATTGTAGTCGTTCAAAAGAAACATGAGAAATTTAGAGATATCTCCATTTTAAATGTTCATATGAATTATTTGTGCCCAACCTAGTAGAACTTCCTAAGCTCATATTGATTTGATTAGACATAGACATTCACATTGACTCTTAACATAGTGATGTCATTTTGGTCCTCTTTGAAAACAAAGGACAACAACCAATCAATTCCTATAATAATTTGGTCTTTCATTTCTCTGTGTATTTTTCATACATTCAAAGCTTTCAAGGTAGCCATTCTGCCCTCGAGGTGCTTTCTGCCTCTACTTTGTAGGGCTTATCCAATGGTTTCCCTTTTTCCATTGTGTCTCACTTTCAGGACTATGCCAATTATTGCAGATGTCAGAGAGGCCATTGTCCCATGGTAGGACACTTCCCTCCCTACTGATCAATACCCTTTCTTGTTGACACTTTTGTCTTTCTTTGTATATTTGCCTGGAAATCTCCCTAGGTGCCACTTGCCCCCTGGGTTTCCTACTCTCCTTCACTAGGACAAGTAGTCAACTTTGTATTTGAAGGTCTTTCTCTTGAGGACTTGCAGAACTTGTTTCTGAATTTGTGTTAAATTTAAGAACTTTGTGTCTTGGGGTTTACACCTTGTATTATTTTCTGGATGTATCTGTGAATTCTTTTAACTGAAATTTCATTTTTTATGTTCAGAAGTTCTGACCCATTCTCTTCCACTATTTCTTTCAATGTAGTATTAAGGTCAAGCATTCAAACTCTTCTACAAAGAGCATAGTTTTAATGGGCTGGCCAAGTTATTCAAATACTAAGTGTACTTTTGCCTAAAAGATTATTTTATAGAAAATTCACACAAGATAAGCACTCACGTGGTTGTCAGAAGTAATACAAGGACATTCTCAAGGTTTATCTGAAAAACTTTGAAATTGATTATGAAATTGGCACAGGATGACCCAATATGGCATGCCCTCATCAAAGAAGGCTCTGTCCTATATAATTGCAGTAGCTCAAAATTAACATGAGATGTATAGATTTAGAGATTTCATTGTGAATGTATGAATATTAAATTTTTTGCTTGACTTATGGTAGAGCCTTCAGAGTTTATATTGGTCTGATTAGACATTATTTGTCACACTGTACCTTGACACAGTCATTTTGATATTCTTTGAGAATGAGAGATAATCAATCAAGGTTTTTTTGTCCTATCATATTCTTCTAGGAAACCTATGATACTTGGGTTGTTTCTGAGGTGGCTGGGATAGTAATATATATTTCAAAATAAACATGTGACAAATTCACAATGATCATTCTCTTTGACAAAAGGTAGATTTATTTAGGGGAAGGGGCTACACACCAGGAATGATAAGTATGAAATAAAGTTGGGAGAGCATATAGTTAGAAAAGGAAAAAGGCAAGTTCCTCAGGGGAATTTAAAATAAAACAAGAGAAAGAAAATACTCCATGAAGTGGGAGGAAGTCATTTCCTGTCAGGTTAGACTGAGCAGAGTTAGCTACAATAAAGAGAATGGTGCCATTAGAGGCAAAGCACTATGAGGGAGAGAAGGGAATGTGTCTTCTCTGATATCTGCAGTGGGATTAGTCCTAAAAATAACTTGAGCCAAGATTTTCATCATAAGCAAATCTTTTATAGGGAAAATTTATTCTTGAGGGTTTTTCTCAATGAGACCATAGAAGTAAAGGCAGGAACTCAGAGGAAGGAGTCAGGAGCCAGAATGTACCAGGCTAAAGACTCAAAAGGTTGTTTGAAGCTACCCAGAGTTTGGGGGATGGACAATGGGGGTTGCTAAAGAGTTCTTTTCTAGCAAAGGGCTATCAAACTGTGCATAATCTTTGATCCAGCAGTCTCACTACTAGGTCTGTATCCCAAAGAGATCATAAAAAAGGAAAAAGGACCCACAAGTGCAAAAATGTTTGTAGCAGCCCTTTTTGTAGTGGCAAGGAATTGGAAATTGAGCCTATTAGTTGGAGAGTGTCTGAATAAGTTATGATATTCATGGAATATTATTTTTGTATAAGAAATGATCAGCAGAATGATTTTAGAAAGACCTGGTGAAACTTAAAAGAACTGATGCTAGTTGAAGTGAGTAGAACTAGGAGAACATTGTACACAGCAACAAGTTTATATGATGATCAACTATGGAGGACTTGGGTCTTTTCAACATTGAGATGATTCAGGGCAATTCCAAACATCCAGAGAGAGGACTATCAATTAAATGTGAATCACAACATAGTATTGTCACTTTTGTTGTTGTTGTTGTTTGCTTGCTTGTTTTTTCTTTCTCGTTTTTTCCCCTTGTTGATATGATTTTTCTTGTGCAGCATGATAAATGTGGAAATGTATTTAGAGGAATTGTACATTTAACATATATTGGATTACTTGCTTTCTAAGGGAAAGGGGGAAAGGGGAAGGAGGGAAGGAGGAAAATTTGGAACACAAGCTTTTGCAAGGGTGGATGTTGAAAACTATCTTTATATGTATTTTGAAAAATAAAAAGTTATTATTTTTTTTTTTTGGTTTTTTAACGAGAGCTTACTCGTAGCTTTGTTTTTTTTTTTTTTAAGTTATTATTATTTTTAAAAGAGTTCCTTATTAAATAGTCTGGGAATTATCTGATAATAGAATTATCTGAGGCTAGCTTCTTCCTGACAGGGGAAGTAAGTAATATCAGTTTCTACATATCCTGTCTTCAAGATCTGTTTGCTTTGCTTGCTTACATATTGAGTATATTTTCTTTTAATATTCTTGGTTTTTGCTCTTCTTTTGGATTGTCTTTCATTTCTATGTTTTTGTTTTCCCAATCCATTTTTCTCTCTTTCATTTCTGTGATAAAGTTAAGTTTTTCTATTTTGCTTACTATATTTGCTGTGCAGGCCATACATTTTATTTTCCTAGTTCATATTTCTTTTTAAAAATATTCAGGAATAGCATGTTATGGTTTCACATTAGTGTTTCATCAAATGCTGGATCATTTTCCTTTGTTTGCAGTATTTATTCACAGATTTCTGAACTCTTTTGTTGATCCAAATTTCATTCTGTTTTTCCTATTGGTTTATCTGTTTATAGTCAAGATTTCTAAAATTTCTTTCAGAAAGGAATCTTTGTATTTTCAATTTCTCTGTCTTTCTCTGTCTCTGTCTCTTTTTTCCTCTCTGAATCTGTCTCTGTCTCTTTCTCTCTTGCCCCTAAGTGGGACCAGGTGAAAATTTCTCAAAAAAGTCTATGAGATGGAGTGGATCAGACCTTAGGCCTGAATTTCAAAAGGTCACGTGATCCTTATTCTCAGAGGGCTGTAGGATGGAAAAGATCAGACCCTAGGTCTAAGCTTCAGGAAATTACGGAGACTCATAGGAAGTAGATACCATTGCTGATCCACTGGTCAATGTTTACTTCCTTTTCAATCCATCCAATGAACCCAAGTCTTTTGCTATTTAACTATTCACTATTTCCAGGCACACCATGCGGGGAGATGGTAGCTGAAAGGCAATGTATCTGTTCAGCTGATGTGCTTGGACCTCTTCTTGCAAGGACCTAATAAATGCTTCCTGTTTGTATATGAAGATGCCTCTGAATAGTTCAATTTCGGTAAGGGGGTTTAGCATCAGTTCCACACACTCTTCTTCTCTTCTGCCCCTTTTCCTTATTGCTTATTCCTGATTCCTTTTCCTCAGATTGTCATTTCCTTGGGAGCTGGGTCTCTAAACATATATACATATTGTATGTGTGTGTATAAGCTTCTTTATTTTTAAAATACATGCAAAGATAGTTTTCGACATTCACCCTTGCAAAACCTTATGTTCCATATTTTTCTTCCTCCCTTTCTCCCTCTTCCCCTCCCCTAGACAGTAAGTAATCCAATATAGGTTAAATATGTGCAGTTCTTCTAAACATATTTCCACATTAATCATGCCGCACAAGAAAAAAGGGGGGGGGGGAATGGGAAAAAAAAAACAAACAACAACAAAAAAGATGAAAATATTATGCTGTGATCCACCTTCAGTCCCCACAATTCTTTTCTGGATTCAGATGGCTTTTTTCCATCACAAGTCTATTGAAATCACTTGAGGGGCTAGCTCTTAAAGTGTCTTAGTTCCCTCTCTGATTAATACACAGATCACCAACCTACTAATTTCTACCCTAACTGATTTTAGACTCAGAAGTGGCCCCAGCTGAATGTTTGGGTTCTTCCTTCAGGCTTGATGGATTGTTGCATAGTTGCCCATAAACACAGTCCTACAAACAATGTGAGGAGTTCCTAATTTACTCTGTTCCTTGGAACAGGACTGGCAGTTAAAAGTTTGTTAGCACAAATGGTTCAGGGCCTGTTTTCTACAGAACCAGCAATTTGGAACTATCAGCTGTGCAATATTGATACTTCTGGTTTCATCTCCTTGAAGGCTTTTACTCTGAAGGGCTACGGACAAGCCAAATGTTAAGACTCCAGAAAATTTCCACATCTTGTATCTGGTGTCTCTGTGGCACTGGAAAGAGGAATCAGGGAACCCAGCATAGGGATACATTTTCATATAAGCTGGTATTGTGTTTTTGGTTCTGCTATTGCATCCTTTCTAATGATAAAAGGGAAATAGAAGAGAAGTGCCGAGTAAGCTCAGTGAATGGTCAGTTCTTTTTTTTTTTTTTTTTCCTTTAACCTTCTTTTGGATTCTTGGTCTCCTAGACCATGGAGACAGCTGAAGTTATTTTATCTTTGGTTTGGTTTGAAAGGTATTGGAGAAAATGTATAGCCTACCATTCTGTTGCTCATCTGATTCAGAAGTCATTCATATTTTTTATAGTTCTTGACTATAACAAAAAATTCTATGAATATTTACACTCATGTTTCTTCATTCCCTCTATTTTTTACTTTTTTGAGACATACCTAGTAGTGTTATTTCTGAGTTAGAGAGTATAGGTAGCTTATTGATTTTTGGAGTATATCTAAATTGTTACTCAGAATAGTTGGGTCAATTTACATTTCCACCACTAGTACACTTGTCTTCCCATAGTCCCTTCAACATTCACCAGTTGAATCTTTTGTCATCTTTTCAGATCTTATGGGTGTGAAGTGGTAGATCAGAATTGGTTTAACTTATATTTGTCTTGTTAATAGTAATTGAATCATTCTTCGTATTATTCATAGCTTACATTTCTTCTTTTGATAATTCAAATCATGCTTATCTTTTGACTTAACACCACTGCAAGGAATTAATTCCAAAAGAGATTTTTTAAAAGGGAAAGGACCTATAGGTATAAAAATGTTTATACCAGCTCTTTTATCAGCACAAAAAAATGGAAATTGATATTCTATGAATATTTTCACAAATATTTCTTCATTCCCTCAGATAATTGTCTGTTCAAAAATGTGGTTATATCTCCAATTGGGGAATTGCTCATTCTTATATATTTGATATATTTGTCTCAATTCCATATTTATCTTTAATGTTAGACCTTTATCAAAGTTTTTTACTATAAAATTTTCCTCAATTAACCTTCTCTTCTAATTCTAGCTACTTTAATTTTGCTTATGTACAAGTTTTTCAATTTTACGCAATCAAAATTTTCTATTTTATCTTATACGATATTACTTCTTTCCTTTTTTAGTTAAATTTTTTCCCCTTAGACATATTTGTAAAATGTGTTTTTTCTTCTCTCTTATTTCTCCTCCTTTTTTCTTTTTTTGGTGATGTGACTTTTTGAATTTAGGTCATGTGGAACTTATTGTGGTATAAGGTGTAAAATGTTGTTTACTAGAAAGTGCTTTATCCAAGTAACTGATATCTTTGGGTTTATCAAAATTTATCTTATGCTCAATTATCTTCTGAACTTAAACTATTAAATTTATCAAATGTTCAATTTTAACTGTTCTCTAGCACAAATATATCTACATACACATGTACATGTACATGTATGCATGATAGTAAATCACCTTCATCTCTATTTTTCTTTCATTCTTTCTCTTGAGATTTTTGACTCTTTGTTCCTCTGGACGAGCTTTGTTTTTATTTTGTCTAGTTTTATAAAGTAATTTAATGGTAATTTTCAAGGTTTTCCTAATACTACTGATGTAGGTGATATAGATACCAGATGATGGTAGGCACCAAAAGTGGCAGTTTGGTCATGTGAAGAATCACAATGGCCATTCTCTTTGGCAAAAGGTAGATTTATTTAGGAGAATAATTAACAGACAAAATGAAAGGATACAATAGATACAAGGAATGGTAAATATGAAATAGAGTTCAGAAAACATATGAAAAACAAGTTCCTCTATGTAATTCAAAATTACCCAATAGAAAGGGAACACCTCAGGATATTGGGCATGTTCTTAACTGACAGATTAAATCCCAAAAGGGACTTAGTACCTCAAAAAGTTAGTTAGCAATGAGGAGGAGGAGAAAGAAGTGGGGTTAAGAAACATAGCCCAATTAGAAGAGATGCCACATAGCATAAGGAGAAAGACACCACAAAGCAGAGTGCCATAGCAGATTGATCCAAAGGAAGGTAGCAGCCATGGGATGTCCTATAAGTAGATTCTATAAGGGAAAATTTAACTTCATGGACATGACATGGCATGGAGGATGGATCCCCAGAGGGTGGATGGGATCATGGAGCTAAACTGATCTCTATCAGTTCCTTCTCCCTGCTTGCTTCAGAGATCAATTCTTTAGTTTCTCCAACATACTATTCAGGACCTCATCTCCACATTATATGTTTTAATATTTTAATTTTTCTTCAATTAGATTTAAAATTATTTTTACATTTGTTTTTAAAACAATGAGTTCCAGATTCT
The DNA here is from genome assembly GCF_016432865.1 of Antechinus flavipes. Classification (NCBI taxonomy): domain Eukaryota; kingdom Metazoa; phylum Chordata; class Mammalia; order Dasyuromorphia; family Dasyuridae; genus Antechinus; species Antechinus flavipes. The sequence goes on along the minus strand of NC_067400.1, from coordinate 182,755,383 downwards.
CTCCCTTATTCCCCATTCCCACCCCTAATTAAGAAAGCACATGTGAAGTTATACCAAAAATTTTTATGTTATGTTGTGAAAGAAAATATAGATCTTCCCCCCAAAAAAAAAAACTCTCAAGAAAAATAAAGTTGAGACAGACAGACAGACACACACACACACACACACACACACACACACACACACACACACACACACACAGAAAAAAGAGAGAGAGAGAGAGAGAATTCTTCAATCTGTATTTAGATGCCTTCAGTTCTTCCTCTCATTATGGATAAGATTTTTCATCTAAGTCCTTCAGAGTAGCTGTGGATCATTGTATCAATAAGAATAACAAAGTCATTCTCAGCTGATCATCCTACAACATTGCTATTACTTTACATATAGTATATTTCACTTTGCTTGAGTTCATGGAGAATTTTCCAATTTTTCTGAGAGCATTCTTACTCTTCATTTACCACAGAATAATATTCCATCATAATCGCATACCACAATTTATTCAGCCATTCATTTCACCCCCTCCGGTTCCATTTTTTTCTTGTGTGTGCTGAGAAAAGAGCTGGTATAAATATTTTTGTACCTTTCCCTTTTTAAAATTTTTTTTTGAGATTTATGCCTAGTAGTGGTGTTGTTAAGTCAAAAGATAAGCATGATTTTATAGCTTTTGGGAATAATTCATATCTTCTGATCTTTTATTAATTGTGCTCTTATTTTTATAAAATTGACTCAATTCCTTGTTTGAAAAATAAGGTCTTATCAGAGAAACTTGCTTCAAAATTCTTTTTACAATTAATTATTGCTAACTATATTTCCTCCCATTTATTCTTACTCTCCTTTCATACAGAGTAAGCTGTTACTCTATTTACTCTTTGCTCCTTACTATTACTACTTACTATTTATTGTTACACTATTTAATTTGACTTGGCAAATATATCCATCGTATTTCCATTTAAAGCTTCTAAGAAAGTTGTGATATAAGATAGAAATGCCTGAAAAGCCTGGGGAAGATAGACAGATATCTTTAACTGGTTCTCACTAGCTAAAAATACGGCAAATAGAAAGCTCTTTGACTATAGGTAGTTATTTAAAAGGCCTAAGTCAGGACTGATCTAGTTTCTCACCTTCTTTTAGCCTCTGTTTTAGTAACGTGACTTCACTTAAAATGTTTGGTGGGAGATAATGCTATAATGTGAGAGATCCTCCCCAGGAAGTCCTTAACCTTTGTGTTTGTTCTCAGGTAAAGGAATTTCTGTTCTTATGATCTTTGAGAAGTCAAGAGGGAACTTTAGCACCCCAGAACTCCAAGTTTGTAATTGGCACAACACACATGCCTCAAGGGGCGTGTTAAGGGGCATATCTTCAAAGGCAATCTTTGGGAAAGATCTTTGTAACCTAGACTAGTGGTAGCTGGAAAGAGGACTCTTCATCATCCATACCTTATCTGGCAGTGAATGTGCTCATGATGTGACTTACTTTCTTCCCTTGTCAGAAAGAAGCTATTATCAGATAATTCCCAGACTATCTAGGAAGGTACTCTTTAGCAATTCCTCCACTGTTCATCCCCCAACATGGGTATATTCAAACAACTTTTTGAGATATTTATTAACATATCTTATTATTATTAACATATTTACATACGACATTAACATAACTTATTAACAGATCCCTTGGTCTGGGAACTAATCTGCCAGGTTTATTCAATCTGGCTTGATTTCCCTACCTTTGAGCTCTCTAGCACTTCTTCTCCCTCTTGATTCCCCCTCCCTCTTGAGTTTGAGCCTTTACACCTGAGAAATCCCTAAGAGTACATTTCTCCCATAAAAAAATCTGCCTATGATGAAAATCTTTGCTAAATACTCTGCAGGAGGTACTCTCTCTCCCTTATAGTGCCTTCCTTCTAATGAGACCATTCTCCTTACTCTAGCTAACTGGTCAATCTAAACTGCCAGACAATAGCTTTCTCCTACATCTATGGAGTATTTCCTTTCTCCTGGTTTATTGTGAGTTCCCCTGAGGAAACTTATCTTTTTTCCTTTTCTAACTATATGCTCCCCCAACTCTATTTCATATTTATTCGACGTTCAAATTCTTCTTCGCCAGCTCTGCCAGCATGCCCGCCTTGTCCACCTCAAGCACCACCAGCTCGCCCCTGCTGGCGGCGACACACGGGATAGAATTTGTTCTATAAGAAATGATCAGGAGGATGATTTTAGAAAGTCCTGGAGAGACTTACGGAACTGATGCTAAGTGAAATGAGCAGAACCAGGAGATTGTTGTACATCACGACATCAATATTATATGACGATCAATTCTGATGAATGTAACTCTTTCCAACAATGAGATGATTGATGCCAGTTTCAATGATCTTGTGATGAAGAGAGCAATCTACACCCAGAGAAAGAACTGTAAGAACTGAATGTGGATCACAACATAACATTCTCACTCTTTTTGTTGTTGTTCACTTACATTTTGTTTTCTTACTCATTTACTTTCTTTTTTTTAAAATCTGATTTCTCTTGTGCAGTAAGACAATTATATAAATATGTTTATACATATTGGATTTAACATATATTTTAATATGTTTAACATATATTGAATTGCTTGCCATCTAGGGAAGGGATAGGGGAAAGAGGAGAAAATCTGAAACACAAGGCTATGCAAGGGCCAACATTGTCAAATTATCTGTGCATGTGTTTTGAAAATAAAAAGCTTTATTAAAAAAAAAAGAAGGGCAACTTCTAACAGACAAGGTGTCAGTAGAGAAGTGCAAAACACAAGATTTATAGTCCATAAGTGTCCCCTCCCCACACCTTTTCTTCTATCGTCTGGGGAAGTGTATCCCAGAAAAGAACAACTCAATTCAAATTTCCATAAAGAACTGCTATACAAGCAGATATTCTTGGATGAGAGAATTTTGTTTCCTGAATTCCCAAAGCCATCATAGACTTTTTTTTTTTTTTATTTTTATTTAATAATTACTTTATATTGACACTCGTTTCTGTTCTGATTTTTTTTTCCCCTCCCTCCCTCCACCCCCTCCCCTAGATGGCAAGCAGTCCTTTATATGTTGGATATGTTGCAATATATCCTAGATACAATATATGTTTGCAGACATCATAGACTTTAAAAGAAGTACTTAAATACTAATTATGAGGTGGGGGAGGGGAAACAGGAAGGGAAATGTTCATTCAGGACAAACACCTGCAGTTTTTTAATTATTATTAATTATTGCTCAAATTGTTACTGCAAAATCTCAAAACACAATTAGGGCATAGTTTGAAGCTACATCCCCATGAGAGGTCTTCACTTAGTTTATCCCATTCACCATTTAGTAGGAATGCCTTTATTTTTGTTCTTACTATATCTTTAGGATAATATTCTTTTGTGAAAACTAAATGATATTAGGTGGATAAATAGAACTGGGGCACTTTTTGGTGTCCCCTAATAGTAAGAGAACACAGAAGGTGGAGAATCTGGTTGATGTCAGGAGAGAAAAAAACCAAAACGATTCAACTTTTCAGTTGCTGCCTGAGGGCAGCTATGTGAAACGGAGCCAGAGTATATACACTACACGCATTTGCCTTTCCCTTTTCCCTCAAGGCTATGACCAATGAGAAAGCTCCCTTGGGATGTTCTATCAAATCAGTCCCATGCTTTATGCTAGATTATATTCCTAAATCAAACTGCCAGTTTACTTCCCCCATAGTTCACTCTAAAGGACTTCCATTCAGAGTTTAATTTTTCTTCCCATCTATTCTCTTGCTTTCTTCCTCCATTTTCACTATCCCTAGGAAGATTTGTAAATAAATTTCTTTTGTCTTTTCTCATAATAATTACCTTGCTCAATTACCTGTGATTACTATAAATAGCTTTTTTTCTAGAGTCCCAAAACAAACAGAACTGGTTCAACTGTAGTCTGCCTGGGGATCTCAGATAGAATACAGTTTCAAATTACTGTTCTTTTTCTTATTTCTTTCATATTTCTCATTAAATGTATTTTGGAGGCAAATAGGATTTCATAAGTTTCCTCTTCTCTTTTATTTCTCTGTTTCTATTCTTTTATATCCCTTGTTATACTATAATTTTATTTATGCACTAAATTGTTAGATATTTGAAAATATTTTCCAGAAGCCTTTAAAATCCTCCTAATTACATCATCCAGTGTGAATGTTTCATTTTTTTGAAGTAGAAATTGTAAAAACTGTCAAGATTTTCTTCTGTCAAACTTATTTCTCTTCCTGTAAAACCAACTAACCAACCAACCAAAAAGGAAAAAAAAAAACCACCAAAAAAAACCCCTAACCAAACAAACCAAACAATTATTTCATATAAGAGGTAACAAGAGGGATTCCCCCCCTCCACATTTGTTTACTTTTGATATGAAAGAAATATCAGAAGAAGCTTATTCAATCTTGAGGTTACAATTTACATACATGTCCTTTAGTTAGTATTATAAGAAAAAAACAAACACATTTAATGGTCTGCACTGAGGAATTTCCTCTAAAGGAAATAGGCATATATACTCTTTCATTTAACCTGACCACACGCCTTATCAGACTGAGTCATATGGCCAGAGGAAGTTTGTAGATGTTCTTCTTTTAAGGTTTTAAAATAGCTGAAGTATCTAACATTTGACAGAAGAATAGTTAATCAGATTTTGTATAAAATGACCATTTGATTGAAAACAACCCTTTTTAGGGGCTTGTTTAAACTGAAGTTAATATTCCTGCTGGCTAATTGAAAGTTTCATTATAATGGTTCCTTTTTTTCTGTAAGTCTGACTTATCAACATCAAGTCCTAAAATTTAATAGGCTTTTCTCCCTTGTGTTTTCTCAGTCTGGCTATGAAAAACATGGAATTTTGTGAAAATGGATATTCCCACATACTTCTCATCAATTGCATTGCCTTGAAATGACTGAAATAAGAAAGAAATACAGTTCTCTCTGCTTTTTCATGCCTCACTACTGAGAACCAAGGTAAGAGAATTGTTACCTGTCATTCAATTTTGGGCACTACTAGAAAAATGCCCCCAAGCAAGAGATTTGGGCAATACTGGTAACAAATGGCACGTCTTCTGGTCTAGTTTTCCTGTTAGTGAGGGTGTAGTAGCAATAGGAATGCCTGTTACTGAAGTGTTTAGTGGAATAGATTATAGGCAAAATGAAGGGATACAATAGATACCAGCAATGGAAAGGGCAAGTTCCCTTTGGCAGGAAAAAGAAAACACCCCATGAAATTAGGGCATGCCCTTAACTGGCAGGCTAAATCCTGGAAGGGACTTAGTACCCCAAAAGAATTCGCTAGCTATAAGGAAATCAAAAGAAATGTCACAAGGAATGGTGGGCTTTGGAGAGACACTGGATTTAGGAGATACCATGTGGCATGGGGAAGGAGTAAGGGAAAAGACACTAAAAGGCAGAGTGCCTTCCAAAAGGAGGGCAACAGGCATGGGATGGTGCATAAATAGATTTTATAGGGAAATGACTGGGATTTCTGACAGGACATGGCAAGGAGAGGTCGCCCAACCTCAGGGGTTTGACACTACTTGGGTTTCTAACTGGAAGAGCTTCCCAGAGGATAGGATGATGGAGCTAAATTCTATCAGTACCTTCTTCCTACCTGCCTCAGGGTTTAATTTTATTTAATTATTTTTGGTGTAATAAGACTGTCTTCAGATAAGACAAAAGTTTCTTTTATGCAATTTTCTCTTTTATTTTTACTGCCATTTTCCCCACCTTTTTCAAGCTTTTATTTTATCTCTTTTTTTACCCATTTAAAAATCGTTCCTTATGAAATGATGTTATATTCATTATATTTTAAACAATTTTTCTTCATTGTATTCTGTGTAGGAGGCACTGATGTCAGTCACTTAGATATTTCTGATTTTAAGACAACATGTCTCCCAAATTTATTTGCATCTTCAGCCTTATTTCTGGCTTTAAAATGAAGGAATTCCCCATGTTATTTATCAGGAGAAAGTAAGATATCTTGCAGAGTCTACTCTATCACTATTCTGTCAGACACTTTATCAGTAAAGCTGCTCTTTATATTCATGCAGGAAGAGTATACTTAATTTAATTGATGCCTCTTAGTGCTTTAATGCAATATGCATATGGTCTTTGCGTTTATAATAAGGAATCTTTTTTTTAAAAAAAAACTACCTGATAATAGTGGGAGAGTAGCAGCTAGGTGGCACAATGGATAGAGCACTGGTCTATCACTTCTAATCAGGAAGACTCCTATTCATGAGTTCAAATCAGACTTCAGTCACTTACTAACTCTGTGTCCCTGGGCAAGTTACTTAACTCTGCCTCAGTTCCTCATCTGTAAAATGAACTGGGGAAGAGAATGGCAATTCCAACATCTCTGCCAAGAAAGCCCCAAATGGGATCAGGAAGAGACAAACATGATTGAAACAATTCAATAACAACAAGAACATAGAAAATGGGTATCCTTCAAAGGACACCTTGTCAAGTAAGGGATTTAAAATAAGAGCTAAGAAAATGCTTCATACTCCATTATTTCCATAGAAGCAAAATACACCTTGGGAAAAATTATAGGCAGTTTAAGATGGCAAAAAAGAATCCTAAAACGTGTGTGTGTGTGTGTGTGTGTGTGTGTGTGTGTGCGCATTGGGGGAATGGATCAATAATCAAATTTTGAACTGTGCTAATGACACTACTCATCTCTAATTGAGAAAGATTGTTTGGACTTAAGATGATCATCAGATTCTTTATCATTTAAAGTTATTTAAGGTGTCCTACATGCAAAGTGTTATAAGTTTTGTGTAGTAAAAAGTCTGACTTTTTCATGTATTGAAATGTTATGATGCAATGAATATGGTTCTTTGTAAATGTTGCTAACATTTGGTACCATGTTGATGAAATCTTCAATGTTGGGTGTGATTAGAGAAAAACTGAAGAATTAATAAAAATTAATCCCTGAGTCAGGCAGGGAGAAGGCACTGATAGAGATCAGTTAAGCTCCATGGTCCCATCCTCTGGGAAGGTCTTCCAGTTAGAAACCCAAAGTTGTGTCAAATCGCTGAGGTCAAACAGCCTCACTTTGCCATGTCCTGTCAGAAATCCCAGTCATGTCCTTGAGGTTAAATGTTCCCTATTAAATCTATTTATGGGCCATCCCATGGCTGTTGCACTCCTTTGGATCAGTTGGGCACAGCACCCTGACTTGGAGTATCTTTCCCCTTATTCCTTCCCCATACCACATGGTATCTCCTAACCCTACCATACCTTATGGTATTTCTCCTAACCCTACCATGCCTATGTTATCTCTCCTGATCCTACTTTTCCTTATAGCTAACTAACTTTTTTGAAGTGCTATATAACCCTTTCAAGACAGCCTTCCAGCTAAGAGTATGCTCTAATCTCATGGGGTATTTCCTTTCTCCTGGCAAATGGCAAGTTCCATTAGGGGATTTGCTCTTTCCATCATTAATTATTAAAACCCCTTTTATGTTCTCCCAACTCTATTTCATATTTACCATTTCTGTGTCTACTGTATTCTTTCATTTTGTCTATAACTTCTTCCCTAAATAAATCTACATTTTGTCAAAGAAAATGGCCTTTGTGAATTCTCCACATGACTGAACCCCAACTTTTGGTGCTTAACATCATCTAGTGTCTACATCGCCCACATTAATTTGGTAGCTTTGGTATTTATCTTGGTATTTTGGCTCTTTCACTCAATTTAACTTTTCTGAGTTTGTAAAGTAGATTTGAAAAAGATAGTTAGCCTTTGAGATGATTAGGACAACATTCTGGGTATAGATTTTTTCTTTAAAGATAGCTTTACAATATTAATTTCTGCTTGTGATGCCTGATTAATGTAATTCTTTGGAGCACATGTTGGTACTTATATTTTTTGGAACTATGATTTATGTGGCCTCATTTATATGTGCATAGGATTATTGTTGTTATTCCTTATCTGTGGAACTTGTTAAAGGTTTTGGGGGGATAAGTGAGGAGGGGAAAAGGCCTGAGTTGGAAAAAGATTGTAATTTCAGAGATGCTGAACACAGGTAGTAGAAAGCAAATGGATCTGTAAGTCAAAGATTTGTGGATCAAACAAGATGGTTATCTATCAATCAACAGCTTAAATTCTGTCACATTTTTACTTCCTTAAAGTTTTCTTTTGGTATGTGAAAGAAAGAAGAGTTGCTCAGGAGAAAGAGTGATTGATCTCAGAAGACCTGGATCAAATTCTGGTTCTTTTACTACTTATGTGACCTGTTATTGCCTCTCTCTGGGCTTCAGTTTCTTTATTTGCAAAATGAAGGAATTGACTTGATAGTCTCAAAATTCCTCTCCAGTTCTAAGTATCTGACCCAATGCTCCTATGACCATATTATACAATTTGGGAAAATACAAGTACTATTTGTAGAACCAATTAAAAATTTTTTTATTTGTATGTATACAAAATTACAAATTCTATATTATAATACCATAGAAGATAACAAATCTATCATGAACAATACAAAATCCTATCAGAAAAACTTTCAGTTTAGTACAAGTTGTTTCTGCCTAACATTTTCCTTGAATTCTTTTGAATTTTAAAAAAATTTTGAATGTGTAATTGCATAGGTTGGAAGATCTTCAATTATCTTCAATCTTCAAGAATTCTGTGATAACTCTTTCTAGTGCCAGTAATTATAATTGAATCATACTCTCTTTAGACTGAAGAGAGAGATCATATAAACTTTGAAACTGAAAGATGGAAGAAACACAAATCCATATTATACAATCCCTTCACTTCATGGACAAGGAAACTGATATCTAAAAAGGTGATTTGCCTAAGTTTATACAATTAGTTATGACAAATAGGAAATAATCTGGGAATACCTAGGGAATCATAATCCATAAAGAAAAAAGGAATTGATACATTTATTGGTCATTAATATAATTCTACCCTTTCCTCTCTCCGATTTTAAATTGCTTTTAGACTTTTGTCTCATTATTAGTTTGTACGAATGTCATCTCAATTGTGAATACATAAGGCTCTTATGTACAGTGCTCTTTACAAAAACAATTTGACTTTAATATTCTAAAATTTTTCTTTAGCTATAGTCATCTCTTTTGGAAACCACAATGTAGAATCTTTCAAAGGATCAATGGAAACAATCTTTCTAGTTGAGAAAAAGTCCAGAAGAGAAATTTAGCCCCCTTGAAATGGAAAAATTTTAAAGGGTTAATACTACACAATGGAATTTCTGACACATTCTCTTTGTAAGATCTTTATGAAACTGTATGTAATATGAAACTATTACATATCATTTACAGTGTTAAAGTCAAATTGTTTTTCCAAAGAGCATTAGACATAAGAGCCTTATATACTCTGAGTTTTGTCAACCCAGAACTTCCTGTGTGACTTTTGTTGTGAAATTGGCCTCTATTTCCTCATTTCCCATTTCTCAATTTAGACAAATAAAGGAGGTTATGAAGATGAACATCTAATGCATTTTATATTATGATCTTTCACCAGCCTGGAAATACTGAAGCAAAGCAAGAAAACTGAAACTACAATGTTTTCTTTGTATTGCATCCTTTTTTGGCTTGTCAGAAGGATATTAGTAAAAGGAGACGTTGATTTATCAGGTAAGGAAATAATTTTTATTTTCCATTTTGTGGTGAAAATCCTAAGTAATAAATGATATATCAATATAATTAGTATGCTATATTCACTTACTTGATTTTTTTCCTCCCTTTAAAGAGGATTTAAAAAAAAAACCAACAACTTCTACAATAGGAAAACAGGGATTAGAAAATATGGGAATTGTTTCTAGCTGCTGTAGTGAACACATTGGCTTCCATTTACTGCAACTGGGAAAAACTGTGAATCATGATTAGGCTGTCTATTTCTTACTTTTAGTAAATTGGGTGGTTCAGATGTATTATAGTACTTTTATTGAGCCTTCACAGAAACAATTACCATGTTTGAGAAGTGTAGCTATTCTTTATTAAGGTAGTGTAGATAGGAAAATAAAAATTTTATTTTGTGATATAGGCATAATTACATAAGCATATACCAAGTTTAAACTGCTGTCAAATCAGATTGCAGGAGATATTGTTATTCCTATCAAATGGAATCTAACTACATGCTTATTAATTTTTAGAATTCTCTATTACTCTCTTTTCCAGGTTGTCCTTCTACAGAAAGTACTTGGAGATATCTTGCAAGGAGTGGAGAGAAGTTTTTATTATTTTGTGATGTTCCTAGACAAGGTCTTTGCCACAAGAGAAATCTTTCAAAGAAACAGTGTAGTAGTACTGTATACCAAGGAATCAGTTATTCATCTGACATCCATTGGTACAAACAACCTCAGAATGGATCACAACCATATGCTATTCAGAATAACCACCCTCGCATCATATGGGAAAATAATTCACTTCAATTTTCACCAGTTGGTTTCAATGATTCTGGGTCTTATATCTGTACAATCAAGTATAAACCAAATCCTGTAAAAGAGTCCAGGTAATGCTCATTCATTTCAGATTTGAAAATACTATTTAATTTTTATTTTATTTTCATGAAGTAAATAAGTTTATTAGAGCTTGTTGTCTTTTCCAGGAAATCAAAGGAGATGAATTGTTTTCTTAAAATAATCTTAGAAGTTCAACCAAAGGAGAAGACACCCTGTATGGACTCTATAAAAAATGAGCTATACCTTCTCATTGGTAGCACTGATTTAGTTCCTTGTCCTGCAGTGAACTGTGAGGGAGATTTACAAAGGGAAGACATAACATGGTACAAGGTAAGAATGATTGAATTGTGTCACCAAGAAATATCAGGTATAAAATACAAGTACCATTCTTGTAATGGGCAGCTCAAAGACTTAACTCCTAGATCTCCAAATTCTACAGAGCTGACCACAGAGACCCAGCAGCTCTGATGCCAAGGTAGATGGCTCATTCTTTAGTACTTATATGGAAATGTGCAAAAAGTGCCAAAAGATCCCACCTTTACAATTATGTTTTTAAGTTAAAGCATAACTCTAGAATATCTTTGTTGAAATGTAAATATGTTATAGGAGAGAATAACTCATATATCCACTAGCATCTGTCAATTTGATTTAGCTTAATTTATCAGATAATTAACTATCATGTGAGAAAACAGACATTGAAGGAGTAGAATATGTATGTATTTGAAGCAAATGTCAGGAAGCTGAGCACACATCAGGATAGGAGACAATATGTAGAAAAAAGAGGGCCTAGCATAGAACTTTGTACATATCCATAATTATGTCACATAATATGGAAGATAACTTCAGCAAAGGAGGCTGAATGGTCAAACAGATAAGCAAGGGAGAAGAATAAAAGTAAATGTCATGAAATTCCCAAAATGAAAAACATATCCAAAAGGAGCAGGTGGTAAAACAGAGTCAAATGCAGCAGATAGTTCAAGAAATATGAGGACTGAGAAAAGACCGTTAAATTTACCAAATAAGAGATCATTTATTGGTAACTTTGGAGAGAGTAGTTTCAGTTGTATGGTGAGGTGGACAATCAGATTGCAAAATATTAAAGAGGCAATAGTAAAAGCAAGCTTTTTCTAGAAATTTGGGAAAGAGAAGAAACATTAATTTTCCTACTTTACTGAGTTAATTCAATAAGAATAAGAAGTTTTAAACCACAGTAAGTATTGCAATTCTTTGCTTCTGGTATATTAGCTGAAAAAGATAATCACTAACTAAAAGATAGTGTAATGTCTCTATCCTAATGTAAAATTAGGACAATAAATTATGAGAACAGCATTTTGGTGCATGCTATTTGTTGAGTATAGGAGTTCTGAAAAGCAATAGGACAAAATCTTATTGGGTGTATACAATAAGTCTGAGACTAATATGGAGAACTTTCAGGAACCCAGGGTTACTCTTATGGCTAAGGAGAGGCAAACTGACATATATTAGAAAAACACATTAGGTTAGGCCTCTGTTGAACATCTAGCCCAGATAAAAACCCAATCTCAAAAAAAAAAAAAATCATAAGAATAGTAAAACTTTAGTTGATGTCCTAGGAGAATAATTAAAATTATAGCTTGCTAAGTAGATACTATTGTGAAACTCATTTTGAGATTTAAATTAAGTACAAATTAATGATTCATAATCATGGCATATTTTTGCCATAGTTTGATTTTTCTAGTTTTTTTAATCACCATTTTCATTACTTTTATTCCAAGAGTTCCTGCCCATCTAGTTACTTCTCCAATTTTCTTCCTGCATTCCTGTCAGCTAAGCAATGGCAAGTCACTTACTGAAACCTTTTAGTACCATCTACTTCTTCTTGTTACCTGAGTGACTGTATATAAATCTGGGGTTCAAGAATTATAGAATTAAAGCATATGATCTCTTAAGATTCCTTTCACTTCTGAATCTGTGTAGGTATATGATAGTATGTATGACACACCTTTAAGTTTAATCTTTATCATTAACATTTTCTACAATTATTTTCTTAAGTCTAAACAATGAACAAAGTCTAAACAATAAAACCTAACAATAAGTTCTAATAGTTTAAGTTGACTCTAGCATTCTTTTTTAGAAATAGTAATTTATTTTTTCCAATTACATATAAAGACAATTATTAAAATTAATAATCAATGTTATTAATAAATTAATAAATGATGATGAATGAATTAGTTGATAATATATAATAATAAATTAATAATAAATTTGAGATCCAAATTTTCTTTCTTCCTCTCTCACTATTCTCTAAGACAGTAAGCAATTTGATATATTTTATGTTTATTCAATTATGTAAAATATATTTTCACATTAGTCATGTTTTGAAAGAAGAAACAGGCCAAAAGAAAGAACTACAAGGAAAAAAAAAAAGAAAGAAAGAGAAGATAGCATGACTTGAGCTGCATTCAGACTCCATCAATTCTTTCTCTGGATGTTGATAGAATTTTTTCATCATGACTTCTTTGGAATTGTGTTACTGAGAAGAGAATTGTGTTACTATAATTCATTCATAGTTCATCATCACACAATGTTGTTACTGCATGTAATATTCTCCTGTTTCTACTTACTTCACTTTATTTTTTGTTCATGTAAGCCTTTCCAGGTTTTTCTGAAATTTGCTTGCTCATTATTTCTTACAGCACAATAGCATTCCACAACATTCATATACCACAACTTGTTTAGCCATTCCCCAGTTGATAGGCATTCTCTTGATTTCCAAATTTTTGCCATTACAAAAAGAGTTTCTGTAATTAAAAAAAAAATACATGTGGGTCCTTTTCTCTTTTTATGATCTCTTTGGGATATAGATTGAGAAGTGATCCTGCTGGATCAAAGAGTATGAAGAATTTTATGATCCTTTGGGCATAGTTCCAAATTGTTTGTCAGAATAGTCGGATCAGTTCACAACTCCACCAGCAATGAATATATTAGTGTTCTCATTTTCACACATTTTCTCCAACATTCATCATTTTTCTTTTCTGTAATATTAGTTAATCTGATAATTGTGAGGTGATATCTTAAAGTTGTTTTAATTTGCATTTCTCTAGTCAATTGTGGTTTGAAGTATTTCTTTATGTGCCTATGGATAGCTTTGATTTTTTTTTCATCTGAAAATTGACTATTTGACCATTTATCAACTGGGGAATGTTCAGCATACTCTTGATCCTATGATCCCCTTAGCTCCTTAACCTCCTAAGCTCTGGGGGAGCCTCAGGAAACATCTCTGCCCTTCTCTGCTTACCATATTGTCACTTAACCATTACAGTCTGCACATTGCAGATCCTTTCCCAGAATATAAAAATCGTCATTAGTAACCTGTGCCTAAAAGAGTCTTCTGCCTTGTAAGTGGGGATGAAAAGAAAAGAAAATCCACAAACTCCCTAGAATGAGAAGAAATAAATTCTTAGTCTCAAATGGAATCCTAAGCAAATTTTCCCTTAAAAACATTGTTTCCTAAGGTTTTACAACAACTTAATCATTTTGGATTTCTTTGACTTCACCTGCTTTTTCGTTTTCTTTTTTGAGTGTTGTCTTTTCCCTGTTAGATTTTAAGCTCTTGGAGGCAAGGGTATATATTTTTCATATTTGTATTCTAGCATATTTCCTAGCACATAGTAGATGTCTTTTACCACTATGTTCTCCTTCTACCCTATCTCACATGATGAATTGTCCTATCTCTTTACTGAATTTAAAGCCTTTACTTGTTAAAGTAAAAAAAAAAAAAAAAAAAAAATCCATTGTTTCCGCGAATATATTGCCCTCTGTCATGCCCATTCTTTTAGTTATTTTCAAACTTTTTCTTTCTATTACTTCATTCTGTTGTTTCTCCTATTTGTAAAAAAACAAGCAAACAAAAACTCCCGTACGCCTTTCATTTCTGCTATTGCCCTCTCTTCTGCTCTTTGTAGCTAAACTCACTGAAAAGCCTGTCTATGACAGGTGTCTCCACTTTCTCTCCTATCACTTTTATTTAACCTCTTAAAATCCAGCTTCTAACAATATCATTCCATTGAAACTCCAATCTCTAAAGTTACTAATGGTCTCTTAGTTGCCAAATCCAACGGCCTTATTCCCGTTGACCTGTCTGCATCTATCAACGTTGTTCATCACTTTCTCCTTTCTCTGTTCTCTAGATTGGGATGGGGATGTAGATCACTAGTCTCTCCTGTTTCTCCTCCTACAATTTGACCACTCCTCTGTTTCCTTTGCTATCTCTTCTCCCAGATCATGCCCCTAACTGTAGATATCCCTTAATGTTCTGTCCTAGACTCTTTTCTCTTTTCTCTTTATACTATTTCACTTGGTGATCTCAGCTCCCATGGGTGTAATTATTATCTCTATGCAATGGATTCTCAAATATACCTATCCTGCCCCAAACTTTCTCTAAAAATCCCATTTTCAACTGCCTTTCAGTCATCTTGAATTGGATGTTCAGTAAACATTTAACATCAATATGCTCCAAAAGAAATATATATTTTTATATGTACCTACTTATCTCCCTTCCTCCCCCACTTCTTTCCCTTTCCCCCCTATCTTTCTAATCCTTTTTATTATTGTAGATAGCAACATAATCCTCTCTCTCCCTCAGGCTTGCAACTTACAAGTCATCCTGAATTTCTTATTATCTCTCACCCATGATATCCAATCTATTGCCAAGACTTGTCAGTTTCAACTTCGCAATATTTTTTGAATTTATCCCCTTTTCTCCTTTGACATTGCCACCACTTATGGTGTAGGCCTTCTATCACTTCATGCCTTTATGATTGCAAAAGTAATCAGTTGGGTCTCTATCTCAATTCATCCCCTTGCCTTTTACATCCCCTCTTAATTCTAGTGTCTTCTGTTATATTACCTATTTATCCTACATAGTTTTCTTTCCATATATTTGTTTAAATATTGTCTCACCTTACAAGGGTGGAGTGCAGAGACTTTTGCCTCTTGGGATTTCCAGTACCTAGCACAGTGCTTGGAACATAATTAGTCCTTAATAGATGTTGATCGATTAGTTCATTGCTTAGTGTTTATTTATTGACTACTGAGTATTATTGACTAAAGTTGTAATGGTATAATACTTCAGAAATTTAAGCAGCTTTTTAAAAATCTGGCTAGTGAAAGGGAAAAGGGTCCAACTACCTCATATAGCATTGTTTCTATAGGAAAATACATTACAAGTTCCAAATCAATTTACAACTAAATTTTGATGTAAAAGTAGTTTGCAAGAATAGAACTTCTTATAATCTGGACTGACCAAATTATTAAGATCACAGGGAGTGGAACCACCATTATGAATAATAACATGTAAAATTGGATGATTTTTGTTTTCTCTTAAATTAGGATGGAAAGCTATATCCTAATCGGAGAAAAGCTTACATAGATTTTATAGAAATTTACTATCAAGATCATGGTGTGTATGTATGTGATTATAACCAGTTTGTTAACTCAACTTGGTGGATAATCAGAGCAGTTGTTGAAGTGAAAACTATTGGTAAGTATATTTAGTTCAATGAAATTCCTTAAAATGTAATATTGAGATTTTGACACACATTAAATTAAGCTAGTTGGTCTTAATGATTATCTATATGTAATAATTTTTTTTCTCTGAAGATATTTTTATTTGTTGTGTATGCTCACTGACTGAAGTGCATTCTTTCCAAATCAAAAAGGATCACTTTGGTTCTTGATTCACACAAGATCAGGGATTTCATACTGAGAAGCTACCATAATATCACAATAATTAGATGAAAGCCTTTGTCATGAAAAAAAATCACTATTTACATTTTTAAGAATGAATCAATAAAAAAGCTTTATTTAATTTCTCTCTAGAGAAGGATTTCCCCTCTTAAGTTTATAAATCCATGTAGTTTTAAAATTCACCTGAGATTTTAAAAATCTAAGAACAATTTTCCAACATTCATGTTATTTATGATTAAAATGTTCTCTTAAACATTAAGGTATTTATAATTTTCACTTAATTTAAAAAGCTGATAGCGTTCTCTCTCCATCTCCAATAAGAAATCATTCTGAAAATTTTCCCACAGACAGTCAGTACATCAAGGTTTAATACAATTTGAATAATCAAGAGAAAGAGCTTTAAAAATTGCAGGGGAGTTGGCCTAGATATTATTTGTAAGGCTAAACACTATTATCTTTTGAAGACAAGGGGAATTTTCTCCCTTTGTATTTTCATTTCAATTTAAATATTTTATTTTGGGGCAACTAGATGGTGCAGTGGAAAGAGCACCAGCCCTGAAGCCAGAAGGACTTGAGTTTAAATCTGGCCTCAGACACTTAACATTTCCTAGCTGTGTGCCCTGGGCAAGTCATTTAACCCCAATTGCTTCAGGAAAAAAAAAAATAAAAAAAAATAAATGTTGTTTTCATTTTGCAGTGTCAAAGTTTAAAATTCTCCTATTTTTTGATATAAAAATTTCATTTTCAAATATTAATATTTTCAAATTAACTTAACTATAAGGCTATACAATTTCCCATTTTAAAATTATTGCCAAAATATTTTTATTCTTATTCAAATTTTTTTTCTAAATTCATACACATTTTTTGCATTCTTACAGAAAAATAAACCCTTTCCAAATCACACTATATACATCTTAAAGGCAAAATTTACAACATTTTTTTCCAGTAATAAAATATGTCTTAGTCACATAGGTTAGGGAAAGGTTAATTCAAGGGCAAACAATATAAATCATTGCTATGGCATGGTTCCAATTCAATCCAAAATCTTTTTCATAATCAGTACCCCAAAAGTTTCAGTGAAGTTTGAACTATTAGAGTTTTCAAATCATTTTATCTGCAAAGATCATATTAGTAAAATAAAAGAAATAATTTCCCAGCCACCTTCAGATGTTCACTCAAATTATTTGTTTTCTAGAGTAATAATAATAATAATACTAGTATTTATAAATTGTTTTAAGGCCTACAAAGAGCTTTATAAATATTCTCTCTTTATCCCCATAACAACCCTGGGGGGTAGATGCTATTATTATCCTAATTTTACAGATGAGAAGATTGAAATAAAACGACTTACCAGGAACACACAGTTAATAACTTTCTGTGGTTACATTTGAACTTGGATCTTCCTGACTTCAAGTTAAGTGTTCTATCTTCTGTGCCACCTAACTACCTAACTATAACAGTTGCCATTCCAACATCTTTCCTTCCCCAAATAGTAAAAGTTTTTTTGGATGTCTTATATGAAAACCAACAACAAGAACTTACCTTAGCAGTTGCCTATAAAAGGAAAAAAAAAGGAGGCTGCTATATGGTTTAATGATAAAACTTTGGGCCTAGAGTCAGGAAGACCTGAATTCAAATCCGGTCTCACACACTTATTATTTGTGTGACCTTGGCACGTCACAACCTCTGTTTTCCTTAAGCCACTGAAGAAGGAAATGGCAAACCACTCCAGTGTTTTTGCCAACAAAATTGCATGAACAATAGGAACCACAGGGTTATGAAAAATCTAGCCTAAATGATTGAACAAGAACATCAAGGAAAATAAGTTGACACTGAAAATTATCAAATGTATTGTAGTATTCCCTTACTGAGTCTTTGGAGAATATACTTTCATTTCAATGGCTTTACAATAAAAACCCCAATCATGACTCCCAACATACAACCCAACCCAACCTAACACTACACAATCAAAAAAACTTGCTATTCTAGTATTATGGTACTGGGAATTGATGAGGGAGGATGAAAATTTGAAATACTTGTCCCCAAATCAAAACCTTGTTCTAAAATAAACAAATTTGTCAGTTTTCCTAGTGCAAAGAGTAAAGCTTTGTTTTCTCTTTCAGTGAAAAATACTTTATCCATACCAATCATTTTGGATCCAACACATGACATGTTCACATTAGAAGTGGAGCTTGGTAAGTTGTACCTTTTCTCCCTGTGCCATGTTCCTTATTTTCCTTTCTTCTACGAGAACTATCATCTCTCTATGGCAATGTTTATCTTTGAGAATAACTCCCTTGGAATTAATGAAAAAAAAAATCAAATGAAGGTGGCCTAGCTGTACCAGATCTAAAACTATATTATAAAGCAGCAGTTACTAAAACCATCTGGTATTGGCTAAGAAATAGACTAGTTGATCAATGGAATAGGTTAGGTTCAAAGGACAAAACAGCCAATAACTTTAATAATATAGTGTTTGACAAACCCAAAGACCCCAATTTTTGGGATAAGAACGCATTATTTGACAAAAATTGCTGGGAAAATTGGAAATCAGTATGGCAGAAACTAGGCATTGACCCACACTTAACACTGTACACCAAGATAAGGTCAAAATGGGTTCATGACCTAGGCATAAAGAATGAGATTATAAATAAATTGGAAGAGCATAGGATAGTTTACCTCTCAGACCTGTGGAAGAGGGAGGAATTTATGACCAAAGAAGAACTAGAGATCACTATTGACCACAAAATAAAAAATTTTGATTATATCAAATTGAAAAGTTTTTGTATAAACAAAACAAATGCAGACAAGATTAGAAGGGAAACAATAAACTGGGAAAACATTTTTACAGTCAAAGGTTCTGATAAAGGCCTCATATATAGAGGCCTTTATATATAATATATATATTATATATATATATATATATAAAATATATAGAGAATTGACTCTAATTTATAAGAAATCAAACTTATAAGAAATCAAACCATTCTCCAATTGATAAATGGTCAAAGGATATGAATAGACAATTCTCAGACGAAGAAATTGAAACTATGTATAGACATATGAAAATATGCTCCAAATCATTATTAATCAGAGAAATGCAAATTAAGACAACTCTGAGATACCACTACACACTTGTCAGATTGGCTAGAGTGACAGGGAAAGATAATGCGTTATGTTGGAGGGGATGTGGGAAAACAGGGACACTGATACATTGTTGGTGGAGTTGTGAACACATCCAGCCATTCTGGAGAGCAATTTGGAACTATGCTCAAAAAGTTATCAAACTGTGCATACCCTTTGATCCAGCAGTGTTTCTACTGGGCTTATGCCCCAAAGAGATACTAAAGAAGGGAAAGGGACCTGTATGTGCCAAAATGTTTGTGGCAGCCCTGTTTGTAGTGGCTAGAAGCTGGAAAATGAATGGATGCCCATCAATTGGAGAATGGTTGAGTAAATTGTGGTATATGAACGTTATGGAATATTATTGTTCTGTAAGGAATGACCAGCAGGATGAATACAGAGAGGACTGGTGACACTTACATGAATTGATGCTAACTGAAATGAGCAGAACCAGGAGATCATTATATACCTCAACAACGATACTATTTGAGGATGTATTCTGATGGAAGTGGACCTCTTCGATAAAGAGAGCCTTAATTGATCAAAGATGGACAGAAGCAGCTACACCCAAAGAAAGAACACTGGGAAATGAATATAAATTGCTTGCATTTTTGTTTGTCTTTCCGGGTTATTTATAACTTCTGAATCCAATTCTCCCTGTGCAACAAGAAAACTGTTCAGTTCTGCACACATATATTGTATCTAGGATATACTGTAACCTATTCAACATGTAAAGGACTGCTTGCCATCTGGGGGAGGGGGTGGAGGGAGGGAGGGGAAAAATCGGAACAGAAGTGAGTGCAAGGGATAATGCTGTAAAAAATTACCCTGGCGTGGGTTCTATCAATAAAGTTATTAAAAAGTTAAAAAAAAAAAAAAAACAGAGAATAACTCCCTTGTCTTTTGTACTATATACAACCTCAGTCTCTCCATTTGTATAATGATTATATTCTTCCTTCCTCTTCCTTTTTCCCTCACTGGTTTCCAGGAAAACCATTGATTCTTGAATGCAAAGCACGTTTTGGCTTTGAAAGAAATTTTAATCCTGTGATAAAATGGTATGTGGAAGATGCTGAGCGTAATAAGGAAGAACTAAAACAAGAAAACAAAAGGTAAAATGAAAATCCAGTGAAATTAAATTCCAATTTTATTAAATGTCTTATCTTCTTAAATTTCAATTTCATCATCTGTAAAATGAAATAAATGTCCCAAATGTCTTAGTGTAGAGGTGGGGAAAAGAAACTTTGATATAGTGCCAGAGAAGACATTCAAACCTAGGGCTCTTAACTCCCAATCCTGTAAATTTTTTTAACTAGATGATTAAAGTTTGGCTTTCCTCAGCGCTACTGCCACTTCCAGAGCATGATTCCATGATTCTATAATTCAGAACAAGCAACTATACAGATTGAAGGACCCTGTGATCCTTCTAGATACCTTTCTGATGATGAGTTAACAAAAAAGGTTTTCTGAGGAATGGATAGTTTCATTAGGCTAAGTTTCCTTCCCAATTCCTATATAAGGCAACGAAACTTCAGATTCAATGGAAGGGAAAATCACAGTGCTCACTTCTCTGTTCTGACTATCCTGTCCACGGTTTTTACCTTTTCACCAACTAGAAACTACCATGCCTTTACTCTTATTTAACTGCTCATCAAACAACTTGCTTTTTTTTTTTTTTTAAGCTTGTCAATGCCCTTAAATCCAAAGGTCCAGTAACCCTACCCTGGACCCATGGTAGGCACCCATTAAATGTTTATTGATTGACCCACAAGGTACATCTTTGGTAAAGGTACTCACTATTCTGATTTTTAATCTATATCATCATAATCAGACTTCAGAACAAGAGAATTTGGCATAATAATCTTATTCTGACTTCTTATTCCTATTAAATACATCCAGATTCAATCATAAAGCTATTGAATCAAAGGGTCTAGATGGACAAGAGAATTTAGAAATTAAGAAATTATAAATTAGAAATTTTGAATTTAGAAAGACTTCAGTCTTTGGGAGAGTGACTTTTACAAGTCATATAGGTAGTGAGTAACAAAGCTAGGGATTCAAAGCTAAGTTCTTTGACTCCAAATTCCATACTTTCTTTCTACTTTTTAACACTTTTGGGATAAATTTCATTCTTATGAAATTATAAGTATTGGATGATAGCTGAGATGTCAGAGTGCTCAACAGGTGCCAACATGTATTCTTTGCATAGGTAATGTCTTGGGAACATGACAAGAGTATCTTTTTTTCCTAGTATCATAAAACAAGTGGAGTGGGAAACTATCCATTACACTGCCTACTTGAAGAAAGTAACTAAAAAGGATCTACTAAGGAATTTTGTATGTTTTGCACAGAATTCTGTGGGAAATAGTACACGAACCATCAAGCTGAAACAGAAAAGAGGAGGTAAACCCCAAAGCATCATTTTAGAGATTTGGTCTGTCCGTGTCTACAGGGAAGTGGGCATGAGATAGACTTTGTTAAGGAGAAATCCACTTCTATGTTCAGTTTCACTTCTAGCTAATTGCCCACCCCTGAGGACTAATCTTATTATTCATATTTATTAGAAAGAAAGGGAGAAAAAAAAGAATTAACCATTTATTAAGCACCTTCTAAATACTAGGAAACATATAAAATGTTTTATAAATATTACCTCATTTAATCTTCATAACAACCCTGGGAGATAGTGCTATTATTATCCCATTTTACATTTAAGGAAACTGAGGCAGAGAGATTAAATATTTTGCCTAGTATCATACAACTAGGAAGTGTCTGAAGCTGAATTTGAACTTGGTTTTTTCTGTCTTTAGGCTCAGGGCTCTATCTGCTAACTTCCAGCAGGACTAGTCTTTTATTGAACAAGTGAGAGCTTATGTAATAAGTAATAAAGTAATGTACTACTTTATGACAAATTTGTAGGAATAAATGTCCTCAGGGTTCCTGGGCTTCCTCATTCATTCCAAGCATGATAAGTATATTATTTTAGAACTGAAAGGGATCTTGACTAACTTTTAAGATGAGAAAACAAGCCCAAAGAGATTAAATATATATAATATAAATATAACTTAGATCACATAGCTATTAAGTGGCAAATTAAGATCTAATACCAAATCCAAAACTCACTGTACATCTAACACTGCCTTTCTTCTAACTTTCTCTCAAAAGTTAGCATGTAACTATGGTGAATGCTGCCAATGGAAGAGTTTTTGTGAAAATGATAGTAAACTAAAAGGAATTAATAATATGGGTCCCTTTATCATCCATTGTAATGCAAATATGGTCTTTTCTTAGACTAGGGCATCTTAAACTTTTTCTACCCATGACTCCTTTTTGCCTGGAAAATTTTTACATAGCCGTATGTCAAATCTGAGCTGAGGTGTTTCTGGCAGTGCTTGTGCATGCTCATTATAAAGTGCACATGTTTTGTGTTCAGAACCAAAATTGCAGTGACGTCATGTTTTGCTAGCTAATGCTAGCAAAAACACCTCAGATTTATTACAAGTTTGATTTTAAATTACTTTTTTGTTGCATTTAGAAACCTATTATTGTTACCAAATTTTTCATGACCCTCACATTCCCCAAATTTAGGAAACTTTGCTCTATACCTAGTGCTATAAGAGTATCAATGGACAATAATAACTGCAATTTTTTTCTTCCTAGTGTTTTTCATATACATATTATTTGGCATCACTATAACACTAGTAATAATCCTCATGGCAAGTGCATTCATCTATCGTTATTGGGTTGAAATAGTCCTTTTGTACCGAACTTACAAGGCCAAGGATGAAACTCTAGGAGGTAAGTTCTGCAGCCTTGGACTTTTTTCTTAAGGAACCAAAATACTTATTTTTGAAAAATTTATAATCAATAGTGACTGAATATTTGAAATTTGTTTTAGAACTGATGAATTCAGTTTAAAGTACATATTTTTATTTTCTTTATTTTTCTTGCTTTTTAATTTGCAACATTGCTAATATGGAAATATGTTTTGCATGACTTCACATGTATAATGCTTGTTTTCTTAATAAGTAGGGGAACAGGTGGAGGGAGGAAGAGAACTTGCAGCTCACAATAAAAAAATGAATGTTTAAAAAATATTTTCAGTCACTGGGTTAATTGATTTGGTAATATTTGGGGTTTTTTTGAGAGGAAAATGACCTTTATATTCCTATAGTCTTTGTGGAGATTGGTCCAACATATATTCTAGTGCTATAGCAGAGTGTATTTTTAGCAAGAATCCTACCAAGAATGTCTAGTTTTGGCTTGTATTTAGTAGGATCATTCTGACATAAAACAGTTGTTATCTCTATGAGCTGTGTGCAGCTGTCATCTCTATTATGGGTACTGGACTATCTCAGGCACTGTACAAGCTATATAGTGGATTCTTAATATAGTTATTACTTTCTTTTACCTTACTTGAATCATGTTCCCTAATTATACCATTAGCCAGAGTAGTTTTCATATTTGTGAAGGGGCAGCTGGGTAGTAAAGTGGATAGAGCATTGGATCAGAAATCAAAAAGATTGATTTCAAGTTCAAGTCTGACCTCAGATACTTACTAGCTATGTGACCCTAGGCAAGTTACTTAACTTCTTCCTGCATACAACTGAAGAAAGAAATGGCAAAGCCTCCAATTTCTTTGTCAAGAAAACCCCATCAACAGCTGTGTTCAGGGATTTCCCCTCTTGACCTCTTTTTGCCTGGGAAATTTTTACATGACTCTATCTCAAATCTGAGATGAAGTGTTTCTGGCAATGGGCTCACAAAGAGTCAGACTTGATTGAACAGCTGAACAATAAGTACTTATGAAAAATATTGGGGTGTTATATATGAGATAGGCCAGTATTACTAGATTGTAGGGTATGTGGAGGGAGATAGTCTTGTTTTCAAAGACTTAAAAGAAAGGAAGTAGGGGCAGCACAGTGGATCAAATACCTGCCTAGAGTAAGGAAAAAAGTAAGGAAGGGCCCAAGATGAAAAAAGCTTCATGACAATATTTGATATTAATAATGAAAGAGAACCATTTGAGGTTTTTTTTTGTTTGTTTTGCTGAAGCAATTGGATTTAAGTGACTTGCCCAGAGTCACACAGCTAAGAAGTATTAAGTGACTGAGGCGTTTTTGAACTCAGGTCCTCCTGACTTCAGGGCTGGCACTCTATTCACTGTACTAGCTAACTGTCCAACCATTAGAATTTTTTAAACAGTGTGGTGATGTGCACCTACCTACATTTGAGAAAGTCAGTTTGGTAGCTGGGTTGATGGTATACAGTAGGGAAAGACTTGAAATAAGGAGAGCTTATTTAAGTATTAGTCCAAATGAGAGGTCATAAAGTCATGAAGTAGGCTGCTACTTGTATGAATGAAGGGAAAGAAAAGTTTGTGAGATATATTGTAGAGAAAAAATTATGGGATTTGCCAATTGATATTTTGTGTTTAAGAGAGAGGAGTCAAAGAGAATACTGTATTTAAAAGTTCATGTGATTGGGAGGATGTCTAGGATGACTAGGATGTCCTAGTCAGTAAGAGGGATGTCTAGACAAGAGGAGACCTCATCAACCTGAACTATGCAGTTTTAGTAATTGGTTTAAAAATGATCTTTCAATTTAACAGGTATATACTACATACTAAAGAGAATTACAGTACAATTTTTTCCTTTTTAAAATTATTTATTGTCTCAGTTCTACAATCATTTTTATAAGACTTTGAGTTACAAATTTTTCTCCTCTCCTCCCACCTCTCTTCCCTAAACAGCAAGTAATCTGATATAGATAATTTATGTACAATCATATTAAACATATTAGTCATGTTCTTAAAAAAAGAATCAGAACAAAAGAGAAAAACCATAAGAAAGAGGAAAATCAAACAAAAGTTAAACTAGTATGCTTTGATCTGCCTTCAAACTCCATGATTCTTTCTCTGGATGTGGATAGCATTTTCCATCAAAACTCATTTTTGGAATTGTCTAGAATCATTGTATTGCTGAGAAGAGCTGAGTTATTCATAGCTGATCGTCGCATAATGTTATTTACTCTGTACAGTGTTCTAGTTCTGCTCATTTCACTCAGTATTAGTTCACTTAAATCTTTGCAGGTTTTTCTGAAATTCACCTGCTCATTATTTTTTATAGCACAATAGTATCACATTACATTCATATAACACAACTTGTTCAGTCATTCTTCAACTGATGGGCATCCCCTCAATTTCCAATTCTTTTCCACTACAAAAAGAGTAACTATAAATATTTTTGTACATATGGATCCTTTTTGTGGTGGTATTGGATCAAAGGGAATTTTTATAGCTCTTTTGAAGTTTAATTTTAAAGTTTTATAGCCCTTTGGGCATAGTTCTAAATTGCTCTCCAGAATAGTTGGATCAGTTCACGATTCCATCAATAGCACAAAAACTTTTTTTTTCATTTTGCAAAGTGAAGTTAACCAACTCCAAAACATTCAAATGGTTTTTAATTTTTTTTTTCATTGTAAGATTCTGACAGTGATTTAGTGACCAAGTAACTGACTTTTAAAGTCAAAGCAATTATTTAACACACTGCTCCTCATTTTTTATCTGCAAAATGAGGGAAGGGAGATTAAAAACCAAATGACAGTAAGATCTCTTCAGCTCTTAGATTCTTTTTTTTTTTTTTTTTTTTGCCCTTTTGTCCTAAATTTCAGTGTCATATTTTTAGAACAGTAATAGAGTGCCCTCTGCTGGCATAATGCTGAAATTTTTTTAATCCCAGTTAATTTATTTAATTTTTTTAAAAGCATTTACTATTTACCAGGTCTAGGTGATATAGTAGATGTAATGTCAGGTCAAAAAAGACTCATCTTCCTGAGTTCAAATCCAGCCTCAGGCACTTAGCACCTTGTAACTCTGGGCAAGTCACAACACTATTTGCTTCAGTTTTTCATTTGTAAAACTAAGCCAGAGACATGACAAATCACTCCAATATCTTTGCCAAGAAAACTCTAAATAGGATTACAAAGAGTCAGGCACAGCTGAAGTGACTGAATAACAGCAAGAGAGAATCTTGGAGGACATCTGTAATTAGCAGATAAAGCATGAATGAAGACCCACTAACTAAGAAGTCATGCAGGTGGGGGAAAAAAGGAGGGAAAGAGAAAAAAAGCTACAGAAAGGTCAAGAAGGATGAGGACTAAAAAAAGAAAGGGAGAAAAAAGCCATTGGACTTTGCAATTAAAATATTATTGGTAATGTAGAAGTTCAAAGTGCCAATCAACCAAAAAGTATTTATTAAATAACTACTACAATAAGAGTTAAGGGATACAAAGACAAAATCAAAATGCCCTTTAAGGCTTACCTTTTAATGGGAGAGATCTATATACATCTATATCTATATATCTCTACATATAATTTAGATGCAAAATAGATACAAGGGACCAAAAAATAAAATAAAATTGAATTAAAAAAAAAAAACTAAAGTATATACAACGTAATCATAGAGGGGAAGGAATTATCAGAAGGTACCAGGGAAAGCATCTGCCAGAAGGTCCCACTTGGGCTGAGGCTGATGTAAAGAAGAAGGGTATACCATACAAGGCAAAGTTGGAGAGATGGGAACATTATATTTGAGGAATAAGGAGATCAGTATTGGTGGAATATAAAGTGTGAGGAAAGGAGTAATATTTAAGAAAATCAAAAAGTTACAAAAATTGGGTTAGGAAGAGCTTTGGCTGTCAAATGACATGTTCAGACTTCTCTGTTAGAAAAATCATTTTGGAAGCAATTGAAGATGAATTGGAGTGGAGAAAGGCAGATCAATTAAAAGATGTTCTAATAGTCCAGGATAAAGCAATTTCAGTTAAGTGGTGAGGTTAGATTGTAGATTAGAAGATGGGTGGGGTGGGGTGAGAGGGAACTGAGAGGAGAAGTGCACTCAGTGTAGATGATTTGGGATAAATGATTTTTCCTAGAAGCTTGACTATAAAAAGGAGTAGATGTAGAAAATGCTGGCTTTGAAGGAATGGCCGAGTCAAGTAAAGGTTTTTAAGGATGGGAGTTGCTCAGCTATTATTGTAGATAGTAGGAAAGGAACCATGGGAAAAAGTCTGAAATTGAGAGAGCTATGTGATGATAGGAAGAGAAAGCTAAAAGAGGAGACAAGAGGGACAAGATCAAAAGGTCAAGCTGAAGGACAGACTCTAGCAAGGAGAAAGACCTCTCCTTCAGAGACTAAAATAAAAATGAGAGAATAGAGGGATAACATTAAGGATTTTTAAGACAGAGAAACTAGGGAGGAAGTAACTCTTGTCAAATGAACTCAATTTTCTCAATAAAGTTTTAGTTTTCTTTTAAATTACTTTGGTAGTTCAAAAGACCTGATATTTCAATGTTGTGGGCATTTATTGAGTCACAGAATCACACCATTTGAGTGGCTGTCCAGGCTTTTCTTGAAGACTTTAAAGAGAGAACTTACAACTTCTCAAGATGAAAGAATATACCATTTCTAAATAAGTCTCCATGATTTGCTACGGTTAGAAAAGTCTATCACTCTATGGTCAACCTTCTCATGATGAATCTCTGAACTTAACTAGTTTTATCCTCACTAAGCTGGCTCACTAATCTAACCGGTTTCACTAAGTGCACACTCCATGTACAGGCTTATACTTGGGGCCTTTTTAGCTTGGAAGGACTTGACAAAGGTTTAACTCTGTTTTTGAAAGAAAACAAACTCACCTCCACACCTTAATAAATCATGAGAATGAGACTTTAGTGGCAGGCTTTTAAAATTGCTATCAAATTGGGTTAACTAAAACCTAAGCAAAGTTTGGTGACAGTAGAATTCCATTGTTTTGAGGTTATATTATAAAATACCTGCTGAGCTATATAATATTTGTAAATGAATAGAAACCAAAAAGTATGCTAAGTGAACCAAAAAAATATAAATGGACCTAGTGATTTTAAAAGGAAGAGATAACCTCTCTTTTCTAGAGTTTTTTCAGGCTCAAATATAAAATGTTTTGTCATTTAAAGTCCTAACCTACTAGGGTTTTTTTTTTTTTTTTTAATGTATTTCTAGTTTTCTTACACTTTACTGCCTTCATGTATTCTCTGATCTAGCAACTGGTCTTCTTTACTATTCCTTGAATACAATCTTCCTTCTCTCCACCCTGGACCTTTTCATTGACTAACTTCCATACCTGGAATGTTTTCTTTCCTCATCTCCATCTCTTGGTTCTTTTTAAGACTCAGCCCAAATCCTATTTTCTTCATTTGCTGCATCACCTAGCTGCCCTATTAATTAGTAATAAATAATAAATGTGATTCATAATGAATCAACAATTCATATAGTATTTGAAGATTTGCAAAGTATTTCACATTTATTTGTCTATTTGATATATGAAAAATGTATACAAATGTACATTTTTTTTCTTGTACCCTATGTAAACATTTGAATGTCTCTATTTTATATGATGGACAGCTAGGTGGCCTACTGAATAGAGTGTTGAATGTAGAATCAGGAAGATTGATTTTTGTGAGTTCAAATCTGTTCTTGGACATATACTGTGTCACCCCAAGGTCACTTAACCCAGTTTGCCTCCATTTCATATACTGTAAAATGGAGGAGAAAAAAAGTACACTTTAGTATCTTTACCAAGAAAATGATGTTGCAAATACAAATGGAATCACAAAAAATTAGAAGCAACTAAAACCAGTCAATTATACATGATATTAAAATAGAAAATGGATTAATTCCTTTTCCCATCCCTCTTTCCCCATCAGATAGAAAAGAATTTGATGCCTTTGTGTCCTATGCTAAACAAGACTCCTTTGATAACCTGGACCCTTCATTTCTGAATGAGGAGAGCTTTGCATTGGATTTACTCCCTAAAGTTTTGGAAAAAAAATATGGATACACCTTGTGTTTGTTTGAAAGGGATGTGATTCCAGGAGGAGGTAAGTGGGATAGGTAGAATTTCCTTTCTTACAAGACCAAGAAAGTCTTACCTGACTTTCTTAGTACCCTCTGGATTTCATGGAGGACATCAAGATCTGATGCTTGCTTCTTTTCTTTGTTTCTTTTTCTCCAGCTTACACAGAAGATATTGTGAAAATCATCAAGCAAAGTCGGAGAGTCATTTGTGTCCTGAGCCCCAGATATGTGAGCAGTCCTGCTGTTTTTGAACTTCAAGCCGCAATCAATCTTGCCTTGCAAGACCAAACACTGAAACTCATTTTAATTAAATTTTCTCCCTTCAGAGAGACAGATTCTTTACCTCACCGAGTGAAGCAAGCCCTTGCTGTACTCCCCACTATCACTTGGAGAAGTTCAAAATCAATACCTCCAAATTCCCGATTCTGGAACTGCGTCCGCTACCATATGCCTGTGAAAAACCGTGGGGCTAGAAGGAAAAAGGTTCAAGATTTTTCCTAGAATTTTTTCATAATTAAAAAAAAAAAAAAAAATCGCTATTTCAGAAACCACTGGGAGGCGCTACTGGCTCAAGGAATGGTAAAGTCAGAGGACCTGCCTTGCCAAGAGACTTCAAGTTAATACAATGGAAGTTTCCCCACAGGTCAGTGCTAGACCTGTGGGCATGGAGCTAAGGACATCACTGCACATCCTTAGTCTTTCTTCACTGGAGAGGAAGTACGTTCCCCAAACTCCATGTTGCCTCTGATATGGGAATGAATTCAACAGCAGAAAGAGAAATTACAAAAGCTAATCTATGTGCATAGGCAAATGCTGCCATTTAAAATGATGCTGATATGTTGTATATATGACTTTTTTTGTCTGTTAACAAAATCAAGTGAAAGTTTTACATTTGAAATGATTATAACCCTAGTTAAAGTACTATCCAGTTTTGAAGAGTTGGGAAGGAGGAGGTGTAGATGGAGCATTCAATGGGTATGACCACAAGGCAGAATCAGGAGTAGGATGTCCTTAACTACTCCAGCCAGTGACTAACAGGATAAGTAGCCAAGAGAGCAGATAAAAATAATAGGCAAATAGCATGAGGAAATGGAAAGGATTATGGAATAGAGATAAAAAGTTGGAGGGTGAAGGGTGAATTTTTAAAGTTACTTTAAACAAGCCTTTATAATTCTCTGGACCTCAGTTTCTTCATCTGTAAAATGAAAGATGTGCTATGTAAGTACAAAGGTCACTTCCACTTCTGAGATTTGATGATTTCATGAGTGGGAAAACCAGTAGTCAGAAATAAAAAACAGAAGACAATCAAGACTATGCTAGAGCCAACTTTCAGGAGTTTGGAAGAACTTATTGTTGAATTTTCAGTTTCAGCCCTGGAAATTGATTTGGTATATTATTTTGTAGATTTTAAAAAGTAATGGAGAAAATTCTAATAATGCAAATTAAACTTAAAAGTATGTTGTGTGTATTTTTTTTAAAAAGAGAACCAAATGTTAAATATCACTGAGTCTAGGATTCAGTCAAGAAAGTACTTTAAAAAAATAATCATTTATAGGACAGACAAATGCTAGGTAAAGAGTTTGTCTTTAACAGAGACAAGCCACAGCATCACCAACAGTAGCAATAACAATTCATTAAAGTTAAATGGCACTATGGAGTTGACAAAGAACTTTCTTATTATTCCATAGGATGTTCAGAATAACACTGTGAAGCAGACTTAGTTTTCATGGGAAGGAGCACATCAATCAGTAAACAAGCATCTATTAAGTATTTATTATATTCCAAATTGATACAAGAGCAAAAATGAAAGTCTTTACCTTCAAGGAGTCTCTCTCTCTCTCTCTCTCTCTCTCTCTCTCTTTCTCTCTCTTTCTCTCTTTCCATGTCTATCTCTCTGTCTCTCTCTCTTTCTCTCTCTGTCTCTCTCTGTCTCTCTCTCTCTCACATATTGGATAGAATATACACAAATGAAGATGTTCAAGGAATAGTAAGTAGACTAAGTTGGAGGAGCCTGGGGTATTTAGCCTGGAGGACAATAACAACAACAAAATGAATGGACTTGAATAGCTATTTTCAAATATAAGGAGTATAACATAACAAAAACTTAAAACTTCTTTTACCCATTGTGGTATATGAATGTTATGGAATATTATTGTTCTGTAAGAAATGACCAGCAGGATGAATACAGAGAGACTTGGAGAGACTTACATGAACTGATGCTAAGTGAAATGAACAGAATCAGGAGATCATTATACACTTCAGCAATGATACTGTATGGGGATGTATTCTGATGGAAGTGGATTTCTTTGACAAAGAGACCTAACTCAGTTTCAATTGATAAATGATGGACAGAAGCAGCTACACCCAAAGAAAGAACACTGGGAAATGAATGTAAACTATTTGCATTTTTGTTTTTCTTCCCGGGTTATTTTTACCTTCTGAATCCAATTCTCCCTGTGCAACAAGAGAACTGTTCAGTTCTGCAAACATATATTGTATCTAGGATATACTGCAACATATTTAACATATATAGGACTGCTTGCCATCTAGGGGAGGGGGTGGAGGGAAGGAGGGGGAAAATCGGAACAGAAGCGAGTGCAAGGGATAATGTTGTAAAAAAAAAAAAAAAAATTACCCTGGCATGGGTTCTGTCAATAAAAAAATTATTATAAAATAAAAAAAAGAAAAGAAAAGAAAAGAGAAAGAGAAAATACACACAGTGACGTTCAAAAAAAAAAAAAAAAAAACTTCTTTTACCCAAAGGGCAGAAATAAGACTATAGACATTTCAAAGAAAAACATTTAAATTTTATGTAAGAAAGAAAATCTATCTTATAATTAAGGGTGGAATGGGCTGCTTGAGTTCTTATTCACCAGAACTCTTCAAGCTAATGCAAAAAGAATGACTAATGGTTATAGAGGGAAATCCTTGTTCAATCATGTCCTTGAAACCCTTTAGAACTCTGAGATTGTGATTCCAACTTTACAAATCAGGTTCACAGAATTTTTAAGTGACTACTTACCTAAAGTTACACAGTTACTAAATGGAAGGCCTGCTACAAAACTCAGGTCTTCTGATTTCTAGTCCAGAGTTCTTTTGACTATATCATCAGTAAACAAACATTGTGCTGAGATAACTGCTTTCTGAGATAGGAACTCTTTGTATAGTTTCTAAATTGGTTTTACAGTATGGGCTGGAATAAGTACACAGCACTTAGAAAGAGATAAATAAGCAAAACATTTATTAAATATTTACCACATCCCAGGCACTATGTTAATCATTAGGGATACAAATACAAACAAGCCATACCATCAAAGACCTTTCTTTCTAATAAGAGAAGCTATTCCCTGGAAAGGAGAAAGAGGATTTAAGAGGGACAATGTAGCAGGAAAAGAAAAGGAGGAGTCAGGAGAGTTCAGGTGTGATATTAATCAAGCAATCAATCAAATGTTTATTAAATTAAACACCTGTTATATATTTATTAGGCAATCAGATGGCACAGTGGATAGAGCACTGAGCTTGGAACCAGGAAGAGGAATCTTCCTGAGTTTGAATCTGACTTCAGACTTTTACTAGCTATGTGATCTTAGGCAAGTCACTTAACACTGTTAGCCTCAGTTTCCTCTTCTGTAAAATGGGCTGGAGAAGGAAATAGCAAACCCTCCAGTATCTTTCCTAATAAAACCCCAAATGAAGTCACAAAGAGTTGGAGGTAACTGAAACAACTGAACAATAACAAAAACAGCCTATTATGTTTCATCAACTGTGCTAAACTGTGGGCATGCAAAAAGAGGCAAAAGATAGTTCCTGCCCTCAAGGAACTTATAATTTAGGAAAATGGGGTCCTTCTTAAAATGGTGGTTCCGGGAGAGAAGTCATAAATCAGGTGGGAAGGATCTCAGGATGGAGGATTCTCCAATGTAGCAATGTGGAAAGGGAAGAGAAAAAGGAAGAATCCAGAAAAAGAGTCCAACCATAAGTGCCGATGCATTGTTCTCCATATGGCAGGTGCTCATTAAATCTTTATTGAATGAATAGAGTCATAGATGAGAGAATAACAAACCTGATATAATTGAGGTTAACTGAATTCTACAGTCACTCTTTGATGACTCATAAAGGTGTGGAAGTGTTAGTGAGTACTTGAAGGTTGTGCTAGTAGAGCACAAGTGATGGCATGTTCTGCCTTGCTGGGAATTGCCATCACCTAATAAGGACATGGCAATAGAATATTATTGTTAAACATGGAAAGGCTCATCACCAGTCAGCTAGACTTGGTGATGAATTCTAAATAACCCCTAAAACAAAAAGAAACTAGAAATGATTCTCAGTATTAGGAAGTCCTTGTCTGCTTCTTTAGTCATGATGACCAACTGGTGGGATGCTAAGCATTTTTAGCTTATCTGTATTATCTCTACATCTCTCTCTCTCTCTCTCTCTCTCTCTCTCTCTCTCTCTCTCTCTCTCTCTCTCTCTGTCTGTCTCTCTCTCTCTCTCTCTCTCTCTCTGTCTCTCTCTCTCTCTCTCTCTCTCTCTCTCTCTCTCTCTCACACACACACACACACACACACACACACACACACACTCACACTCCAATAATTCTCTAGTCAGCTACTCCAAGTTCTACATACTTTGTGCGTAAGAACATTCATGCTTGATATTACAAAGTAGGCAATGCCTTCTAATTGTATGCATCTTTGATGAACTCTTCTGCAAATTGAATTACTTTTATTCCCTCCACATTGCCGGGGTTAAGGGTGCTATGTCTTTGAGATCTGGAATTTTTTTTCCCTGAGGCAATTGGGGTTAAGTGACTTACCGAGGGTCACACAGCTAGGAAGTGTTAAGTGTCTGAGGCCAAATTTGAACTCAGGTCCTCCTGACTTCAGGGCTGGTGCTCTAACCATTGTACCATCTAACTGCCCCGAGATCTAGAAAAGTGAAATTTATTTGCCCTCTCTTTTTTACTGGAGAAAATCTGAATTATCATGGTATTAGATAAAATACATTGATGTTATGCAATAATATGAATATATTTTATGCATTTCTGAGTTCCTAAACCTTTTTGTGTGTCATGTGCAGCTTCTGCAAAACTCCCCCAAATTCCCATTTTATTTCTTATGCCAACCCTCAATATATCTAAGCTGTGATAGGGAAAGTTTTGATGTGGAAGGAATAACTATATTTGATTCATCACAGTCTTTCCTGACTCTCCCAATTCAAATATCATCTAATTTATGTTCTATTTTAGTTCTAAAGGCTTTTTTCTTTAAATATGTACTTGACTAAGTAAATTACCCCAAAATGAAAAAAGGAACTGTGATACCATATTGAGAAGACTTAGCTAATCTTCCCTTCCTATTCTTTCGTTCTCACCCATTATGTTCTTCTCTTCTATGCATATAGAAATGGCTATGCTACTAAAGAAGTTTTTACAGGTTTGTGGCTTTTGTCATACACCCTTCCAGAACAACAACAACAGCAAAATCCCTTAGTTTTTTCTATATATAAACATTATATATAATATATAGTATAATATAAGGAGAGGTGTTTACTATTACTATTCTCTCCTGGCCTATGTTTTAGTGTGAGTTATCACAAGCACTGCCATTTGAATGTAAATGTAGATATAGGGAAGAATGGGGGGAAATGCATTGATAAGTGATTCGGGAATAAGAAACAAAAACAAAAAAGCCTAATTCTGCATGAATGAATACTTTCTTTCAGAAATGATCAAATAGCAACCAAAAATGAAAGTGATAATATTTTGAAAAATAACTTTTTCTTTAAAACTTGCATGGGAGTCATTCAGAAATCAAAGATAAAAATAAATTCAAAGACCTGAATTCAAATTGTTATTCAATCATTTGCTGCCTGTGTAATCTTGGACAACTTAATCTCCCTGGTCTCACTTTGCTCATCTATAAAAAGAGAAAGCAACCCCTCTTTGAAGAGGCAAACAATTTGATATAGGTTATACACATGTAGTCATGCAAAATATTTCTCATGTTGTAAAATAGACCAAAAAAACACCCCAAAACCTTGAGAAAAATAAAAAGAAAAAAGTATGCTTCATTCTGGATTCAGACACCATCAGTTCTTTCTCTGGGGATGAATAGCATTTATTTTCTCCTTTACCTAGGAATTCTGAAATTTGGTTATAATATTCCTAGGAGTTTTCATTTTGAGATTTCTTTTAGAAGGTGATTGGCATATTCTTTCAATTTCTATTTTACCCTCCAGTTCTAGAATATTAGTGCAGTTTTCCTTGATAATGTCTTGAAAGATGATATCTAGGCTCTTTTTAAAAAATTGTTATCATGCTTCAAGTAGCCCAATAATTTTAAAATTATCTCCCCAGGATCTATTTTCCAGATTAGTTGTTTTTCCAAAAAGATATTTCACATTGCCTTGTATTTTCTTATACTTTTGGTTCTGTTATATTGCATCTTAATTTCTCATAAAATCATTAGCTTCCATTTACTCAGTTCCAATTTTTAAGGAATTATTTTCTTCAATGAGCTTTTGCACCTGCAAAATTGACCAAATGGTCAATTCTGATTTTTAAAACCTTCTTCTCATTGCCTTTTTGTACCTCCTTTGCAATTTGATCTAGTCTGTTTTTTAAGGTGTTATTTTCTTCAATTTTTTTTGTGTTTACTTTATGAAGCTATTGATTCATTTTTTATAATTTTTTTGCATCACTCTCATTTCTCTTCCCAATTTTTTCCATCTCTCTTACTTGATTTTCAGAATCCTTTTTGAGCTCTTCCATAGCCTGAAACTGATATTGTTTGAATGATCTAGATTAGTGGCTATGAGAAAGTTGTTAAGAATCCCCTGTAAATCGACTGCAGGTTTTAGGAGTGAAAGAATTCACTCATTCCCACATTATTAGCTGCAAAATGAAAGTTCATTGTTAGATAGATATCAGTTTACCAAGAGACTGACTTTTATAGTGACAGATCTATTGGAAAATGGAGTTTTGCACTGAGAATGCACTCTCAGTGGACAGAAGATCCTGGCAGCAAAGGGAGCTACCAAGGTCCATCTGCAAAAGACCTTCGTTGAAGGAAGCTATTATATTGGGTCTTAGTCCGAGCTGGGACAGCCCAAGTTGGCTCATTTACAAGTCAGGTTTCAGCTTGAGCTGGAATTTGAATAGAATTCTTTACTTCACTAAGGTTGGAATTCTTTTGCTCAGGACTGACCCAACCCCACCTTGATAACAGAATGAGACTCTCTTGTTTCTCTTGGGAGCGGTCTCTCACTGAGAAGGTTTTCTCCTTCAAAGAGTTGTAGTTTCGGGGTCCTTTCTTCAAAACCATTTCATATTTTTTGGAGTCTTTAGATATAGAAGCTCTGACTTTGTTATATCACCTTTTAAGTGTGTGTTTTGATTTTCCTTGTCACCAATAGTAATGTTATGTGGTCAGAATTTTTTTCCATTGTTTGTTAATTTTCCCAGCCTATTACTTTGACTTTTTTTTTTTTTTAAATAAAATAGGGCTCTGCTTGCAAGGATGAGGGTGCAATGACCCAAACTTCAAGTGCAGCTGTTTTCAGAGATACTTCTAAGAATCTATAAGTTATCAGTTCTTCCAAGGTAGTATAATATAAGGAGAGGTGTTTACTATTACTATTCTCTCCTGGCCGATGTTTTAGTGTGAGTTATCACAAGCATTGCCATTTGAATGTAAATGTAGATATAGGGAAGAATGGGGGGAAAATGCATTGATAAGTGATTCGGGAATAAGAAACAAAAACAAAAAAGCCTAATTCTGCATGAATGAATACTTTCTTTCAGAAATGATCAAATAGCAACCAAAAATGAAAGTGATAATATTTTGATAGAAAGAAAATAACTTTTTCTTTAAAACTTGCATGGGAGTCATTCAGAAATCAAAGATAAAAATAAATTCAAAGACCTGAATTCAAATTGTTATTCAATCATTTGCTGCCTGTGTAATCTTGGACAACTTAATCTCCCTGGTCTCACTTTGCTCATCTATAAAAAGAACTATATGTTCTCCAAAGTCTTCTTCAGTTATATACTTGTAATTATAATAAAAATTATGGAAAGATATGGTATGTAATTGAAATGACTCCAACCTGATCTATTTAAATGTTTAAATTGGCATGAAAAAATGAGAAATTGGTGAAGACTAATTCCCAAAGAACTTTAATTGATAAATAAATTAATTGTAATAAAAGATCAAAAAAAAATTTTAGAAATTCCCCAACAAACAATAAACACTTGATCTTTTCTAGGTGGAGAATGTAGTAGCCAAAAACATCACTTTAAATTCAATCTTTAGTAAATTCATTTATTGACTCTTAAAGGAAACAGATGGTAAAAACCCTGGGAAATGCCACCTCATAAAGCAGTAAGAATTGGTGGCAATATAACCAGATTTAATTTAAATTTAGCAAGAAACCCAACCAATTAAAATTATCTCAAGGATGTTTAAAGATGAAACTGGAAAGAAGCAAAAAAAAAAAAAAAAAAAAAAATCTAATGAAAAATTCAAAGACATATAAAGACTTTTTTAGTAAACTCTTTTCATTATCAAAACCTATGGCACCACTACATTTGGATTCTCACATCACAGTCCTGATATTTAAGATTTGGCCATGGCCCATAAAGAAACAAAAATGGGAAACAATTATGGACTGAACACTCATAAGAGCTGTGCTAAAATGCTTAAATTTGGAAGATATTAAGAAATTAGAGTTCAAGATTTCTGAGAGAACTTTTCAAAGACACAAAGTGTTATGCCACAGTTCTCTTTAACTGTCCTGACTCAGTTTCCCTGTCTCAGTTTCCTTAACTGTTCTGTCTCTGACCCAGTAAAACTAAGGATTATTCGCTCTCAGGTTATGAATTAGCAAGATAAAAGAGTAGATCTCCTGACTCTTTTAGGGATTTACAATATCCCTTAAAATATTCCAAGATAACCCATGATACCTTTACTTCTTTGTCTCTGGAATTTTTAGGTTTTATGGCTTCCCCTCCCTGATAAAAAAACTTTCCCTCCCTTTCTCTTCTTTGTCTCCAAAAAGGTATTTAAGAAGTTGGGGTTCCTCCATTCATTGCTGGAGAATGGTGTCTGGCAGCTGGATGCTGGATGCTGCATTCTTTGGGTCCTCCAGCCCTGGGACCAATATGGATTCCTTGGTCCCAGTATACTTATCTCTGTCTGACTGGATAATCTGAGACGAGAGTCCTGTCCAGTCAATCTTACTCTCCCATTAATAAAATATTAAAAACTCTCTAATCTCTCTCCTGCCTCAGTTTCCCCGGCATTACAAAAGTAAATCTCATATTATTATTAAAAAGATAATAGAGAAAATATAATAATCACTGACCCACAGCTCTACTTTCTCAGCTCTCTATAAAACTGCCAAGAAGACCAGCCATCAAGTACATCCTTAAACAAAGTATGAGAAGGAGGCGGGAAGGTATTTGTTTTATAGCAGATCACATTTTTATAGTCACATGAGTGAATGAAAGGCTTAGTTAGTGTAAGACTATATTGGTTGCTTATAAAAAAGCATTTGATTTAATAGAGCTGAATGTCACTTTAAAGACTTTCTCCAAGAGTTTCTCATGCCTATATCAACATTATACAAATGTCTTTGAAAAATGTGACAAATAAATTTACTAGTATTCTATCTAGTACAAAGATGTATTCTCTATAAATGGTGACATCATCCAGATGAACTTCTTTATAGATGATGTACTGCTTATTACATTAACCCCTGCAACACGGCAGAACCTGCTAAACAAGAGCCCCAATCACTGAAAAAGAGTTCAGCCTCACTATACAATCCACTCAGGAAAAAATAAAAACAAAAACAAATGGATCAAAAATGTTGATTATTTAGACTATTACATATTGGAACAGATTGTCCATAGAACCTATTTGGAGTCACACTGCAAATGGACAATAAGTTAATCTAAAATTGACCAGGTAGACAGCAAGTTATATTGGCTTTCAGAAATTGTATAATTCTTTTAATGACCCCAAGTTTCTCCCTAAAACAAAGGTTGGTCTTAAATTCATCACTCTTCTGGTGATTATGAGTGTGTGTATACATGCACAATACATACATAAATATATGTATATGTATATAAATATTTTCATATATCTGCTGTTTTCTTTATTAATGAGGAGAATTTACCTATTGATGAGATCACAGATCTCTTGAAAAAATGAAATTATTTTACTAAAGTATTGAGGCAATTCCATTCTCTAACCATCTTTATCATTGACATCCTTATTATATACTGTTAGCTACTATAGGAATTTTGTCCTCTAAGGTCTTTCTGTTAGAATGGAATGACAAAAAAAGCAACCCAACATGTAGCATTGGTCTTTTGAGGCATGTCATCTTATGTGATCTGAATGTGATCCAATTTGGAAGTGGCTAGAAATTGCTACCATTCAGTTGCTGCCTGTGTGAAGAAAATTTCAGGTCTTCTTTCACATCCAAAAGGCATCCACATCATAAGAACCACTGGAGAACTGGCACAAAGTGGACATCCCAATTGGAAAACACAATGAAGAGGTTAAAGATGAGCCATGGTATAACGGAAGAAGCCCCAATTTGAGAATCATGAGTCTTGGAATAGAATCTATTTCTATTACTCCCAATTGTTTGGTCTGAGTGATCACTTATTTTCTTTGGTCTAGTACTGTCATTTATAAAATAAAGGAATGTTACTAAATTATCTTGAATGATATAATTTTATGCTAAATTGCTTCTATGGTCAGTGATCTAAAAGTTTATTGACACTTTGCTATGGAAAAAGTCTCTGTTCCTTTAAGAACCAGGGGTTTCATCAATATGGTATATTCCCTGATGAATTCCAATTGAATATGGAACAATAGGAAGAGTATAGATTTTGGAGTCAGAGGATCTGAGTTTGACCCGTGGCTCAGCTACTTCTATCTCTGTGACTTTGGACAAGTTGCTAGACTCTCGGTTTCCTCTTCTGTAAAAAGAAAAAAATTAATTAGATGACAATGAGTCTTCCAAGTATAAATCTATGACCTTCGTCATTTGTTTTATGGCTATAAAATTATTATCACCAGGCTTTCTTTTCACTTATTTCCCATTGGTTTAATTTTTCTTCATGACAAGTGGGATAAGGCAAGTATGGGAAGGCAGATAACTTCTCAAACTAAATAAATGGCCATAAAACAGTTCTATGACAATTTAAAACAGAGTAGATCTCAGATTGTACAAAGCAAATCTGTCAGATTTCGAATCTCAAATCAAATGCCATTTGCAAAGTTCTTAAAGATAGCATATACTCAGTGGAATTCCAGAAGCCCCGCCTTTACTCCTTGACTATTTGTGTGTATACATATATGTGTGTGTGTGTCCACATATATGTGTATATGTGAACACATATATATATATATTCTCTAATGTATGTTCCCTTTTTCTGCATATATATATAAATATAAATATATATGTATATATGTATACAAACACATATACATAATTCTCTAAGGTCAAATATTCCTGCTTTCCCTAGGCATATCCAATGCACAAATTATCTCTCCTTCTTCTTTACACACCAATGTTTTTCTTTCAGCATTATATTTTCAGCTAACTGTATTGTAGGAAAGAAATGGGTATATAAATTGATATTAAAGTGTTAAGGACTAATGATTGCTTATTATTGCATCTCATTATAAGAAACTTATTTCTTTAAAAAAATATGAAGACTATACTTTAGTCCAAATAAATAATTATGGTCACAATGTCAGGTGGGATAGGAGAGATTTTGCAGGGCACATGGATCTTCCTATATTCTTTTACATAGATAATTTCCCTCTCTGCTTATGCATAAAGTGAACCCCTATTGATGTTTATTTCATGTCAACTTTTTTATATGTTGGCAACATATAAACTGTAGAAATCTACAATTCAAAAATGAAGAAAATATTGACTTTGGATTCAGAGGAAGAGAAAATTCTTACTTTATTGCTAACTATCTATATGATATGAACAAGTAATGGATCCAAAATGGAATGAAACACACATTTTCTGACACAATCAATGAAAGAATTTGTTTTCTTGATCATGCAACTTGTTGGAAGAGTTTTATTTATCTTTTTTTTTCAGGGTGTGGAAGGGAAGATAAGATAAATGCTCACCAATTGAAGAAAAATAGTATTTGATTTTTTAACATGCAATTTTCTGGTGTCCAAAATCTCTCTGGATAGATTAATTAACTCTTTAGCTCTTTCTCCAAACATCATACTAGGTTCTTGTGCAAAAAAATTTTAGGGTCTTTGTCGAAACATTTCAGGGTGAGTGGGATTTAGTGTATATGAGTCTTTTTGATTTAATAACATAAGAATTTGGTGCTACCACTGGAGTTCTCCCTCAAGAGTTATCCAAGTTCAGTGTGGCTCAAGATTTTCCACGTTTCCCATGAGCAGTAGCTCAGAGAAGAAAACTCCCCTTCTCTCTAGTGACCCTCCCATCAGAAAACCAGGTTTCTTTCAACAGTGAGTCATCCTGAAACTCTAATATTCCAGATTTTGTTAATAGTTAACATTTATATTAGATCTGTAATACTTATGTATACTTATACATAAGAATACCATAAAAGTTCTTCCCTTATGTTACCTCATCTGATCCTTATAACAATCACAAAATAATAATAGCCAGCATTTATATTATGCTTTGCTTTTCCTATCTTATTTGGATATGAAGGAGGAATTATTCTTATCCCATTTTAAAGATAAGGAAATAGAGGCTGAGTAGGGAAATGACTTGCTCAGACTGGTACAGCTAGTAAATGTCTAAGATGGGATTTGAACTCATATCCTCTTGACTCCAAGTTGAATACTCTTTATCTAATAGATTACCTAGCTGCTTCAACAGCTTTGTTCTTGATTAGGTAGTACAGTATATCGTGCAGTAGACTGGGAGTCAGGAAGACCTGAGTTCAAATCCAACTTTGGACACTTATGGGCTGGGAGAGCCTGGGCAAGGTTCTAAGCTTTGTTTGCCTCTGTTTTCTCAAATATGAAATGGGGATAATGATAGCACCTTTGAGAAACCATTATAAAGTATTTAGCACAATGCCTGGCACATATAAAAATGATTATTCCTCCCCTTCCCTTTTCCCCCTCATCAAAGAAAATTAAGGTTTCTTTTCTTTTCTTTTTCATTTTTCCTCCTTTGCCTTGCTTTTTTTTCCCTTTTTTTGCTACTCTTTCTTTTCCTTTCCTTTCCTTTTCTCTTTTCTTTTTTTTTTTTTCTTTGCTCTGTTCAAAAGAAAGCCAGAAAAGAGAGAAATTAATTTACCTCCTAGAGATCTTCAGGGATCACAAAGAGACCTGTGGTAGTCAATAAAACTCTCTGAGGAAGTCTATGGTACTGAGAATTAGCTTTCCTGAAAGTGAAAATAATGGCTGAACAGCTATGGTGAAAAATATTTTTCTTGTTAAACTGGATTCTAGAGCATCTACTTTCTTAGAGAAGAGAAGAGGAAATAAAAGAGACTAGCACCCTTGAGAAGAGTCATTAATTTAAAAGCCGGGAGAACAGTGGATGGACCTCATAGTTGTGTTCAAAAAGTTGTGATATATTCAATATTTTCAAGATGTTTTTGTTATCTAAATTCTGTCAATTTCTAACCAGAAAGAGGAATTTGATGGAAGGTCCAAAGAGGTTATTCGTTTTGAACAGAAAAAGGAAGTTGAGTTGGTTTAGGGCACCTTGGTGAATCTATAATTGGGGAGAAAGGCTTAGAAATGAAGCCTTTAGCAATAAAAAACTCATGACTTCTAGAGAGGACAGAGCCATTGAGTTAATCTAATCAAAGCATGAAAAAAAAAAAAAAAAACAAGTTATATCTAAAAGTCAAAGCAAGTTTAATAACAAGCAAATAAATTGTCTTCAGGAAAAGGAATCAGGCTTGAAAACTCTGGGCCAAGGGTGAGTTACACATATCATACCACATAGAATGTCATGCCTGGAAGAGAGCTTAAGATATTATCTGATCTACTTTGAGAGGCAGCATAACTTAATGATTAGAGTACTAGATTTAAAGTCAGGAAGACCTTTACTCAAATTCTGCCTCTTATACTTATTAGGTATGTAAGCTTATGCAAGTCAGTTTATCCCTCACAGTCTCAGTTTTCTCATCTGTGAAATGAAGATAATGGTACCTACAGTATTACTTGGCAGGGTTATTGTGGAATTCAAATAAGGTACTATATATAAAAGCCACCATAGAAATATCATTTTTTATCATTATAGAGGAATCACAGGGTCAGAGAGTTTTCATTGCCCTCACAAGGCAAAACAATCTTTTTTCCTCCTCCTATCCCAGTTCTGAACTGTTCCAAGAATCTCTTTGTTAGTCATATATGTCAGAG
This sequence comes from Antechinus flavipes, assembly GCF_016432865.1. NCBI lineage: Eukaryota > Metazoa > Chordata > Mammalia > Dasyuromorphia > Dasyuridae > Antechinus > Antechinus flavipes. Next base: position 182,711,793 of record NC_067400.1, on the reverse strand, counting down.
ACTGTGGGAATGTTTGGCTTTGGGACATAGGGACAAGGCCAGGTCTGTGTCCCCAAAGCTGGGTCAAAACTTTTGAGTGTCTTCCAGCTCAGGATGTGGGCCCTCAATTCAAGGTTTGGAAGTGCCAAGATGAGATTCAAGACCATCCCAGCTTAATTAGTAGCTATAAACTTGGAAAGCAAGTCATCTTTCTGAACAACCTGGGATCAATTCTGTATCTCTATTCCTTTCCTAAAAAAAGAATAGAAAATTTGAGCCCTGTCAGAATAGCAGGACATACAGCAGATATTCACTCTCCAAAGAGCTAAACAAGTTAGTGTAAGGGAACTCCAGCCAAAGTCAAACTCTTCCACAAGCTATGGGGAGAGACATAACATTGGCAATTTTTAATTTTTTTTTAATTTAATATGTGAGTATGGAGAGATGGGACTATTGGTTGACTACATACAGTTGAAGACTTTGTTAGGTGATTAACTTTCTCTCTGGAGTTCCCTTTGCATTAACAATTGTGAGAATGTCTAAAACAAAGCCAATTTCTAAGAATCTAGAAATGGAAGGGTAAGAAAACCCTAAAGGATCATGTTTCCAGATATGTACAATTGTAGGCTGTATTGTCAGTTATACTGCCACAGAACAGATCATCCTAATTTTCTTCCTCTGAATGTGAATCTAGTACTATTACTTAAAGGGCTTTTGATTCATTTGGGTAGGTTTCATTCCTTCAGGGCTATGTCTCACCTTTTGGACTAGAAGGCCTCCAAAAGGGAAAAATAGAAGGAAACTTTTTAGTGTTGGGACCAAGACAGGTATAGGAACTTTCAGGGCCTTTGTGTTAGTTTTTCACTACTAACTGAAATTAACATTTTTACCCAAATGAAGCAATTATCTAGATAAGTTTGAAAAAATCTGCAGATAATTGGTCTCTATTGGCTAAAAGTATTTGAATATTTATGTTAATTCTCTGTAAACAATTATTAATGTAAAATAAATATTACTTTTCACATTTCTTATTTCCATTTTGAATCTTCTCTTCTTTATACACACACATACACACACACACACATCATATCTGAGACAATGGAGTGAATGAATAGTCAGAAAGACATAATGAGTTCAAGCCTTATCTCTCAAATTGATTCTATCAACCTGGGCTAGTCATTTAACCTTTCAGTGCCTCAAGCAATTCCTTAAGAAAATAAATTTCAGAACAAGGCTTATCAGTTTCTGGGAGTTTCCTTCATGGATGAAATCATAGGTCTCAGCTAAAATAAAAATCTACAAAATCTAGTTCATTGTTTCTGTGTATGTTCATGTATATGCATATACATATATATTTGAATGTATTTTATATATCTACATATATGTGCTATATACCCCAATGTTTTTTCTCTTCTCATTTCTCTCATTCTCTCAATCCCTCTTTTTTTCATTCTCTCCCTGTCTTTTCTTGCACCTATCTCTATCTTTGTCTCTCTGTCTCTGTCTCTGTCTCTGTCTCTGTCTCACACACACACACACACACACACACACAATTTCTCTTGGTCTGTGTGTGTGTGTGTGTGTGTGTGTCTGTGTGTCTGTGTGTCTGTGTGTGTGTCTGTCTGTCTGTCTGCCTCTCAGTCTGTCTCTGTTTCTCATTTTAATGCAAGTACTCACCTAGAGCTTAGATTGAGGGCTGGAAAGGACTTTGCCATACCCCACATAGCCCTCTATTTGATGGCTGAGAAAATAAGGTACTGAGTACCTTATTTTTGCCTTGTAAATAAAGTACTATATCTGGAGTCAGGAATTCAAATTTAGTTCAAATTTAGCCTTAGACATTTAATAGTTATGTGACTCTGAGCAAATCATTTCATTCCATTCAGCCTTAGTTTCCTCCTTTGTAAGAATATTTATAATAATAGTATCTATCTCCCAGAGTTATTATGAGGGTAAAATATGATAATATTTGTAAAGTTCTTTGTAAATTTCAAAGCATTATATTATAAGTACTAGTGATTTATTATTGTTGGTGTTGTTACTGTTACTATGATTTGTTTAGGATCACAAAGCTAATCAATGTACTAAGAAGAATCCTTTCTTGAGGGCATGAGTTATATCTAATCAATGTACTAAGAAGAATCCTTTCTTGAGGGCATGAGTTATATCTTATATCTTTACCAATATCTTTTAGCAAAACTCTTTGAATATACTAGGCGCTCAGTAAATACTTGTTAAAAAGATTGATTGAATGAATGTTTTTCACCTTATCTCCACCATATCATATATCTCTCTTCCTTCAGATTTTACATTCAAACTGAATGTGTTTAGGAAGTCCACTTAGCTACTATTATGTAGCAAGACCTCACTAGCTCAAATTCCACTCTTATCCTATCATAATACTGGTAGAAAGAACTGTTGGGAAGTGTAATGTTCTAGATGAACATGAAACTGAAGAATTAGGAGAGTAAGCACAAGAAAACTTGGAAATTTGTAATTCCCTTCTAACCTTTCATAATCTTTTAATCTCCTAGTTAGTAAAAAAAATATATATATATATATGCAAATATACATATATATGCATATATATATATATATATATATATTTCCCAGCTGCCCTTTCTGTCAATACTAGTTACACTACATGATCTCTGATTACCAAATATTTGTATATACTTTACTTATATTTAGTAGAATGTAAGCTCTTTGAGGACAAAAGGACTTTTGTTTTGGCTCTATATCTTTGAGCCTAATCAGAGTGTCTATGGCTAAGATTGATTCAATTGCTTTCTATGAGAATAGTCAAGACCTGGTCAATAACACTTTTAGGTAAAAAACCATATGTGCCCTATACAAAGAACAATAAATCTTTCGTAAATTAAATGGTATTTGCTTTTGTGGTAATATGAACTCCACGGATCATAGAATTTTAGAATTTGAAAAGACTTTAGTGATCTAGTCTACTTCATTTTAAGATATTAAGACCCCCAAAGAGGAAGTAATTTATTAGAGCTATTCTAAGTAAAGGATAAATTGAAATGCAATTTTTCTGACATTCTATGCAGTGTCCATTCTGTCAAATAATCTCTCCTTTATAACTGTGTAAGCTCCTTGAGAGAAAGGATGGTGTTTTCTTCTTGTGTACATTACTTATAGTACATAGCACAGACCGGCACCTACCTGGTGATGAGATGCCTCATCAATAAAATGCCCCAGGTATAGTGATGCAAAGGTGTAATTGTAGTGGTTGCCCACTAGGTGCCACCAGTGTAAGTTCTGGAGGGTGAGCATGGGGGAAGCATTTCATTACAAAAGTCAAAGAAGTGCACTTAATTAGGAATGGTTCAGAAGCTACCTTCTGTCTTGGCCATACAAAATAAATGAAAGAGCTGGAGGAGGAGAAAAGGAGGAGGAAGGAAACACCTGAAATAAAACCCACGACATTTTCTGGGCTCTGAATCAAGAGGGAAGGGTTTATTTTCTTCTTTTTAGAAGGAACTTCGGTTGGATCTGGAATGAGTTTTGCATCCTCCTTAATTTCCCCACATAAAGGAGAATCCTTGTACTGTGAAGCTTGGAATCAGATTTGAGAGAAGTGATTGGTTATTTTCCCCTCCATGTCAATTCCATTTCAGATCATGGCCAAACAAGCTGATGAAGAGTCTTACCTGGATTTCACCCAATCTACCCCATACCTACATTTGACACAGAGACTGGGCTGTCTGGATGCCAGTGCGTCAGAGAAGGTCTGAGAACACCAGGATTGGGAACTTGCTGACATGACAGCTCTCTGCTGGGTATAACCTGTGAGGCTGGCCCCAGGAGGGGAGCTACCTGTGGCAAAGGTGCATGCAGGGTCTTCCTAGGAGAATACGAAAGCCCTGTGGAGGCTTGTACACTTAAACAGACCAGAACATAGGTGGGAGGCTGAAGCCCACACCATGGCTTTTCATCTCTTTGTGCCTCGGAGTGCTTGGAATTGGTTGCCGCTGCTGCTGCTGTTGCTGGTGGTCTTCAAGTTTCCTGGTGCTGCCTGTAATGTGAATGTATCTAGCAACTCCACTTCTTACTCTGAACCTAAGGCTCGGTTGGCTGCTGCTGCTCCTGTTGCTAGCACTGCTAGCTCAGAGCAGGATGAAAGGCTGTCTGTTTTTTCTCTGGATTATGATTATGTTCAAATTCCATATGAAGTAACCCTTTGGATACTTCTTGCATCCCTTGCAAAAATAGGTGGGTAAAAAGAATATTGTGGTATGTGTCTGTGTCTGTATCTGTGTGTGCAAGCACCCATCCTCACATGTGCTTGTCCTTGTGTTTTCTGAAATTTTGTTCTACTCAACTAAGATGAGAGGAAATTTATAAACTCCTCCATAAGACTCAAAGCATTTAAAAGAGAAACATTAGCACTTGTGAATCATGTTCTAGTATTGGAAAGCTTACTTTTGTGCAGATGGCTATTTTAGTTTCTGGGGTAGCTGCTTCCTTCTTGTTTGGGGTTGATGCCATGTGACTAACGGGAGGGGAGGAGGGGGGTGTGATGAGCGCGAGCAGAACCTGTCAGAGATCACAATGTGCTTGTTTCATGCCAGAAATGTAAGTCAGGGTACAACTCTACTTTTATAAACCCTCTTCTCCGATAGGCACCTATAACTTCAGATGGTGGCAGCAGTTGCTATTAATTTGCAGGAAGAAAAATTTCTTTTAAAAGGCAACCTACATATTACTTGATTTTTTTTTTTTTCTTGGAGACTATAGGTTGGTTTGATGCTAAGACAAAAGGGCAGGGAATTCATGGGCACAGTTGGTCTCCTCTTTCTTTTTACAAAAGAAAGTCAGTTGGACTGGAGGCCTAAATTCTAGCAGAGGAAGCCTCTGTGAGAATATCCACCCTGATGTGTTGTGTCAAGTGGTTTAAATAACGCTAGCAAGTATGTAGGAGGATAGTAGAGAGAATCTCAGAAGGCACATAGGCCATTACCTTCCCGATTTTATCCATGAGGAAACTGAGGTTCATGAAGGATAAATGATATGCTCAAAGTCACAGAGATAGTAAGCGTCATAGATGGATTTCTGACTTCAGAGATAGTGCTCTTGCTAATGAACCATTACATGAACTATACCTCTGAAGGAAAGTGGGGAATGAAGGTTTCTATCCAGATACCTTACTCTCTGAATCACCATTTGCTTCAATCATGATTTTCCACTTTGGATCTCATAGGTAGATCCCTTTACTGAGTTTGTGGACAAAATAATTTTGCCAATGATTTATCTTTCTTTCTTCCCTATGGTAGATTCTTTATAAAAAAATTTTTTACTTTATCTTTTTTTTAAAACTATTTTTTTTCCTAATATATACTTAACCCTTGCACACAGAATTGAAAAGAGCAGTTTTGTAAAACTAAATCCTGTGTTGATAGAACAATAGTTTTGTTTTTACTTCAGCAAAAAAAAAAGAAAAGAAAAAAGATGTATTCTGAAATCTCTTCTTTGTGAATAAACTTTGTTCTCATAATTTGAAAGCATTTTGCTTCTGTTGTTTTCTTGTTGTTCTTTCTTTTACATTACTGTACTCATAGTTTTCCTGGTTCTAGCTGCTTCATTTTGTAACAGTTCATAGAAATCTTCTATGCTTCTCTATCTTTATCATATTTTAATATGTAATATGTAAAAATATGTAATTTTAATGTCATAATATGTAATATATAATAATAATAAAACTATCTCTGAAGTCAGAAATCCATTTATGACGCTTACTACCTCTGACTTTGAGCATATCATTAATCCTTCATGAGCCTCAGTTTCCTCATGGATAAAATCGGGAAGATAGTGGCCTATGGGCCTTCTGAGATTCTCTCTACCATCCTCCTACATACTTGTTAGCGTTATTTAAACCACTTGATACAACACATTAGTGTGGATATTGTCACAGAGGCTTCCTCAGCTAAAACTTAGGCCTCCAGTCCAGATTGACTTTCTTTTGTAAAAAGAAAGAGGAGACCAACTGTGCCCATGAATTCCCTGCCCTTTTGTTTTAGCATCAAACCAACCTATAGTCTCTAAGAAAAAAAATATGTAATAATATTCCATTACATTGCTATACAACCATTTGTTCAGCCATTCCACAATAACTGGGCATCTCTATTGTGTCCAGATTTTTGCTACTGTCAGACATGCTGCTACAATTATTTTGCTGTCTATGAGACCTTTCTTTTTAGCATTGAACTTCCTGAATATATGTCAAGCAATGGGTTCTCTGGGGTCATTATATATGGACATAGTTCTTTCTTTTGTAGTGGATTTAAATATTGGAAATATTGAAATTGAATACTGTTATGGAAATATGTCACTCAATCATACTTTGTTGCTATTGGAAAAGGGGACTTTAACAACATCTAGACATCTTTAGTGATTGTAGAAGTATTTATCTTATCATACATTACAGGGATAATTTATTTCTTCTGCTTTTTGGAGATGTCTAATGAATGGAGGATGAACAAGAATTATGAGATTCTAGGCCTCAATTTGCTGAAAACAAATCACCAGGAAGCTCTTGCTTCATTTCTGAAATGGCAATATTCCAATGTTTGTTCTCACTTTAGAAAACTATTCCATTAGAAAATCTGACAGATTGATGCAAAAAATTTAAATAAAATATTAGCAAAGAGATTACAGCAACTTATCAGCAGAATAATACACGACGACCAAGTGGGATTTATACCAAGAATGCAGGGCTGGTTCAATATCAGGAAAACTAATGAAATAATGGACCACATCAATAATAAAACCAACAGAAATCATATGATCAATCATATAGATGCAGAAAAAGCTTTTGACAAAATATAGTACCTATTCTATTAAAAACACTAGAGAGCATAGGGATAAAGGATGCTTTCCTTAAAATACAAAGCAGTGTCTATCTAAAACCTACAGCAAGCACTATTTTGTAATGGAGAAACGCTAAAAGTATTCCCAATAAGATCAGGGTTGAAAGAAGGATGCCCATTATCATCACAATTGTTCAACATCGTGTTTAGCAATAAGAAAAGTAAATGTTTAGCAACAAGAAAATAAAAACAAAAAAACTTAGAGGAATTAGAATAGACATTGAGGAAATAAAACTATCACTCTTTGCAGATGATATGATGATTTACTTAGAGAACCCTAGCAAATCATCCACAATTTTACTGGAAATAATTCACAGCTTTAGCAAAATTGCAGGATATAAAATAAAACCACACAAATTATCAGCATTTCCATATATTACTGACAAAGCCCATCTGCAAGAGAAATTCCATTTAAAATTACAGTAGATCAAAAAAAAAATACTTGGGGGTCAATCTGCCAAGATAAATCCAAGAACTATATGAACATAACTTACAAAATACTTCTCACACAAATAAAATCATATCTAAACAATTGGAAAAATGTAAATTGTTCATGGTTAGGCTGAGCTAATAAAAATGACAATTCTGCCTAAATTGGTCTTCTTATTCAGTACCATACCAATCAAACTGCTGAAACATTATTTTATAGAACTGGAAAAATAACAATAACAACAAAATTCATCTGAAAAAACAAAAGGTCAAGAAAATTAAGGATGGTGGTTTAGCAGTACCAAACCTAAAACTATATTATAAAGCAGCAATCATCAAAACCTTTTGGTACAGGCTAAAAAATAGAGGGGTGGGTCAGTGAAATAGATTAGATATACATGTCACAATAAGCAAGGTCTTTAGCAACCCAGTATTTGATAAACTCCCAAACTTCAACTTCAGGAATAAGAACTCACTATTTGACAAAAATTGCTGGGAAAACTGGAAAATAATTTGCTAGAAACTCAGCATAGACGTACTTCTCACACCCCAATACTAAAATAAGGTAAAAATGGATACATGATTTGGAGATAAAGGATGATACCATAAACAAATTAGGAGAACAAGGAATAATTTACCTATTAGATCTTTGGAGAAGGAAGGAATTTATGACCAAAGAAGAACTAGAGAATATTATAAAAAGCAAAATGGACAACTTTGATTACATTAAATTAAAAAGTTTTTGCACAAACAAAATCAAGAGAAACAAGACTAAAATGAAAGTACAAAGCTGGGGAAAAAATCTTTACAGCCAGTATTTCTGATAAAGGTCTCATTTCTAAACTATATAAAGAACTGTGTCAAACTTATAAGAATATACATCATTCCCCAACTAATAAAAAGTCAAAGGATATGAACAGACAATTTTCAGATGATGAAATTAAAGCCATTTATAGTCATATGAAAAAATGCCCTAAATCACTACTAATTAGAGAAATGCAAATTAAAATAGCTCTGAGGTACCACTTCACACCTCTCAGATTGGCTAATATGACAGAAAAGAATAATGATAAATGTTGGAGGGGATATGGGAAAACTGGTACACTAATACATTGTTGCTGGAGTTGTGAAATGATCCAATTATTTTGGAAAGCAATCTGGAACTATGCTCAAAGGGCTAAAACTGTATATACCCTTTGACCTAGCAGTGCCATTATTGGTCCATATCCCAAGGAAATTATAAAGGAAGGAAAAATGTGCAAAAATGTCTGTAGCAGTTCTTTTTGTGGTAGCAAAGCATTGGGAAAGGAGTGAATGTCCATCAACTGAGGAATGGTTGAAAAAGCTGGGGTATATGAAGGGAATGGAATATTATTGTTCTATAAAAAATGATAAACAAGCTGATTAGAGAAAGGCCTGGAAAGATTTACATGAATTGATGCTGAGCGAAACAAGCAGAACCAGGAATATATTATATACAATAACAATAAGAATGTGCGATGATCAACCATGAAAGACTTGGTTCTTCTCAATAGTTCAGTGATACAAAGCAATCCCAATAAACAGAAAATGCCATCTGTAACCAGAGACAGAACTAAGGAGACTGAATGTAAATCAACTCATGCTATATGTTCACTTCTTTTTTCTGGTTTTTTTTTTTCCTTTCCTGTGGTTTTTCCCATTTTCTTTGATTTTTCTCTCCAACATAATTCATAAAACAATGTACATTAAAAACAATTAAACTAAAAGAAAAAGAATTAAAGGAACCCAGATTAAAGGTGGCATGAATAAGAAAAAAAAATCTGACAGGTGATTTTTAAAGCCTAGTAAAGATCATTACTTATGATCTAATCACCTTTTTACCCAGCATCTAATTGGGAATATGTATAAATTTACATATTCTGCTGAAAAAAATCAGAAATATATTTTAAGAAATGTCAGGACAGAAACTTTGTACTTCATCATGGTCATACCTTAATTTGATCTGTAATTTGTAGTTCTGAGAAATGATGTGAATATTAATTACAACAAGTATATATGAACAGAATAGCAAATTGTTGATTAAGCTTCCTTAATTTTCATTGTTAATTTTGTTATATATCAATAATATAAATTCATTGGATTTCAAAGCTAAATGAGCTGTAAGATAAAGTTCAAGTCCTCCCTTGTACACTAACCTTTTTCAGCCTCAGTTTCTTTATCTATAAAATGAGATTTGTAATATTTACCTTCTAGGATGTGGTAAGGATCAAAATAATATAATATGTGCAAGTCACCTTGCAAACCTTAAAGCACTATATAAATGCCAATTATTATTTCTTCATTATTACTATCTCAATCCAAAGGAATTAAAGGAAGTTTACCCCTAGCCATGACACTTTATAAAACAAGTGAATTATTAATTAGCTTTGCTTTTTGAATTTCAATCTAAATCCTTCATGTCTGTTACATCTGAATATTTGTTGTTCAATCAATCAGTTGTCTGACTCTTTCAAACCCCATTTGGGAGTTTCTGAGCAGAGATTCTAGAATGGCTTACCATTTCCTTCTTCATCTCATTTGACAGATGAGGAAACTGAGGCAGAGTTAAGTGACTTGCCCAAGTCACACATCTCTGAGTGTCTAAGGACAGATCTGAACTAAGGAAGATAAATCTTCCTGATTCCTGCTCCTTCACTCTATCCACTGTGCTCCAGCTACTCCATAGCTTAATATTCTAGAATTATAAACATATCTGTTGAATCATTGGGCTAAATTAAAGATCCTCCAATAGAAAGAATGGGAGCTTTGGAGTAGACAAATGTAAATTCAATTCCTGATTGTAACACTTTCTAGTTATGTGATGGTGCATAAGTCATTTAGCTTCTCTGAAGTGAAGGGGCTTTGCTTCATAATCTCTAAAATGAGCATGACAATAACACTTCCACTATATTAAGATGTGGTATTTTATAACACTTTAAGAAACATGAAAGGCTCTTTTCTTACCTTGTTAGATTACATTATTTGTGCTTATTGAAATATTTACTTTCCTGGCATTTATAACTAGACTGTATACTGTGACTGGAATCTGTCTCTCCTTCCTTTCCTCCTCCTTCCCCCATCCTATCTCCGATCTAGGATTTGAAGGGCAGTAACTCACAATATGTTCATTATGTTTTTAGATTGAATTCCCTTTTTTTTTTCTTCCGCAGCTTCCTCCCCCACTTTTTTTAATGTCACAAATTAATTACAGGAAAAATCTGGAGTGTAAAATTCCTCATTTAAATTTTACCAAGAAAAGCAAATGAAAGGAAGCCAGATGTTTAATTTAATCACCCATGTCACGTTGTTGCAGCTCACTGATGGTTGCCCAGTACCTCTTTAGATTTATACAGTTCTGATGCTTGACTATTGAGCAAAAGCTCATTAGCTCATAGAAACGCTAGATCTACAAAAAATGTTTAGTCAGTTTGGACACACGACACAAAGGTCTAACCGCCACAAAAGTGTGCCTTAAGGGATAGTTTTAAAATGGGAAGTAATTTAATGTCTTTTCCCTGTGGTGATATATAGCAGATGGTATTATATGGCATATCAACAACTTGTGTGTTTGTTTTTCCAGGGATCCATTAATAATTTTGTAACTATGCTACAGATTTATCTTCCATACAGGAGAATTTAGCATACAATGGATTTACTTTGGACTTTATACAGACATCTTTATTACTGGAAGAGGAAGTGAATTTAGGTAAAACAAATAATGGCATTATGGGAACAAGAAAACCATATTGAATACAGACAAGATAGCACTGGAAGAAGGTGAAGATGTGCATGTGTGCAAGTGTGTGTGTGTATGTGTGTGTGTGTGTATGAGCACATGCATGTGCATGTTTGTGAAAGTAGGGAGGAATGAATCTTTCAATCAGTCAGTCAATAGTTATTTATTATTTGCTATGTACCATGTAATGTATTGGATACAGGTTACAAGGGGAAAAAAAATGAGAGTTTTAATCTTTAGGGAGCTTACATTCAGACATTATACAAACATTTACAGACTAATGGAAAAATGGAAATGATGATGATAGTTAGGTCAAGGAGGGATACATACAGTTTCAAGCTTTAGAATTAGATTTTAGGGGCCATCTAATCCAATTATTTTTTGATAAATTCATTGATCTTCCTATTGTTATAGTGGAGATACCATTAGCAAGGGTCCTTAACTTTTTGTGTTTTGCAGATCTTTTTGGTTATCTGGTGAGACCTATAGATCTTTTCTCAGAAAGATGTTCTTAAAGGCATTAAAATAAAAGACATGGGATTACAAAGGAAACCAATTATATTGAAATATAGTTATAAAAATATATTTATTTTAAAACATGAGTTATTGGACCTTTCTTTAAAACATGAGTTAATGAACCTTTTTTTAAGATATTGTTAAGAACCTTTAAGAATCTTTTTTTTAAGATATGGATTGAACTAGATGACCACTGAGAGAGATCTTTTCTGACCCTCAAATTATATAATTCTGTGATTTCTTTCTCACTTTCTATAAATATCTGGGGCCATCTTTGATCGCTAAGGACAAGTCTGACTAGATGTCTTGACTTGAAACCTACAATATAGGCCTTATGAATATGTAGAATAGATTGATCTCTAACATCTATAAAATCTCTTATAGCTTTAGGAATTATGAAAATTTGAAACTAAATTCAAAATGGTTAAAGTTCTAATGTTTCTCAATCTTGTTAAAAGTTTGGGGAAAGTGGCTAAGTAGATCTGATTTTGTAATTGTAAATATTTTGTTATTACTTACCTTGTAATTGAGCTTAAAAATTCCACTTCTATCTCACTCACATCACAGACCTCCCCACAAAATAGACCAGTAATAAGCTGTCTGTCCAACCATAATCCCTAATCAAGCCCTTGCACATAAGATAACAGGAAGGGAAGAGAATAAAAATTTGTTACTATATGGCAAGCACTCTACAAATATTATCTTTTTTCATCCTCATATCAATCCTGTGATAAAGATGCTATTATTATCCCTATTTTGAAGTTGAGGAAACTGAGCAAACAAAGGTTTGGTTATTATTGTTTGGTCATTTTCATTTGTGTTCAACTTTTCATGACCCCATCTTGGGGTTTTCTTGGCAAGGATACTGAGATGCTGTTCTCTTCTCCAGCTCATTTTACAGGTTAGGAACAGAGGCAAGCAGGAATAAGTGACTTGTCCAGGATCATACTGCTAGTAAGAGTCTGAGCTTAGATTCACACTGAAGAAAAAAGTCTTCCTAGCTAGTCATTAGACCACCTAGTTCCTCAACTGTAGAGGATGAAACAGAGGATGAAGATAACTCCTGAACAATCCGTGATATATTCTATAGTCCTATAGAGCAAGCTAGAACTTGTCACTCTTTCATTTGAGAATAGGTGAAATGCTTAGGGGTAAGAATTAATTATTAAGGTTTTAGCTTATCTTTCACATTCAATCTCTCATTGTCACCATCTTCCCTTCCTATGCCAGTGTTCTCATTCACCTTCAATCTCATGTCTCCATTTCACTTTCAGATATCTTGTACTGGATTCCAATAGAAATCTTAAATTCAATATGTACAAAACAAAATTCATTATCTTTTCCTTAAATTCTTCTCCTCTCCTACCTTTGGTATTATTATACAGGTCAATATTTTCTTTCCAGTCCCCTAAGGCATTTAATCTAGGAATTATTGTGAACTCCTCATCATCCCTTACTCACTATATAAAAACTGTTGCTAAGGCTTGCTTATTTCACCTTTATAATATCTCCCATTTCTTCTCTGAAATGGCTATTACTAAAGTGCAGTTTCTTATCACCTCATGCCTTGATTACTGCATTCTCCATTCAGCCACTAAAATGCTTTTCCTAAAACATTATTATGTCAACACCCCTCCCCCACCCTCATAAACTGCTTCCTTTTGTCTCCAGGAGCAAATATAAAATTTGTCATTGTCTCTGTTTGTCATTCAAATGCCCTTTATTACCTATCTTCTCTTTCTTTTCTGGTTTTTTTACACCTTACTCCCTGACATGTAGTCTTAACATCCAGGAGCCACAACCTTCTACCTATTCCACAAACAAAATATCTCTCTACTCCAGGCATTTTTTTTCTGGCCATGCCATGTATTTGGATCAATCTCCCTCCTTACCTCCTTAACATTTCTAGCTTTAAGTTCAACTAAAGTCCCAACTTCTATAGGAAATCTGCCCTAACCCCTTTTAATTCTAATGCTTCCTTCTGTTAATTATTTCCTATTTATTCTACATATAGTTTGCCTTATATATATTTTTGTTTGCATGTTGTCTCTCTCATTATATTATAAACTCTTTGAGGGTAGGGACTGGGTTGTTTTTTATTTGGTTTTTTGTTTGTTTGTTTGTTTGTTTGTTTTTGGCTTCTTTTTGTATACCTAGTGTTTAGCACAGTGTTTGGCACAGAACGGATACTTAATGAACGTTTATTGAATTGAACTGAGAGCAGAATTTGTTTTTCATTTTCTTTTTATCCTCAGACCTGTTAAAACTATATTGTACATTAGACTAGAATTATACTGCATGCTATTATTTAACTTTTGCTATATGTATATTTGGTTTCTAAGCTTTTTAAAATTAGGGAGTTTTTAAAAAACCTTTTTGTATCTTCCATAAGTCTATTCCACTGCCATATAAATAACAAATGCTTAACAACAAAAACTTGTTAAATGAATCACACACACAAAAAGAAAAATCCCTCACAGATTATTATCTTGTCATTCATTTCTTTTTAAATACTGAATGTAGAGATAAAGATATCAACAAAAAATGCTGATTTTTTTGAATTTTCTATCTGTTTTAAATTCTAGAAGAAATACATAATACTACATAGTATCTGTTTCACAAATAAGATAAACCAAGGTTGAAAGGTTGCACTTCAAATTCTTTGGAAATACAAATTCAATATGATTCAATGGAATGACAAGGCAATCAGTAAAACTAATTCAATCTTGGGTAACATTCAAATAAACATAGTGTCCAAAATGAGAGGATGATAATCTTGCTGTACTCTTATGAACCAAAGGTACATTTGAGAAAATTTCTCTCTCCCTCTCCATCTTCCTCACCCTCTTCTTCTGTTTCTCCCTCTGTCTCTCTTGTAACACAGCCCCCTCTGTGTAAACCAGGTACTGAGTAAACTTATATCTTTCAAATTCTTGAGAGTTAAGAAAAGAGTTCAGAGAAATTTAACAAGACTTGTTGAAACTGATGCAGAATTTGTAAGAACTGGAAGAAGAAAGTATATAATAACAACAAAGTAAATTCAACTTTGAAAGACAAAAAAATCTGATCAAATCAACACAATAGCCAACTACAATTCCATATATCATAATGAAACATATTATCACCTCATAACAAGAGAGGTGATGGAATCAGGGTGCAGATATACATACATACATACATATATATATGTATATTTATATATATATGGTTCCTGTTCACCTTCTCCATTCTGCTCATTAAAACAAAAAGAAAAAAAATCCTTGTAACAATTATGCATAATCAAGCAAAACAAATTCCTGCATTGGTCATGTCATATATATACACAAATATATATCACAAGTCTCTTGATACAAATTCTTCCATAGGGCATGTCATACACACATATCATATATGGGTCTATATATGCAAATTCCTGTATAGGTCATGTCATATATATATATACACACACATGCATAGTATATATTGGCCTATTTTCATTTATATAGGCATTTATATTGGACATGACCAATGAAAGAATTTATTTTCTTGATTATGCATGTTTGTTACAGGTTTTTGTTTTTTTTTCTCTTTCTGTTTCAGTGAGGGCAGCAGAGGAAGTAAGGGAAAGAAGGTGAATTTTCATTAATTGAAAAATAAAATTTAAAAAATTGATTGTAATTTTTTTCAAAAAGGAGAAAATAAAAACAGTGATGTATATATTGGAAATTAGTCCTAAAAATGCATGTAAATCTCTGAGCTATTTAAAGGAGCCATGAATCTTCATCAAATATCTGTCCAGGGAATTTCTGTTCAGCTAAGATTTGAACTAGGTGGTATTTGAGATCCCTTTTAATTAAGATTCTTTGTCTCTGAGAACCCAACTTTTTTCTTAACTCCCCCATATACTCCCTAGCATTGAAAAGTGGCTTTCCTTGAGAATACCACATACACCTGAATCTTTCTGTGACTGCTTCTTCAAATCCCCTTCACAGAATTAGGAAAGGACAGTTAGATGGTACAGTAGATAGAGGGCCTGGCCTGAAGTCACAAAGATTCATCTTTCTGAGGTCAAATCTGGCCTCAGACATTAGCTATATAACCCTGGGCAAGTCACTTAACCCTGTTTGCTTCAGCTTCCTCATCTATCAAATGAGCTAGAGAAGGAAATGGCAAATCATTCCATTATCTTTGTCAAGAAAACCCCAAATGGGGTCATTAAGAGTCAGACAGGATTGAAAACTACTGAACAAAATTAGAAGAAAATATGGGCTTGCTCCTTGATTTCCAAAGCTTTTAGCTATTCATCTATTACTTTCCTTGGATTACCTTTCCTCCTTTGTGATCTGTTATGGCTGTATATGCTATCCTGTCCCTATCCTTGTTATTGCCTTCTACTGAGCGCTAGGTCAGAGATTCTCTTCAGATTCTCACAGTCTTGCATTGATTCTCCCTAGTACCTCTTCCCTCTTCCCCTTATCCTTCTCTTATAATCCTCTGAGTCTTAGATATTCATATCACCATTTCATCTACTGTAATAGCCACTCAAATACTTAGCCATCTTCTCACTCAGTATTTCCCCCCATTTCAGGAACACATGATCACCCATACATGGTCATAACTTAGAACTTTTGGCTGCCAAGGAACTAAGCAAGAGGCAGGTGATAACCCCGGGGGATACACTTGGCTTCAAAATCCAACTTCAGACATTTACTAGCTATGTGGCTCTGAGCAAGTCACTTGACTCCTATGTGCTTCACTTTCTTCAACTATAAAATGGGAATAATAATAGCACCTATATATTTCACCTATATAACCATAATAATAATAGCACCTATATGCTTAATAAATGCTTGCTCCCATTCTCTTCCTCCTTCCAGATAGCAAAGTTCAGAATTGTACTCTCTGATCACTGCTTCTATCTCTTTCTGCCATTTTCACTTTTAACTTGTTCTTCAAACTAATTATCACTTTTAGTCCCTTGATCCTCCTAATCCATCTCACTCTTCACCTGCCTCATAGCAAGGCCCTGACCCCATGATCTGCTACTTAGTGATTCTGGCTGCCACTCTAAAATTCTTCACTGCCAGGACCTGTTGTCATTACTGATTTGTTAATCCTCAGACGTGGATAACAGCCACTTTCTGTTTTTTCCTCTCTTATTCTAAGCATCTAGGGAAAATTAAAAAAAAAAAAAAGAAGAAATTGTTTCATTGGCTATAAATTTAGAGTATATAACCTCACTGTTGCTTAGCAATGCTTTTGTTTGCTCTTATTGGTTTTTCTTCTTATTCACTATAGTAACTATTACAAACCTTTTTCATCTCTCCTGCCTCCCAACTAAAACACCATTTCTGTATTCCAATTGACACTTTATACTCAACATATGTAAAACTGAAATTATTATTAATTTTTTCCTTCAAGTCTGTTCTTTCTTATAACTGGTCAATTCCATGTTTGAAACTTTGCTTTTGATTACACTTTTTGTCTTACTTCATGTTCCTTTCCTTTATAAATTCTTTAATGTGGTTACAGGGAGAAGCTATCTCTTCCTCATAGACAACATTCTGCTTTGCCTCTGTACTTTTCCTTATCTATTTCATCCATTTCAGGTATGTTAAACTCTTCATGACTCCATCTGGGCTTTTCTTGATAGAGATATTGGAGTGGTTTGTCATTTTCTTCTTCAGATAATTTTAAAAATGAAGAAACTAAGGCAAACAAAGTTAAATGGTTTGCCAAGGGTCATAGGGCTAATACTTATCTGAGATTGTGATGAAAATGAAATATTCCTGATTCTGCCCCATGTTCTATCCCTTGTGCTATCTAGTTGTTCCTCCTCAAATTATCTGAAGTATATATCCCTCTTCCTAAAGACCCCTTTCCTGACCCTATGACCCACCCAGTTATTATTATCCCATTCTCCTCTTCTCTAAATCAGTTGATATTAATTTATCTGTTTACACATATTCCTCCAGTACTATGTAAGTTCTTTGATGACATAGATTGCTTTCATTTTTACCTTTGTATTTCACAATCTAGTATACTCTAAACAATAAATATGTACTGAATTGAATTGACATTATCTTTGACTGATATCTGAAGGAGAGAATACTGAGAATGGTGAGAGGAATGGGAACCTTATAAGGAATATTTGAAGAAATTTGGAATAGTTATTCTGGAGAAAAGAAAATATAAGGAAGGATGATAGTTTACTTCAGATACTTGTAGGGCTATCCTGTAGAATTCCACAAGAGAAATTTAAGAAATATAAAAAAGAGACTTTATAAATTTGAAAAATAGAATAGCTTTCTTATGAGAGAATGAATTTCATGATGCTGAATGTTTGATTAAACACATGTAATCCATGTTTTAGAGGATATTGTCAAGAAGATTCATGCTTCAAATCATGCTAAAGGTCTGAAATTTTCTTTCAATAATAATTTTTTGATTTTATATTTAATCAATTACCAAGTTATCAATTCTACTTTTCAAATGTGTCCTCTTTTCAATTACTACTGTGATTACTAGGATTACATTTTAGTAATGAATCCCTTTAGATTGAATTTAATTCAAATGACCTCTTCCCATGGAATTCCAACTGATTCTTAAGAGCCCATATTTAGTAAGTCTTCTTTGATAGGAAGAAGAAAAGAC
This sequence comes from Antechinus flavipes, assembly GCF_016432865.1. NCBI lineage: Eukaryota > Metazoa > Chordata > Mammalia > Dasyuromorphia > Dasyuridae > Antechinus > Antechinus flavipes. Next base: position 182,693,595 of record NC_067400.1, on the reverse strand, counting down.
TGGGAACAATGGCATTAGTGGAAGACAGCCTTTTCCCCAACTTAGACATCACATGAGTACTTTATTTATACCTCTTTCATTATTTAGTTTTATGCTATATTCTTTTAGGGGAATGAGAGATCCAGGAGAATAGTGTTTAGGTTTTATTTTTATATATAATATATGTTATTATATATAACATAATATTATTAATACATAATATAACAATATAATAATAATATATATCTTTCCCAATCACCTATCACAAGGCTATGCACCCACTAGATGCCTAATAAACATTAAATCATTGAATTGAATTAAAGTTAACTTCTAGATCTCTGAGTAAGCTTTTATTATCCCTAACATCTGGTTTCAAGCTCATGCTTAATTTAAGTCCAATTGAAACTTTATTTCCTATTCTCTTTCTTTTCTTTTCCTTGTCTATAAGCATTTTCATTGCTTTCAGATCAGGAAGGGACCTTAAAAATAAATAATTCTAACATCCTTATTTTGCAGATGTGAAAACTAAAGCACTCAAAGGTTTTGTTTTGCTTAAGGTCACACAGCTTTCAAAAATGATGGAGCTGGTTTGTGAATTTCATTTCTCTGAAGCAAATAGAATGCAAATTTCTTAGATTCAGGTTTTGTTTTTTTTGTTTGTTTCTATATTCCCAGTAACTATGGTAGCACAATGTGATGCTTAACCATTGATTATTGAATTGAATCAACTTGACTTCAGATTCAGAACTCTATTCATATGCCATGCTGCAATCCTTGTTGAATTGAAGGTGAGAAAATACAAGAAAGAATTTTAGATATTTAGAAATTTGTTCAATTTTCTCCTAATAACAGTTTTACTGAGGATTCATATGATTTGAGAGAAACTTCAGAAGCCATCCAATTCCATTTAAATATGAACATGAGACCTTTTCACAACATTACCTTAAAGACCTCCAATGAGGAAAAATTCATTATTTCCTGAGTTCATCTGTTTCATTTTTCTATAATTCTACTTGTTAGGATAGTCCTTCTTATAATGGAGCCCAGATATATGTTTCTGCAATTTTTCCACATTGTTCTCATTTTCCCCTCAGAAGCATGTGATAGCTCTTCAGACAATTGAAGGCAGTTATCATGCCTTTTTCTTATCTTCAAAATAAGCATCTTCAGTCTCTAAAATAGATTTTGGAATAACATTGTGGTCATTCTCTTCTAGACATGTATGAACACATAAATGTGATGTCTAAAACGTAATCCAATACTCTAACTATGATCTGATTAGGTCAAAAAAGCATTGCCCATATAAATGATCAAGGGATACAGTTTTTCAATGAAGAAGTCAAAACAATTTTTAGTATTATGAAAAAATGCTCTAAATCATTATAGATTAGACAAAAGCAAATAAAAACAACCTAGACTATTATTTTATACTCATCACACTGGCTAAAAATAATTGAATAGGAAAATGACAAATATTGGAGAGGATGTGGAAAAATTGGGACACTAATTCATCATTGGTGAAATTGTGAACTGATCCATTTTGGAAAGCAATCTGTAATTATGTCTATATGTTCTAAAATATTCACAGCAGCTTTCTTTGTGATGACAAAAAACTGTAAATTGTGGAAACATCCATCAACTAGGGATAGCTAAACAAGTTGTGATATGTGATCATTTTGGAATATTACTGTATTATAAGAAATGATGAACTTGATGATTGTAGAAAAGTATCAAAAGACTTGCCCAAAAAATTAAGAGCAAAATGATCAGAATCAAGAGAATGTTTATTTATAGAGTAACAACAATATTGTTTTAAGGACAACTTTGAATGATAAAGTCATTTTGACTGTTATAAGTACACAAATTAACTATAAAGTACCTAATAAATAGTATGCATAGAATGATTTTACATATAGATATATATTTGTGTTTACTGGTAGCCATGGCGGGGGGGGGGGGGGGGGGGGAAGGGGAGGGAAGAGAAGAATAAAAGGAAAAAAAAAAAAGAAATGATAGCTTTTGTAATGCTGGAGAAACTGAGGCAGGAGAGAGATTAGAGAGTTTTAAATATGTTATTAATGGGAGAGTAAAATTGACTGGACAGGACTCTTGTCTCAAATTATCCAGTCACACAGAGATAAAGATATACTGGGATCAAAGAATCCATGTTGGTCCCAAGGCTGGAGGAGACTGTCATCTCAAACAATCCAGCAGACAGCATCCAGCATACATACAGCCGCCAGCCTCCAGCAAGGAATGGAGGAACCCCAACTTCTTAAATACCTTTTCTCTAAACAAAGGAAGGGGTAAGAAGTGCAGGAAAACTTCTGTCAGGATGGGGGAGGCCACAAATCCTAAAAACCCAGAGACAGGATGTCTGAATACACAGAAGTAAAGATGTCAGTGAGGTATCTTGGAATATTTTAGTGGGATATTGTAAATTCTTGAGGACAGAAGAGTCAGGAGGTCTACTCTCTTGTTTATCTTTGCTAACAATTTATAACCCTTAGAGCAAATGGTCCTCAGTCTTAATGGCCCAGAGGGGGATTTACAACTAAGGGGATTGAGATAGAACAGTTAAGGAAACTGAGATAAGGGAAACTCATGCAGGGAAACTGAGTCAGGACAGTTAAAGAGAACTGTGGCATAACATTCCACATTCTCTCTCCTAAATATTCAAACCTTTGAATCTTAGCACCTTCCTCTAAATACCCAGGAGGTCTTAGCACCATAATTTTGACCAACCCAAAATAAAACTAGAAAAATGTAAGGATTCATTATGGCAAGAGCAAGTCTCCCTGATAACCCCAGAGTTTAACAGCTGTACAAAGGCTCCCTTGTTGCAAGCATGTCAGGTCCTCTACAGTTCTGGAGCACCATCCAAGCCAGAGAATCCAGTTTGAGATGGACAGTTAGATCTGTGGCCATTTCTGCATTTAACTAACAGCAAGGCCCAAGGGCTCAACCCACTCCAGGGGAGAAGGGTAAAGCTTGGAGTAGCTTTACCTGTCACCACCCAGAAGCTGCTGCTACTAGAATACAGACTTCTGAGCAGATTATGCACAATTAGACTATCAAGGCAGGCAAACTCCTGAACTTTTTGCCTCAGGCCAAACTTCAAGGTCCTTTGAAATGCTGAAATACTTAATGAACTGGGATTACATGAATGGAAAAACATATCAGAGACTGCCAGTCCCAAGACAGGTGACTGATTTCTAAAATTTTTCTAAAAAAATAATCCCCAAAACTGAGTCTACCAGGGCAATTCCAACAAAATAAGGGATTCCAAAGCTAAAGCTAAAGCATAATAAAAATGAAAAAATAGGACTGTTTTAAAAGACTTCCAAATTCAATCTGAACTAGTAAAATAGAGGGTGGGGCAGAAATGCCTAAGGCAAAGTGAATAGGAGCTAGGGGTCCCCATTCTTTCAGGTATTTTGAAAAAAATATACTAGTTTCCTCAATGTTCTATTTCTTCCTCCCCTTTTTTTTCCTCACGGAAAGGAATTATCAAATGACCATTCCACATTTAAATCCCAAGAGTGAATCAAAATCCCTATACATAATAGACTAGTACAGTAGCATTTCCTAAAAATCCCTCAAACATAATAGCAATAATCACAGAGTTTTTAACAAATCCCATCCCAGATCTTAAACATACAGTAATAGATGATCCAGGCAAGGTTTAACAGTCAGTCATCAACCATTCCCAAAGTCCCTCATATCAGTCCAAAGTACACTAGATGCAGGGTCCGATACATCATCTCATTTAAAACTGCTGCTTCAGGCTGAGAAGTGATAGGAGGCTTTCATTCCTTGCAGAATGGGTATGTGCCGTGGTGATAATCAAAGCTGATCAAAGCTGATCCAGGTTCCAGAAGCAAGCCAATATCTGTAATTTGACCAAAATCTAGAACAAAAACACAAATCTAACAAAGAAAGATTAGATCAGTCTCAGATAGAAAGACTCAGTTCACCAGACTGTTGCAAAATACGAGAAGGCCAAAATAAATTGTTTCCTATGTGAAGAGATGAGTTTGCAATACAGGCCAAGCAAACGGCTGCAGTCTTACAGGCTCCTGTTAATTGTCCTCTTATCATGTAGAAACCTTAAAGAAACAAAACACAAATATCCAGTAACAGACGGATGACCAGGCGAAATACTTAATTGTCCAAGCATTTAGGATACAATGATTACATATAACCAGACTGAAAACAGCAAGGCATGACATAATTGAATTGCATTAATAGTTTCTATTGACCATTGCCCTGATCATAGAGATCAGTTACACAAGGAAAAATGCAAGAACATAACTATAACATAACATAAGCAGTTAAAACTCAACTTTCAGCACATACAGAAATGATGAACTTGATGATTGTTGAAAAATATCAAAAGATTTGCCCAAAAAATGAAGAGCAAAATTATCAGAATCAAGAGAATGTTTTATAGAGTAACCCAGTTTTATTCCAATCAATCATCTCAGTAACTTTCAGAGGGTGGACCTTTAAAACTCCCAAATAGCATTAACTAACTATAAACCCAAGAAATTTTACCTCCAATAACAAATCCATTAATCAAATTTCTGATAAATCTTAAACAAAAATTTATCCTAACCTTATAGTAACAACAGAAAGAAAATTTTCTCAGTAAGTTCACAACTTAGAATAATGATCATATCTAAGAAGATGTTACATAAGTGAACATTATACATACAAATCATTTTGCTTTTAAAATACCCAATACATAGAAAAACATCCCAAATTGCATATTGTCCATAACAGAAACATTTTCAAAAGGACAAAGAAAAAAACTACTATTTTCTGAGACCCTTTAAATAACCTCAGGATGACCCAATACAATCAATTTAAACTTATACAAAAGACCCAATTCCACATAAAAGAATTCAATTTTTTTTTTTAACATAGCAATTAAACTTTTAGAAATATTCCTACCAAAGTATGGATCACATTTATGACCATATTCCTCAACCAAGAAAACCTTTGTGTATCAAGAAACAAATATTCAATCAATTAACCTAAAAGTAACTATGTCCTTTAAAGCACAATGTGCTGCACTGGCTGTAATTAGATAAGAAAAAAACGGCAGGTACATACTCAGTGGGGTGAGGGGAGGAGAGGATTCCACATGGCCACTCTTCCCCCACTCCTACCCCCTAGGAAAAAAAACTTCCCTCAAGTTTTCCACTCAATTTTCCACATGGGATCCTTTTCAAGATTTAGCCTATCAGTTTCCTAACATCAGGTTTCTTCCCAAATCCCCCATTTCCAACTTTCTCTTTCTCCCTGGCTACATACTTGAACAATCTCCTTAAAGAACTTTCCTAACAAATGCTTCTTTGGTAAAGTAGCAGAAGGTAGTGAGGGTGGGTGGCTCCCTCCCCCACTTCTTCACCTACTCCCAAAAGTCTTTCTTTCACCTTCCTAAAACCATACAAACCTCTAATTGCCCCTACAAATCAGTCCTTCCTAAATCACCTGCATTCCTCTTTCCTTTTTCCTTCAAAAACCTGTAAGATTCACACTACAGTGAATAACCCAAACCTCCACAAAACCCATACATCTCCAGCAGAGCTGGATTTAAAGTATAACATGTTAACAAATAACTCAATATATTTCAGAAGGTAACAAACTGAATCAAACTAAATACAGTTGTTTTTAAAAGTTTTTTTTTTTTTCTTTTCTTTTCTACCACATTTCTTCTAACAGCTATTAGCATCTTATCTCCAAAGCTTTTATTGCCCAGGCCAGGCTAAGCTTGAATTTTATTGCTCTTTACTCTAGTCCAAACTTTCAAATCCCTTTCAATCTATTTTTTTATTTATTTCTTTTTTTATTTCTTACCTTCTCTCCCTTTTCTCCCTTTCCTCCCACAAGACTGCTACAGTCAGTTAGAGACAGAGGGAAAGAGAAAGATTTTTCAAACTTGTTGATATTTTCTAAGCCTGCAACACAGAGGCTGAATTCTTCTCTCTTACAAGCTTGCTAACTTTTAACACAGACACACACAGACATATATGGAGCTCCATTTTACTAAGCACGTTGTTCTTAAAAATTTTCAACCAACAAAACAGACAGACAAATCACACAAAACACAGAACACACAGTTACAACATTAAACAAACATATAACATATACCCAGAGGATATTTTCCAGCATCCCAGAAAACACCCATCTCAGAACTTTTAAACCCGTCGGTATTTATTCTGAGACCACAGGTTGCTAGCAACAGACCAGACCAGAACCAGAATAAGCAGAAACAAAACCAGAACCCAAACCATATGGCACCCCAAAAAGTACCCAGACAAACTTATTCTCCCAAATGCCGAATTGATTTCGTTGTCCATTGTAAGCTGGACTGAGGCTGAAAAACTACTTCCTTTTCCTTGGAGGCTCTGGAGGTCTTTTCCCAAGGAATAGACCAAAATCCTGAGCCTTCTCAAGCCTAGGTGGATACCGAGAGGTCTCTAATCTCTAATCCAGTTCTCAGTTTCTATCATCTCTGTGGGACCTCCAAAATGTAATGGCGGAGAAACTGAGGCAGGAGAGAGATTAGAGAGTTTTTAATATTTTATTAATGGGACAGTAAAATTGACTAGACAGGACTCTTGTCTCAAATTATCCAGTTAGACAGAGATAAAGATATACTGGGACCAAGGAATCCATGTTGGTCCCAGGGCTGGAGGAGACTGTCATCTCAAAGAATCCAGAGTCCAGCATCCAGCCTCCAGCCTCTAGCCTCCAGCCTCCAGCAATGAATGAAGGAACCCCAACTTCTTAAATACCTTTTCTCTAAACAAAGGAAGGGGTAAGAAGCGCAGGAAAACTATCAGGATGGGGGAGGCCACAAATCCTAAAAACCCAGAGACAGGATGTCTGAATACACAGAAGTAAAGATATCAGTGAGGTATCTTGGAATATTTTAGAGGGATATTGTAAATTCTTGAGGACAGAAAAGAGTCAGGAGGTCTACTTTCTTGTTTATCTTTGCTAACAATTTATAACCCTTAGAGCAAATGGTCCTCAGTCTTAATGGCCCAGAGGGGGATTTACAAACTAAGGGGATTGAGATAGAACAATTAAGGAAACTGAGACAAGGGAAACTCATACAGGGAAACTGAGTCAGGATAGTTAAAGAAAACTGTGGCATAACACTTTATTATATATTTAAAAGGAATAGTAAATTGTACAAAATAAATTTGCAGTTTCACCTACAATCATCTTTTAAATTATTGTATTATTGAAATGCTTGGTTTATTCCATAAATTAAAAATAAATATGTTTTTAAAAAATCAGTTTTTCCCCTTCTCTCCACATGCCTCTTAAAAATTACTTTGTATATCTTTTACATTTATTTTTCTTTTTACATATTGTTTCCCTCTAATCAAATGTAAGCTCCTTGAGGGAAAAGATTGTTTTATTTTTGTCATTGTACACTTTAGAACCTAACACAGCGCCTGTCATATATAGGATTAGTTACTTAATTTTTATTGAATGAATGATTAGAACTTATACCTCTCTTTGTTTTCTCCTAGGTTTCCATCTCTATCACAAGCTTCCAGGTCTTATGCCAGAGAGCTGCCTCCTGATCATGGTTGGCGCCCTTGTGGGGGGTATTATCTTTGGCACTGATCACAAATCTCCACCTGTAATGGATTCAAGCATCTATTTCCTGTACCTCCTTCCACCCATTGTCCTTGAAGGGGGCTACTTCATGCCTACGCGACCCTTTTTTGAGAATATTGGTTCCATCCTATGGTGGTCGGGGATGGGAGCCCTGTTGAATGCCTTTGGCATTGGCCTCTCCCTCTACCTTATATGCCAGGTCAAGGCTTTTGGTCTCACTGATATCAACTTGCTTCAGAATCTGCTTTTTGGGAGTATGATCTCTGCAGTAGACCCTGTGGCAGTGCTGGCTGTATTTGAAGAAGCTCATGTGAATGAGCAGCTCTACATGATGATCTTTGGGGAGGCCCTGCTCAATGATGGGATAAGTGTGGTAAGTTGCAGGGGATGGGAAAATTGAGTGAGGGGGTCATAGTAATTGGGTATCCATAGGGGTAACCGAGATTGTATGCTCCTAATTGGCCATTGTGGGCAGCATGACAGATTTTAGATTCAATGGTGTGTATGATAGATTTTGGTGATTTTAATTAGTATCTGCATTACTTGCTTAATAGCTTACTAATTCTACTTGTCATTTGGTAGACTAATCACTTCTTTAAAAAAAAAATAGCAGGGACATAACAAGTAGCTCTGTAGTTAAATTCAATTTTCCACTTAGCATGCAGAAATTGTTGCTAAGGGCTCTTTTAGGCTTTCACACTGTGGAAGAAGCAATAGTTAAAGGATTTTTTTCCTCCTGTTTTATCTTTCTTGTTTCCAAAAGAATTGAATTAAATGAACATTACTTTGATGGAGACTTGGGGAATAGGGCTTTTTTAAAAAATAGTTTTTAAATCATTCCCAACTGAATGACTAACATAATAGGACAAATATAGCTTTTTATAACATATGAGCTAAGGTTGGAGAAAGAATACTAGCAAAAGATCCTGTGTTAAAATTCTGGTTTTGTTATATTTTAGTATATTTTACCAGTATGGCTTTCAGTAAGTCTCCTAAGCTCTGTGTGCCTCAGTTTATTCTATTAGATAGATCTAGATTAGATGAATTCTAAGATTCTTTCTAGCTTTAAATGCTATAATTTTTATTATTTTTATTATTATTAATAATACTTAGATAAAGAAGTTAACTCAGGCCAAGTCAAAGCAATTAATTTGTAGTCCAAATTTCACTTCGTAGTCATCTAGATAGGCCTACATTATCTACTTTGACCTGGTTATAAAACCCTTCAATAATCATGTAGCCATGGCTATAGACACTTCTTCTTTTCTGAAAAATATTTAGATAGAAATATTGCTGGCAAACATTTTGATAGCATCATTTATTTTTTGTTTTTGTAATCTCTAGTTTTTGGGTAAGAATTATATAGGATAAGATGGGATAAGGTATTATGACATGCGTTGGTGGCAGGAACAATAACTCACAGATTCACCAAAATATCTGTGATATATTTGTGTTCTTGTAACATATGCAATTTATAGTGTTCATATGCAACCACTTGAGCAGGAGCTCTTTTTCCACACATTATGTTATTATTCATTTCATCTGTTCTTAGTGGGTGACCAAGACTATTTGAGAACTCCTTTACAAGTACTTTTTTGCTCTTATATTTCTTCAGAAACTCTATTTGCCCATTGCCCACTCTTGCTTTTTGTGGCTGGTCTCAGTTATTTCACTGATAATAGATTTATTCATTATTAGGTTTAGCAGGACCTGGGAGATAGTGTGGTTCAGTGGAAAGAGTAAGACTGGGAGTCATAAATGTTGGGGATTGTATTAGATTTTTACCACTAAGGATCTGGGCACGTGATCAAAGTTCCATAGACTCTGATTTCCTTATCTGTAAAATGAGGTGGCCAAGGGATGATGGTAGATGCCTACAATTCCTGCTACTGAAGAAAATAAGGCTAGTGACTGCTTGAGTGAAGGAGGCTTGAGCTGCAATAGGATTCAATCTGATTAGATATACAAACTGGTAAATGCCTGACACTAGTATTGTCAGTCTCTAGTAGCAGAAGTCTACTAAGGCTGGGCGAGGGGGATGCTGGTTAAGGTTGAAAATGGAAATGATTCAGTTCAAAGTTTCTGTGCTAGTTGACACTAGAATCAGGTGATTGAGTGACCATTGCACTTCTAGCTGAGTAAGAAAGAAAAAAAAGGAAAAAAAAGAAGAAAGAAAAGGAGGAAGAAAGGAAGGGGGAAAAAGAGGAAATGGGGAGAAAGAGGGAAGAGGGAGAGGGAAATGAGAAAGAGGAAGGAAGAAAGAAAAAGGAAAGAAAGAGAAAAAATAAATGAAGGAAGAAAGGAAAAAAAGAATATTATATAGATAAATTAAACAGTCTCTAAGGACTTTTCTAATATAGTTCTAAAAATCATTAAATATGTTGACACTTTCATAAAGCCATTTGAATAAAAAACTGAACTTAGTGTCTTTAAGTATTTCCTAGATTTATTTTCTTAAAAAAAAAAAAGATGGAATCTTCTGTTTTTTTGTCACCTTAATTTCCAAATATATATATACATATTATATATGTGTGCATGTGTATGTATGTGTGTATACAGATATCTATGTGTATATATGTGTGTGTATTTCTCCCTCTCTTTTATCCAATAAGCTATCCTTTGTTACAACAATAAAAAGTGAAAAAAGTCCCATATCAACTGAACTTAAAAGGTACAGTGCTCCACACCCATAGTGTTCCATCTCTGCCAAAATGGAGGACACCCTATCTTATCTTCCTGGCCCATAGCAAGCAAGATAAATGCTTTTGAAAATTTTAGTATTTCAAAGTTCTGCAGTTAACCCATCCCTGCCAATGAAGTTTAAAACTTCTTAATGACTTAATTGGCCAAATTCAAGTTTCTGTGACTGAAAAATTCATTACTTTGAAGCCAACTTGGCTTCTCCAAAATTAGCTTAATTGGTCTCTAAACAATAAATATTCGGTCCCCTAACAGGCCCAGTTATAAAGCTTTTCTCACTTGACAACATCTGGCAGAGTTATGGTCTACTGGCAAAACTTTTGAGACCTCAGAGATACTTCCATGACCCAATAAGGCTTAGAATTTGAGTAGAGGTTAAAAATATTTTTTAAATAAGTTAATTACTATAAAGTTATAGTAATTCATAGAAACTGATTTGGTATCCAACCATAGTTTTATGGTGCCTTTTATGGAGTCACTGATACATTATCTCTGTGGTAAATTTACAGAACAGAAACCATTAATTGTGTACCAGGCCACTCTTATTACTCTGACTAACCAAAACCAAACAGACTGCCAGAATCAGGCTTAGAATATACCTTGCGGTCAGGGTTAAATCAAATTTTCTATTTGTGTTTGAAAAGTCAACATGCTAAAAAGAGATATCTACTAAGGCAAAAGGCCTTTTTGAATACTACAAAGACTGCTTTTGGTCTTTTGGCTGGAATAAAGAAAGAAAAAGCATTTTTATTTGAGGATGATAAATGAGGCAACTATGTAGACTCACATGCTCAAAATCATTGAAGCAGAACAAAGGAAATCCTTTAACAAGCTGGGAAGAGCATTTGATAACTAGGCAAGGTCCAGAACTTCATGGGCTCAAGAAATGAAAAGGATTTTAGAGATATAAATTTAGAGGGTGACTATTTACTTCAAGGCATAGTGAGAACAAACATATACATACCCTCTTCACTCCCTAATTTACAGCATTTTATACCACCTTAATCTAGGAAGTGGAGGGGTAGACCTTTAGTTGGTGGCACTATATAGTATGGTGCCCTTGATTTCCAAGTACAAAGCCCCACTGGGTTTGTATCAATATTCCACATTATGGCTTCATCAATCTTCTTTTTCTGGAGTGGAAGCAACATCCAACATAGAATCCTACTTCCAAAATCACCATAGCTTGAGTATTCAGGTCCAGGGACTTAATCGAGATAGACAAAAATCCCAAGTTTTATTTTCAGTGTTGTAAGCTCTAAAAAAGAAAATTAAGAGTAAAGATCTAGCTCAATACATGGTCTTAAATTTCAGATGAACAGAACTTTCATCATTTGGATGCTGCCAGAAAAATGAATGAGACTGTCTGCATCTGGTAGTTATAAAGATGTAATCTTTCTGGCTACATAAACAGTGGGAAAAAGGCTACTCGTGCCCATGTGGTAGGGATATGTAGTAGGTTGTCTTCTCCTAGAATCAGTTCTTGCCATCTTCCTCATGGATGCCATCTTCTCAAGTGATTTGAGCACGCACAGCAAAATTACATTATAAATCTAATTCAAACCTCTTGTTTCAGTTGAAGAGATGGATACCTTCAAGGTTTCTTAAAAATCATAAACTTAGAGTCGGAAAGAACCTCAGAGGTCTTCTAGTTCTCTCCCTATAAACTTTTTTTCCCCAAGAGATAAAGAATCTGATGCTTACAGAATGACTTGCAAGCTACCCACTAGAATCTATGTCTGTCATGTAGGACATGCTGCTTGATTCACTCTGGACCCATGATTTCATTTGATATGTGATTTAATTTCTCCCCAAACAAATACTTAAATGTCACACAGAAACTAATTTCTTGACATTAAAATTATTATTCAGTCATTTTTCAGTCACATTTCATGACCCCATTTGGAGTTTTCTCAGCAAGATTTGAGAGTGACTTGCCATTTCCTTCTCCAACTCATTTGACACATGAGGAGTTGAAGCAAACAGGGCTAAGTGACTTGCCCAGAGTTATACAGATAGTAAGTGTCTGAGGTCACATTTGAATTCAGAAAGATGAGTCTTTCTGAAATCAAGAAGATGAGACTTCCTGACTCCAGGCCCTGCATTCTTTCCAGGCTCCCTGGCTGCCCCACAGCATTAAAATTATGTGTATTAAAATATATATGTAAATAAGGGGCCCTTGTTGTGTCTTATTACTACATTTCTACCCCATCTCATTGTACTTTGTCCTGTGTCCATCCTTTTTACCTCTAGTTTTAGCTCTGTCTTTATTTCCCTTTATGGCTTCTTCTCATAGATACTCATGATTCAGGTTTTTTATACAATATAAAAAAAATGATAAAAGCAAAGCCACTCCAACATGCTGACACAGTACAAACTTCTAATTCTGCAGGGACTGTAGGGGACCATTTGAAACTAATAAATAAAATGTATTTTGTGGATTGTCTGTAAATTTCAGACATCTCTGCTAAATTCTCCCCAACTCCTAATTATAATTGAAAATTCATAGGACCATAGATTTAGAACTTAGAAAAACCTCAAAACTCACTGAGTATAAATCAAGCTCTTTCATTTTACAGATAAAGAGACTAAGGTAAAATAGATAGCGCATTGATCCTGAAGTAAGGAAGACCTGCATTCAAATCCAGGGCTGTGTGACTGAGCAAGTCACTTTACCTCTGCTTCAGTTTCTCTAATTATAAAATCAGCACAGGATTGTTGTAAGGATCAAATAATATAATATTTGTAAAACACTTAACACAGTGTTTTGCACATAGTAAGGGCTTAATAAATACTTGTTTTCATCCTTTCAGGCTCTTATAACTATTAAGTGTCTAAAGTAGAATTAAAACCAAGACTCCTGATTCATGATCCAGTATACTCTCCACAATGCTGTAGGTGTCCAACATGCATATGTGGCCTACAACATTCCCCACTGTCAGTGGAACCAAATTAAAATGTAATTGGGAACCATTATATGAAATAAATAAAAATAAAATAAAACATAGATGACATTACATTTTAAAGTTAAATCAATAGAATTAGTCTGATGATTAGTCTCTCTACCATTGATTCAGGATCCTATCACTTTATGTTCCTTCAGTTTTAAGGAACCCCCAGTTCCATTAAGTGATAACAATCAGGTTAATTTTATAAAAGAATATTTACTTCAAGGAATAGCAAGAACAAACCCAGACACATGACCTCTAAACATCTAGGGCCATAATAACTCTTTATATTACTTCAGTCTCTAGGGAGTGGAGGAATGAATCATTAGTTGGTTAGTTTGGTATCCCAAAATTCCAAGTGCAAAATGCCCAACTGCAGAATCCCAGGATTCTGGCTTCTCCAGTTTTCTCTTCTGGTTGGAAGCAAGATCTACCTGGAATCCTGTCTTCAAGATCATCGTGATTTGAGCATCTAGGTCTATCACTTGTGTCCATAATTGAATGAACCAAATGAGTTGAATGATTCAGTGGCACAATAGCTACTTCAGTCACATCTACTGCTAATCAATTGATCAATAAACAACTAAATACCTATTATGTGCCAGGCATTATGATAGGCACCATGAAAACTGTTCATAGAATATAAGAGATAGAAGAAGATTTGGAGATTATCCACCCCAGAACTCATTTCAAAGATGAGGAAATTGGAGCCCAAAGAAATGAAGTGACTGGTATACAGTTACATAGCTAATAAATGGTAAAGCCAGAATTAAAATATAAAGTTTCCAATTCTTAATTTACTGCTGAAAGCATGATCCTTAACTGGTAGGAAGAGACATCTGCTTCCTTCTATAGTGTCCATTTGTGTACTGTTGGTAAGTAATGAATTTAAAAATACAGGACATTTTTTGCTTACATTCAACCAACTTTTATGTATTTATATCACTTAGTTCTGGCAACAATTATCCAATCAAAATTAGCATTGCTTCTGGGAAAAAATGAATTAAATATCTTATAGTTTCATTTACCATCTCAAATCAAAATCTGCTGCCCAGATTCCTTTAGAATATAAGCTTTTAAAAATAGAAAAGAAAAAAAAAGAATATAAGCTTATTTGAGGGTGAAATTTTGTATTTGTGTCACCAGCATTCAGCACAGTGCTTGGAACTTAGTAAATATTTGCAAGTGATATTCATTCCTTCAATATAGTGTAGCATTGCTTATACCTAAACAGATTTTATATTTATGTCTTTGGTCATTATATATAAGCAAACTGCAATAAAATTTCTCTTACAACTTCATCATAGTTATTATCTATTTTGAAATTTATGTGTGCTACTCTTTGAAAGTATGTGTATGCAACTCAGGTCTCTATGTGGCAGCTAGGGATCTCAATGACTAGAACACTAGACCTGATACTTGTATCCATGTGGCTATAGAAGGTTTCAGAGATAGAACATTTTGGGGGGATTATCATTTGATGTTAAGAATAGATCATATCTACACTGTGACATATTTAACTTGTATAGGACTGCTTGCCATCTGGGGGAAGAGGTGAAGGGAGAGAGGGGAAAAGTCGGAACAGAAGTGAGGGCAAGGGATAATGTTGTAAAAAATTACCCTGGCATGGATTCTGTCAATAAAAAGTTATTAAAAAAAAAAAAAAGAATAGAGATTCTAAAAAAAAAAAGAGATTCCAAAGTCTTGGAAGAGGAGATACATTCTGATATTTGATACCTATTGTCCCAAATCCATCTCCATATCTTTCTAGTTTTTTTTTTTTTTTTTTCAATTTAGTTCCAGGAATTAAGTAGTACCTATTGAAGTATCAAAGCATACATTAATTTTCAAGTCATTTGCAAGAATGTATTATTTTTGACTTATGTGTGACCCCATGTAATATATCAGTCTTCAGTAAATAGGAATGAATAAAAGAATGAAAAAGAATGCATTTTATCAAACAATTACTATATGCAAAGCACTAGAAAAAAATAGAAAAAAAGAAGACAGTCTCACATATAGGAAGACTCAAAGGAAGGTTGTTTGAAAAGCCTGTAAAACCAAAGGAGACTATAGTGGAGTTGATGGCAAGACTGGTTATAATGATACGGAAGCCAAAATGAGATCTTGACTTTTATTTTTCACTGACTGTTTCCTCCTCCTTCTCTTCTATTCTGCCTCCTTTGTTGGGTGGAGGAAAGAGTTCCTTTCATGATGATGAGAATCATCCATTTTCATTGTTTCAATTGCTATTTTCTTCTAGAGAGACTTAAACCTATATCTCTATCTTTGACTTCTTACCTGTCATCTAGGTGGTATAATGGATAAATTATTGGGCCTAGAGTCAGGAAGAACTGAGTATACATCCATTCTCAGATACTTAGTAGCTGTATGACTCTGAGCAAATCACTTAACCCTATTTCCCTCAGTTTCCTCATGTAGAAAAACCACTCTAATATCTTTACCAATAAAATCCCCAATGGGGTCATGAGGAATCAGACATGACTAAAAATGACTGAATAGCAAAAACAACAACTTCCTAATTCCACACCCAGGGCCCTATCCACTGTGCCATCTAGTTTCATCAAACTCTTCCTATTCAAAGCCATATTCACCTGTGTCTCTTCTGGAAAGAGCTCTCTCCTCAATTTTACTTTGTCCAAAGTGTATGGGCTGAAAAATTTTAAATGATCTTTGATTTAGGAAATATTATATCATAGAAAAAGTACTAGAGTTTCAATTCAGAATTGAGTTCAAATCTCAGCCTTTTAATTTACTTCCTAATATGACCTAGGCAAGTAATTTCATTTTAAAAATATTTCTCATAATCCCTCCTTCCTCATTGCTATTCACTAATTATAATCTAAGTTCCATCTTCTCACACCATATAATTTCAACAGCCTTTTAGGCCCTTTCTCTTCCACCATTCTTTACCTTCTCCAATGCATATAAAACACTCTTTATTTTCTCTAAAATGCTTGCTTTCTACTGACCAATCATATCTTTAGAACATCTATGATGGAGTATGTATCCTACCTTTTGACAGAGAAATGATGTCATATAATTTTAGACATATTACTATATAGATTGATTTTATTTGACTATGTTAATTTGTTACAAAGTTCCCTCAAACACACTTTCAATTTAGAGATTGGGAGTGGAGTAGAACAGATTAGCAAATTCCCTATTCCCTATTCCTCCAAAAATAAAGCCTGTGAAATATTCTTTAAAATATACAAAGCACCACTAAAGGAATTTCAATAGGAAGTACAGACAAGCAGGACAGTTTCAAAAGTAAATGCAGAATACATTATGTACTTTTTCCTTTTTAAAAAGGAAAATGTGTGAAACAGAGATTCATGGTTTCATAGAGAATTCATTTTTACATCCTATATATATAGAAATGCCAGTTCAGAATGAAAACAACAATTGCAACAACAAAAACAATGCACAAAATAAATAAATACTGACTTCATCCTATCAATCTCATACTTAAAACCCTTCACTAATTTGAAATCCTAGAATTTAGAACTCAAAGATATGTTTAAATCATTTAGTCAAACCTCCTCATTTTGCTAAGGAGATGGAGCCAGAGAGTTGAAACAATCTGTTCCATGGCTATTAAAGGAGTTTGCAGAATTTATATGCAATTACTCTGACTCTGATTCAGTGTTCTTGTCATTATGTTCAAATTCTCCTCATTGGTTTTTAAGATCTTCTATTTTTGAATAATGATAAGGACTGGCCTTGTAATTTTTTTGCTATATGAATGTATAGATGAGGAAACTATTATTATCAATATTGATTACTACCTTCTCTTCAATCTATAATTTGTAGTCTAGAGTACAGAGGTTAAGTGATACATAGCCAGTATGTGTCAGATATAGGACTTGAATCCAGATTTTCCTAGCCTTGTTGTCTATTCTTTATCTACTATGTCATATTCCCTTTCATCATCACCATCATCATCATGATCATTGGTTCTCAGGACCATTTCTATCTGAACTCCATTAAATATAAAATGAGGATAAACTGACAGTAATAATTATTGATATATGATTGCTGTGTTTATAGACCATATATGTACATTTACATAATGTATCTATACATATACATGTATACATATATGCAATGACATAATATGACATTTATTATATATAACTATAATTATTACCATCACTATAGCTATATGTGTGTTTGTATATATAAATATACAGCATACATATATAAAACTTTCGTATTAGGTACCCTTTGTTCCATACAGGCTAGTTTCCTTACTGTCTCCTTTACATGTCCTGGATAAACACCATTGCTCATGGCTTTCCTAACTGTCTGAAATGGCTTTGCTCTCTCCCCTCTTTTAAAATTCTATTTTTTTCTGGCAAGCTCACTTCTTCAATGAATAATTACAGCCTACACTGAACTCTCCCTTCTCTTAATACCAAATATGCTTTGTAAAGAAAAGACCAGAAGAACTAGTTGGTGCAGTGGATAGTGTACTATCCTGGTCAGGAGGACCTGAGTTCAAATCTCACTTCAGACATCTCCTAGAGGGGAAAAAAAAAAAAAAAAGACCCAGGCAGTTTCCAAACAAAAGTTTCGGACTATTTTTACCTTTGAATAGTTGTTTAGTATCTTCATGGAAAGGGAGGAGTCTTCTCTTAAGATTAATTTGATTTCTTCATTTTTTCTCTTTCCTCTTCCTCTTGTCTTTCTTCCTGTTGCTCCTACTTCTCTTCTTATTCCTCCCCTATAGAATTGTCTTTCTAGAAGTAAAGAACAGAGGAAGAAGGAGAGGGATTTTTTCAATATAGTTTGTTTAACTCTTCATAATAGCCCTGTGATATGAGAATTCAGAGAAACTAGTAAATAGGAAGATTCCCTAGGGAGGCAGAGAAGGAGGGTGTCTAGGGCATAGAGAGTAGGATCATCTTGCCCAAAGTCACAAGGAGGTCAACTTGATTGCAGGGCAGTCCACATTGTGAATATTTGTAGCAATTTTCATCTAGAATTCATGAATAGGCAGAGTTCCAAAGTAGAGTGGAATACCTGAATGAAGGTTGGGTCATAACATTAGTAGGAACTCCTGGAAGAAATAAGGAAACGCTCTGGGGAAGAAAAGTTGCGCTTTTCCAAGTGGTCATGGTATTTTCCATGCATACATGTTAAATCAGCATAAGCATACATATAGGAACATATACACATACATATATATCTTAAAAATGTGAAATATTTGTACTTTTTTTAAACTTTGGGGACATAATATATATTTATAATTATGTATCTCGGGCGGAGGTTCTGCATCTAGAATTTATAGACTTATAGATAGAAAGAAGGATAGAAAGATTGATCAAAAACATGTCAATGTAATTTACTTTATAATTTCATTTTATGTATTTAAAAGTATTATTCTGGAAAGGGGCTCATAGGCTTTATGGAACTGACAAAGAGGCCCATCATATTCATACACTTTCTCTCTTCTCTTCTCTTCTCTTCTCTTCTCTTCTCTTCTCTTCTCTTCTCTTCTCTTCTCTTCTCTTCTTTTCTCTTCTCTTCTTTTCTCTTCTCTTCTCTTCTCTTCACTTTTTTCTTCTCTCTCTCTCTCTCTCTCTCTCTCTTTCTCTCTCTCTCTCTCTCTCTCTCTCGGATCTGAACCTTTAAGAACAACCCTCAGAAGGCAGCTGCTCCAACATGCACATTTTTCAGATGACCAAATTGATGTCCAGGACTTATACTGTGCCACTCACAGCATTAGATTGTTTAATTCCTGTCTCTTGGGTTACTGAAATTCTTCTAACATCCATATAATCAATGAAAGGAAATAGTATATATATAAATATGTTAATTTCTAGAGCAATTATACATAATCAGAGAAAGATTTTCTTCATATTGTCTCAGAAGCTGCTGTGACTTTTGGGGCCTGCCACAGAATGTCTTTAGTTCCTTTTTAAATCTAAGCAATACCAAACTTGTGATTAATAAGCAATCATTCTTTCTCTTTTTAGTCTGTTGCCTTCAGTCAACTTCTCTTCATCTCAGCTCATTGCATAGCATCCACTTCATTACCCTGCTATCATCCCCACACATCCAACCTGACCAATCTGTTTTGCATTGATTCAGTTCTTGGCAAAAATAACCCTCTTGGAAATATATCCATGACAGTAGTTTCCTTATCTGTAAAATGAACCAGTCAGACTAAGTGATCTCTCAACTACTTTTTAACTCTTAAAAATGCTGTTATTGTCTATCCAAAATGGGCCTAAGATTATGGATTGCTTTGGTTCTAGGAGATAATTTCTCCAGGGCTTTTTAGCCCCCACGGTACTTATTATAAGTATTGTGTAAGAGTTTCCCAGAGGTCTGCTATCATAGGCTAATATTAGTTATTGGGATCACTTATGGAGAACTAGATTGGACCTTAAATCCTGATTTTATAGATGAAGAACTGAGTACCAAGGACGTTTAATGACATGTTCAGGTTCTTTCAAGTGACAAGTAATAGAAGACGCTTTTAGACAAAGAGATAGCATTTGAATCCAGATTTTTTTATTTTAGAGCCAATGTTCTTTCCCTTGGACTATGTGGCTCCCTATATAGCAGGTAGACTCCATGTAGTTTCATCAAACATTAAAATAAATTGAATAAGCCTGAATAATGCATCCATGCTTCATTACATTAGTGCTGCATGATATGTTAGTGTGCCATTGATTCTGATGTAAAAATGATGTACTAAAATAGCGGTTACTCTGGTAAATATATTGTTATATATTTATCAACAATCAACTTTTCAAGAAAAAAAAGAAATATGCAGGACATATTTTTAAGTTTAAATTACATTATTAACATTTTCCCCCATCCCTATCTTAAGTCTTCACAACAAAACAATAAATCAAGTCATGATTTGTAGTATTTATCAATTTCTGAAGTGTAATGTTCACAATGAAAGTTTAAGAATGAGTTCCAGTTTTTTAACCAGTTCCAGCAAAAGGCTATAACACGGTAAAGTAGCCTTTGGCTATTTTAAAAATTAGTCAATAAGCATTTATTAAGCACCTACTATTTGTCAAGAATTGCAAAATGTTGGATAGAAAAATAAAAACATTAACAACAAAACTACCACCCTCAATTAATATTAATAAAGCATTTTAAGGCTTGCAAAACCTTAAATAGCCTCTCATTTTAAAAATAGTTCTGACTCTCAAGGGGCTCACATTCTATTAATACATATTAATATAGAACTATGAATACATATTAATACAGAATCACATAGGATTTGAGAGCTAGAAGGAAACACCATCTAATCCTACTTTATTTTTATGGATTTTTATAGATGAAGAATTTGGAGCCTGAAAGGTAACATAATATTTCCAAGTTAGCAGTACTAGAATCATATCACTGAAATGAAGGTCAGAAGAGAGATCTTAGATTTTATAACTGACTGCTCAATCCTCCTATGTTAAGCTTTTTAGCCAGACAAGCTTGCTAAGCAACCTATCCAAGCCCAGAAGTTTGTTATTAATTGTCACTCAATTGTTCTTTCTGACCTCATTTTGGGTTTTCTTGGCAGAGTTGAATAGTTTGCAATGACCTTTTGCAGCTCATTTTACAGATAGGGAAACAAAGGCAAACAGAATTAAGTGACTTGCTAAGGTCATACGGTTAATAAATGTCTGAGGCCAGATTTGAACTAAGGTCTTCAGAGAAATATCATTCACTACATGTTGGATTATCACCATTTGTCTTGACTTATGTCTTGCCAATGGACTTTGATTTCTGGAGGAGAGAACAAGACTTTGTGCAATTCTGTCTCACTTAAATCCAATTTATGTGCAAATCAAGTCATCACCTCAAGGCTCTTTGAGAATGAAGAATGATCAACAGTTTCCTGACTACCAGATCCAGGGCTCTGCATCATTTAACTGTCCTGCACCACTCAGCATTTATCACAATGCACAACCCCTTTTCTACACTTCTCCCCCCTCATTTCAGCACTTAGGAAAATAAATGGCTTTTGTTATTGTTGTTGTAGATATGCTACCACCAGAGGGTGACATAAAATCAGCTGCTCTTGGTCTCAACTTGAAATCATAATTTTCCTGAATTTAAGACAGCCTCTAATCTCAAGGGGGCTTTCACAAATTCACAGATTTACAGGTCAAGGGAACATTAGGGACAGTCTAATTCAACCACACTCATTTTACAGATGAAGCCAAGTGACTTACTCAAAGTCTTCTGAGTCATGGAGAGATGGGATTTGAACCCAGGTCCTCTGACTATAAAACCTTTGCTACTTTGACTGTACCTGGAGATCAATGTTCAAACACTATCAAGTTATATCTCTTTTTAAAATACCTAAAATTTAGCGAACTTTAACTAATATGAAAAATGATCTTTCTCTAGAATAAATGCTTTTACTTATTTTTATGTCATGGACCCATTTGGTAGCATGATAAAACCTGTGTATCCAATTTCATAATGTTTCTAAATGTATAAAATAAAATGTAAGGAAAACAACGATCAATATATTAAAACAAAGTTCATGTTTAAGTTTATATTCTACTTTAAGAATCTATTTTAGAACAACTTTAAAATATCTTTTTGCTTTTGGTTTTAATTTTAATTTCCATATACATCCCTTCTCCTATCACAGAGAGACCCGGTTCTTATACGTGTTGAGGTTGGGAAGGGGGGACTCCAAAAGTTTGAGGTCCCAAACTTATGTCTTGAGGTGTTATATAGGAATTTACAGGCTTGAACCCATCTTCTAGTCAATAGGCCAAGTTTATTGAAAGTAATGATAATGCCATTACAAAGCAGACTGGATTGTAAAGGAATTCAGTCAAGAAACAGAAGCAAGCAGAGTCATTTTATTCAGCTTCTATCATAGATATGCTAATTATATGGCTCAAGGGTGGGGCTAGAGAGTCTATCATTGGCATGTTAATTCTATAGCCTAAGGGTAGGACTGGAGGGTAGTCTCCAGATGGAGGGGTGGTCTCCAAATTTGATTATCACAGACCAGATCATCAGTCAGCAATGAACTGAGAAATAGTCTATTCAGAATCAGACAGATTGGGTGTGGGAGTTTCCTGATGCAGACTCCAAAACCAAAAGACCTAGGATTTCCTGACTCACTGCCAAAACAGAAACCCCACCCTAAAATCAGGGGACCACAAAAAAAAAATTACATTACATCATAAGGAAAAACAAAAAAGAAAGAAAGAAATTCTTCAGCAAGACTAACAAATCCTATATGCATTATTCTTCACTTATAATCCTTGATCTTGGCTAGAAAAAGAGGGAGATGAATTCTCATTTCTCATCTTGAAAATCAGATCTAATCATTCCAATTATATAGACTTCTTTTCTGAATTTATTGTCTTGTTATTGTTCTTTGCATTTAGACTGTTGCATGTCTTTTTTTCTCTTTGGTTCTGTTTACTTAACTTTGCATCAGTTCATAGAAGTTTTCTCATGGTTTTATATGTTCTATGTAGCCTTCTTTTCCTTCCAGCACAGTAATATTCCATCGTGTTAATTTACTACAATTTACTTTTCTCCAATTCATGGGCAGCTACTTTACTTGCTGTTCTTTGCTAGTCAAAAGTACTGCCAGCAGGGTTTTGATGTATATTAAGGCCTTAATCTTTTGACTTTCTTGCAGTTGAAATGTTTAGCTATGGGATCTCTAGGTCAAAGGCATAGAAATTTAAGTCCATACACATTTCCTCAGAATGGTTTCAAATTATTTTTCAATATGGTTGGGCTAAATTAGTTAAAAATATAAATTTCTGAATATTTATATTTGTATCTATTTTACCTATATCTCATAAGTGCTATTTTAAGCAAACACTTTTTTGTGTTGTTTCAAAATGCTTCTTTTTAAAATATTCATTTATTTAAAACTAAATGCAAAATAAGAAAAAAAACAAAATAGAAAAAGAAAAATAGAAGAGAAAAATAAAACAAAACATTGTCATGTGCTCAGCAGAACATCAGGGAGGATTTAAAATATATAACAATAAATTTCCAATTCAAGAAAGCATATAGAATAGTAAAAAAGATTATATTCATGACTGTTCATCTTTTTCTTGTTTCTTTGTAGGTTGTTTTTTGGTTCTCTGCTGTGTATTTTTTACTTTATTCTATTTTTCCCCTTTCATCCTCCCTCTCTCCCCTAAGTGGGCTCCAATCAAGCATGGAGGGGGCCACACCCTCACCCACCTACATACATATATCTATGTACACACCTATCTATATGTATATACCTATATGCATACACACATGCCTTTACATATACATTTACAAATATGTAAGCATGCATTTCAATAATGTTAATATGGCTGACATATTGTTGTGCTACAGTTCCCTAATTGTCCTGCCTCAGTTTCCCTTAATTGTTCTGGCTTGATTCCCTTAGTTGCAAACAACCCTCCCACCCCCCTTGGATTCATTAGGACTGATATAACTCAAGGCTAGTTCCTCTAAGGATATAAATTGTAAATATGTAAACTTAAGATAAGGGGGAGTTCAGACTTCCTGGCTCCTAACTCCTCCTAAGTCATCAAGAATTTATGGTCCTAACCCCCAACCTGTCAGAACTGGATTGATGGTTCCTGCCTGGAGATTCCCTCTCACCAGAGTTCGGACTTCACCCCTCTGTTTTTGTTTAGCTACCTGAGCTAAGAGCTATAAATATGTCGTTGAGAACTCACATTTGAAGCTGGATGCTTTGGGCATCAGCCCTGGGGACATCCTGCTCCCAGCATAATCTCTCCCTCTCAGAAATCCAAATAAAATATTAAAAACTCTCTAATCTCTATTTTGCCTCAATTTCTCTGGCATTACAATACAGTGTAGATTTCTCTCTTGAAAGTTTAACTTTGAGATCAGTGATTACTTTCTTTTATACTAACACATTCTACTTCTGAGTTTTGTAACATTCTGAGGCTAGTTGTATATCTCTTATTTCCTATTTCTGCTAATTTTCCTATTTTAGTTCTCCTTAACTTATCTTGCTATTATAACTTCCCCCCATCTCTTGGATCTCTCACTTATCTTCTTCCCCCACTTTTCCCTCTCTTTGTCCCATTCCCATTGATTTACATACTTTATTCATCTTTATCCCATTAATCTAAACGTCCTTCTGAACTCCACTTTATCTTATGCCATTCTTTCCCTCCCTCTTTATTCTTTTCTCATTAATCTATAACCTTGTCCCACAGTCATAAATCTACATACACTTCCATACCTCACCTTACAGGAAATCAGCGTTAGATTTGCTACTTACTATTGTATAACCTTTGGTTAAAAAAAAAAAAAATCACTTCATCTTTGCTGGCCTGTTTTCTCTTCTGAAAAATGAGGTGATCAGACTCTTCTACCTTAAACAAAAACCCACTTTCTACAGAAATCCATTTCTAACCCCCTCTTGAGTCTAGTGCCTTCCCTTTATTAATTATTTCCTATGTATCCTTTGGCAGAGTGAAAGAGTGCCAGGCTTGGAGTTCAAATCCAGCCTCAGCCATTTATTAACTATGAGACCCTGGGCCAGTCACTTAATCCTGTTTGTCCTAGTTGCTCATCTGTAAAATGGCAGAAAAAGAAAGTAATAAATAGCAAACCAGTCCAGTATTTTTGCCAACTCAGCCCCTCCAAAAAAGAAAAAAAAAAAAAAAACCTCAAATAAGGTCACAAAAAAATCAGACATGACTGAAAAACAATCCAACAACATTTATCCTGCACATATTTTGCTTTGTATATGTATTTGTTTGCATGTTGTCTCCCTTATTAGATTGTAAGATTCTTGAGAGCAGGAACTTTCTTTTTCTTCTTTTTGTACTCCTAGCACTTAATTTAGGGGTCCTCAAACTTTTTTTAAAAAGTTCACTGTCTGTCAGATTGTTGGAAGGCCAGACTATAGTAAAAACAAAAACTTTGTTTTGTGGGCCTTTAAATAAAGAAATTTCATAGCCCTGGGTGAAGGGGATAAATGTCCTCAGGGGCCAAATCTGGCCCGCGGGCCACAGTTTGAGGATGCTTAAACTGATTAATTGAAATAATACTCTGGGCTTCTTGTCTTGCCAAAATCCTTTCTCTTAAGGTTTCTTTGCCATATTCTAAGCTTTTGATCAACTTATCTTTCTAATCTCTGTTAAAGAAAACTGAAAGGAAAGAAGAGCTAGGATCTCTCTACTTAGAAAAGGCTTGTTTTTTTCTTTCCCTCCTAATTGGAGCAACGTATCTCCCCTTCTTTCTCAATTTCTTAAATACAAGTTTAATCAGCTTTAGTCAACGAGCCTTAGCAACTATCTTCTTTCAAAACTCTCAGTTACACTTTAAAGTAAGTTATCTATTATTACAGAACAGTTTTCTATTTTCCTTATACTATCTAATGCTTTTGTACAAAAAAATGAAGATGGGTCTTAATAATATTCTCTAGATTTGTCCTGTTTGTAATAGTTAGCAAAGATTCTGCCTGCCCTATCATAATCACATCAATTGTGGCCTAGAGCCCCAGGTGTGAATATGCTAAAAACCAATTTAAAAATGCCTCAACCCTGGATCTTTTTGATGTCAGAGAGCAGGGAGAGGTCTCAACATTTAAAAAGAGCCTGTAAAACGACTCAGTCTTGATTGGATCATGGTTACATGGGTGTATTGAAGCCAAGCCAAGCCAATTCTTACCGGCTCTGAGATCTGATTGATAAAATTTTGGTGTGAACATTTATACACAAAAAATTGACAAATGGCTCAAATTGTATGGGGCATGGGAGGTAGTTAATTGGTGCAGTGGATAGAGTGCTGGATCTGGAGTCCAGAAGGCTCATCTACCTGACTGCGCCTCAGGGGCAAGTCACTTAACCTTGTTTGCCTCAATTTTCTCATCTGTAACATGAAATGGATAAGTAAGTGGCAAACTGTTCCAGTATTTCTGCCAAGAAAACCCCAAAAAAGACAGGACTGAAACAACTAAATAACAACAATACAAATTGGGGTTTGATTTATTGTTTTGTTGATTATCTATGCTGAAGAAAGGAAGGGAGAAAAAGCTAATAATGCAAATTGAGCTTAAAAGTATGTTGTAGATAGAGCACCAGCCCTGAAGTCAGGAGAGACCTGAGTTCAAATTCAGTCTCAGACATTTAACACATCCTAGCTATGTGACCCTGGCAAGGCACTTAACCCCAATTGCCTCAGGAAAAAAAAAGTATGTTGTATATATTTCCCCCACCAAGGATCAGTTGTTAAACATTCACTATCGTGCCACTCCATAGTTATACAATTTTTGGAATACTTCTAAGGTTTCTATTTTTGCTTGTTCTTTTTTTTTGTTTTGTTTGTTTTTTTTTGTTTGTTTGTTTGTTTTTAGGGGTCTGAGATTGGTATGGGGAAGAAGACTTGTGATTTCATCAATTTGGGGAATTCCTGGGGATTCCCTAATTTTTGGTCTTAGAGGGTCGCCTAAGGAGTATTGAAAACTTAAGGTGACTTACCTAAGGCAGCACAGATATTAGATATAGGACTAAGACTTGCATCCCAATCTTGACTGCCATTATCATTATTCCTGTAAAGTTAATCTCTTTATATATGACTTCCATTTCTCAAATTGCTTAGTGTCATCTTTCTTCAAAGAGAACCAAATGACACGAGTATGAGTTTGGTGACCTCTTAAGATCCTTTCCAACCCATGCTTCTAACAGCATGGCAAGCAGATGTAAGGCAGTTTCAGTTTGTGGCAGCCACATGCAAATCTTCAAGTTAGAACATATTCTTAAAGTTTTCTTTGAGTTTAACTTCATTCCCCCACCCCACAAACCCAGTTAAGCTCATGCAAAACTGCTGTTTCTGGTTGCTGTGGGATAGAGATGCTAACTTCTCATGTTGCTCCTCACTTCCTTGATCTGCGTTGACTTTGAAAATGCAACACCCAGTGATTTCCAAAGGCCTCATCTAAAGTTGCTTCAGTATAGAGTCATGCAAGGAGTGGAACAGTAAAACCACTGGATTTCTCTTGGATTTCTTTTGTAACCATAAATCACTATTTTCCCTCCCAAAACTCAGCCAAGGTTTGCTAGTAATGTGGCCTCCCTTTATTTAAATAAAAGAGACTATTGCCAACTCAATTGACTACTAACTGACTCCAGATTTGTTGAAAGACTTGCAGTTTGATGATGTTCTCCTCCTCCCCTTCCCCCCAGTTTGTGAGTCAACTTGTATGGACATCAGCCATTTCTGGGACCAAGGGTCAAAGTAGAAGCAAAGGGAGTTCTCAACAGCTGAAAGACCACTTAAAGTGGAAAGAAGATATGTAATGCTCCCGTGAATACTGAAGGCGACACCAAAGCCAGAGTTTGGTATTGATAAAAACAAACTAGGGAATACAAATAAGGCGAATAAATGCAAAGTATATTCAAAATAAATACAAAATAATTTTTTCATCTGCAAAATGAGGATTATAATAGCACCTAACTTCCAGGGTGATTGTGAGGATTAAATGAGATAATAATTGTAAAGAGCATACTACCATAGGAAGGTAGTAAAAGCTATATAAATGTTAGCTTTTATTATTATTATTGTTTATTATTATAGCTTAAACACAAATTAGAAATTCAAGAATCCCAAATAGTTCTAATTAGTGTTCATTGTTTCTTTGTGCAGGTGTTATACAATATATTAATTGCCTTCACGAAGATGCATAAATTTGAAGACATAGAACCCATTGACATTTTGGCTGGATTTGCCCGGTTTATTGTGGTAGGAGTTGGAGGGGTGTTTTTTGGCATCATCTTCGGTTTCATTTCTGCCTTTATCACACGTTTCACACAGAACATTTCTGCAATTGAACCACTGATTGTCTTCATGTTCAGCTACTTATCTTATTTAGCTGCTGAAACACTCTACCTTTCCGGCATCCTGGCGTGAGTACAAATTAAGAATCATCCGTCACCACAACTAAAAGAGAATCAGAATAGTCCTGGGATCATTTTTAATCAACCAACTAATCCACAAGCACTTACTGAGCACTTTATGTGCCAGGCTCTATAGATGCAAAAATAAAAATCAAATGGTCCCTGCTGATAAGTAGCTTGCATTCTATCATGGGCATATAGCAAAAAAAGCCATTATTTTTGAAATTAAACCTCATAGTTGTTATAGGATTTATAATTTTTGAATATTCACAGAATCTGATTCAGACCTTTTGTATGGCACAAATGTTTCCCCAACATCAACATTTGCATTACCAACATTATTTGCCTAGGAAAGAATTGTGGTTTTGTAACATCAGTTTAGAATCTTCAACAATACTAATTGTTAGTGAATACTAATTTTGACAATATTTCAGTATTAATTTCCTATTACTAACTTCCAGTGATGGGAAATTAGTGAGTTAAAAGCACCTTTCAATTAATTAAATTATAGGTCTGAAGCTTCTAAAATAATTCAATCATTTTGAATTGAAATTACATGTTATTAGTTATATAAAAATTATATAGGTAAAGTGACTTATACATATAAAGGCCTCATCTATATATATCAGATGGTATATAAAAATTATGTGTTATATATGTAAATATGTACACACACATACACAAATATATTTTGAAGTAAGTAGATCCTGAAATAACTCACTCTTGGCTACTGTCATCAACTGCTACATTCTCACTCTCCTATGCTCCTATGGCAAGTCAATGATTATTGTTCAACTGTTTCAGTGTAGAGAGAGAAGAGATAGATGATTGGAGAAAATAAGAAGTTTAGATGCTTTCTGAAGAGAAGAATTTTAAATTTGCCTTCTTCAGTGTAGGTCTCAGACTTTTGTTTCCTGAGTTTTGTTTTTGTTTTTTAGTCTGAACTAATCTCTCGAGTTCGCTCTTTGTCTCTTATTGTACCAGTGCCCAGGACCTCACATATTTTAATTGAACTATATACATAAAAACAAATCATAAGAAATGCTGTACATGTGGTAAAAACAAGACTAATAGCATTCCTGACTAAGTTATGCCTCCCAGGCAATTGATACTGATTTAGTGCCATTGAAAGTGCTCTTTGAAATGAAGATAAAAGAATGGGAATGAGAAAATTTAAGGTAAAAGTTTAACTGGTAACTTTATGGGGAAGATGCAAACTAACCTTTCCAGAGTTTACAGAAATACTTTTTTTAAAAATCATTTTATCATGTAAAGGTCAATCTTTCCAAGTTATCATAATTGTCAGAAGGAAATACTGTCTGTACAACATTGTATTAACTGCTCTATTTTGAACAATTAAGTTACTTCCAATGCTTAAGTTTTGAGAAACCTTTAATTCTTTTTACATGTGTCATGGACCCATTCTCAGAATAATGCTTTTAAATGAATGCATTAAAATGCATAAGATTGCAATGGAAATCAATAAGATCAAAATAGTTTTTATATATGTATATACAAACATATATACTTGTACGTAACTGTATTACACATACTCATTTATGTATATGTGTGTGTGTATATATGAAAAGGCTTAATCAAAACCCTGCCTTTATATAAAATGATTATATCATTATATATTTGATTATATAAAATTGGATCCCTTAAAAAGTTCTCACTATAGAAAAATGGTCAGTAGAAGAAAAAATAATTTTTAAGAAAAATCTACAGCATGGCAGCAAAGAAGAAAGTCATTTGGGTAAAAAGATAAGATTAGTATATAACTATCCCTGTCAGCAAGATTATTTTTGAAATTGTCCCTAAAGAATTGTTAGCTTTGACTGAGACTCTGTTGCTCTTATAGGATTACAGCCTGTGCCGTGACAATGAAAAAATATGTGGAAGAAAATGTGTCACAGACCTCCTACACCACCATTAAGTACTTCATGAAGATGCTGAGCAGTGTCAGTGAGACACTGATTTTCATCTTCATGGGAGTGTCAACAGTGGGAAAAGACCATGAGTGGAACTGGGCTTTTGTCTGCTTCACCCTGATCTTCTGCCAGATTTGGAGAGCAATAAGTAAGAAACCAACATTTCAATGTTGAAACTCTAGAAACCAATGTCTTTTTTTTTCCAAGGAAAAAATAGATTCAATTCAAAAATAAAGTGGAAATTTGACACTAACCGGTTTAACCAGTCAAGAAAGAATAAGCATGTTATATGGCCAGGAAAATGTTTTCACCTACATACACAGATGAGAATATTTTTCACATGATAAGACAATATGCAATTGCCTAAAGCAGGTATTTCTAAACTGTTTTTATTATGCATTCCATTAGTAAAAAAAAAAAAAAAAAGAAAAGAAAGAACATGAATTTCAATATGTGCATATTTATTGTTATACTACATATACTATTATATTAATAGTACATATTAAAAATTTACACAAATATAAAAATCAATCAAAAACAAGCATTAATAAAAAGCTTACTATATGCCAGGAACTGAAATAGTCTGGGAAGTAATATCAAAGAAAAACAAAAAAATCTTTCAAAGAGATCACATTCTGATGGAAGAGAAAACATATAAAAAAGTTAGACAAGATATATATACAATGTAAATGATTTCTTGCAGAAAGCAGGATTTGAGAGAGAATTGAAGTAAGCCAAAGAACCCAGAAAGTGGAAGGAGGAAGAATATTCATGGTATAGAGGACAGCCAGAACAAGAGTCCAAAGAATAAGAGTCATGTCCACAGAACCAGTGTTGATAGAAAAGGGCCAAGTTGTGAAAGACTTTAAAATTCAGAGAATTTTATATTTAATCTTTGAGATAATAGTCCATCAGAATTTATTGATAATGGGTATGAAAATTTAAGATGAAATGAAGGTGAAATACTATTATTCTAGATTAAATAGAGAACCACTGGAGATTATTGAGGAGAGTGACATGGTCAGACTTCAGCTTTAGGAAAATTATTTTGGCCAATGAGTGGAGGATGGATTGGACTGAGAAGGGAATTGAAGTAAGGGGACCAAGTAAAAGCAATAGACGAAGAAAGAGATGATAAGGGCCTGACTTAAGATGACAGATGAGTGAGTACAGAGAATAGGACATATACTAAGGATGTTGTAGAGGTAGAGACAATCAATTTGGAAATTAATTAAATTGGTAGTAAGGGAGAGTAAGGGGCTAAAGACAACACCACAATTACTATCCTGGAAAACTGTTAAGATCTGTGGCATCCAATCCACTCATGTTAGCCCAGCCTAACCCTGTCCGACTCTAAATGAAAAAGAAAAGAAATTGGGTTTTTATTCACCTATTATTTCCCTGAAGCACAGAAACTTTCTGAAGGGGTTCCTTCTAAAACCAAGAGATGCTCTGGAAATGTGGTTGGAAATAAGGTGGACAGTGGATTTTCCCAGAGCATTTGTGTTCTGATAGCAGGTGTAACAGTCTGGGAGGAAGGAGAGGAAGAGCAAGTTCAGTTCTGAGGGAGGGAGGCTGGGAATTTGCACACTGGAAAGATGAGTAGCACTAAGGGAATGTTGGAGAAAAGGATAGCTATATTTCATTGAATCCATTGAGGGTGAAATTCATCTTGTAATTGGTGAATTATATATCTATCCCTTGGGGTCAGGTTGTAGCTTCTATACAGTAAAGGCACAACTCACTTGTTGTTTTGTTGAGTCATTGAATGCTTAACTCTTTGTGACCCCATCCATGGATTATTGTTTGCAGTGACCTTCTATCCTCCATTATCTCTTAAAGTCTGTCAAAGTTCATGTTCATAGTTTCTATGACACCATCCATTTCATCTTTGTCTATCCCCTTTTCTTTTTGCCTTCAATCTTTCCCAACATCAGAGTCTTTTCCAAAAAGCCTTGTCTTCTCATTATATAGCCAATTTATGTGCAGATCACTGGTCTAGAATAAATGAGCTTTTAAAAATTTTTTTTTAATTCTTTTTTTTTTTTTTTTTGGTAAATGAGCTTTTTAAAAAATGTTGAGACCCTTTACATCAACATGTATATTTAGCCTGATAAATTTATTCCCTTCCCTCTCACCTTCTGCCAATTTCTACATTCTTGCATTTTAAATCAGCTATAGATCCTAAACAGCTTTAATTTGCACTTTTTTATGTGGTGAAAATGAGATCTCAAATTACATCTTGGGTCAAAACAAATCTTAGCACTGTTAGAAGACTTTCTCCTAAAATAGGACAGGAGCCCTTGATTTGGAATAAGTGTTAAAAATCTTGAGAATATATACCTGGCATAAGAGAGAACAACTTTTGAAAACTGCTGTATGTTATTAAAGAATTCAAACAAATGAATTGAGTTTGAGCAGTGGCTTTATCCGTCTTCTAAGTTAATATTTTAGGAACTAAATAATGAGCTTCCACTACACTGTAATGTAATGTTCTCTTCTCTATAATATAATGTTCTCTGGGAGCAGGTTTCTTGTGGGGCTTCTGGAGGCAGCCTTTGTTTCAGTTCAGAGTAATAATCACTTCAAATGCAGCCAGCAGCCAGCCTCAAGTGTAGAGAGGCCCCACCTCTCATTTCCCTGGGTCAATCTACATTCTGAGACCCAGTGGAAGTTCCAATCCTTTATTGTCTCCTTCAAAATAGCTCAGTTAGCTTTCTTAGAGGCCTCTTTCTCTCCTTGGTTCCGATAGCTTTTGCTGCTTGTCCTTCTTCTCTCCCAGCTTCAGCGTCTAGCTCTCTTTGAATCCAAAGCCGCCAGCCAGCACAAAGGTGGAATATGGAATGAATCTGTCTTGCCTCCGAGAGTGGGCTAGTCCTTTAGTGGGCTTGTCCTTCTGACTTGTGAATCTCCTAGACTGACTCCTGACTTGTAAATCTCCCAAAGTCTCTAGTGGGCTTGTGGGAGCTCCTCCTCATATATGCTCTCTTAAAGCTGTGAACTCTAATGTGTGAACTCTCCCAAAGGTGTGAACCAAGTACATAAGCATTGTTTCTATCAATTCTAGTGACTTAGCACCTTGTTTCAAGTTCTGGCCCATAACATCTTCCGTTTTCTTTTGATTTAGAACATACTTGGTCATGACCTCCCTGACTTCTCAAGGAGGTGAGAACTCCTAAAAAGAAGGTGATCACATCTTCCCTGACTGCTCAAAAAAGGAGTGAAAACACCATAAAAAGGAGGCCATCATGCCCTCCCTGACTGCTCAGGAAGGGAGATGAAAACACCAAAGGAAATGGGAAATCAAATCAGATTAGCGGGTTTCTGAAGGGGCTCATTTGAAACAGGTATACATAAATCCATCAACACGGGAGATATTACACATAGTTACATAAATTACATAAGCACATAGCAACATAACATAGGCTAGTAGTGAAGTGACAAACAACATGAATCAACATGAGGAATTATACATGTCCCATAAGTCCTAGAAATAGTCCAAAAGGAATCCATTGTTTATTAGTTCATGTGCCAGGAATCCAATAATTCCTGCAAGTTTTGAAGTCTTGCAATAGTCTCATCAACAATTTTTCATCTCAAGGAATCCAATGATTCCTGCTGGTTTTCACATACTGCAACAGTCTTATCTTGTGTTAGGGAATCCAGTGATTCCTGATGGTTTTCAAGTCCTGCAACAGTCTTTATCAACAATTTTTCATCTCAAGGAATCCAAAGATTCATGCGTTTTCAAGTGCTGCAAAAGTTTCATTATCAGCCATGCTCTTTCAGTGTCAGATGTTTCTTAGATCTTCTCCTTTGTTTTGAGGTTTTTCTCCTTTTCTGTCTCTCTCCAGGTGCTCATTGCCACCCATCTGTTTCCTTCTCTGTCTATAGGAATACAAGCAAACCCTCTCTCCCTGGCAGTTAACCTATCTAATTCCCTTCTGTTTACCACTTTGGGGATTTCTCCTCATCATCTGGAAATTACATTGGAGCTGTTCGCACTGGATACTGCCCTGTTGGTTTAAAAAGCCCCAGTTGTAGTCTCTTTCTGCTGATTGCTTTTCTGTTGGTTGATCATGTAATCCCTTTCTGCCATGGGATTACTTTTAGGCTAATTGATCACATCAGAGTCCAGACTTTCTAAAAACTCTCAGGATGTAAACTCAGCTGCCATTATGCCCCATCTGTCTTTTGATTGATATCTTGGAGCTGAGCCCTGCCTCTCATTTCCCTGGGTCAATATATATTCTGAGGCCTAGTGGAAGCCTCAGTTGCATTTTGGACATGGGGTTTTAGGTTTTCTCTCACCCTGTCTTCTCACTCTACCTCCGTATCTACAATGGACTCTCAAATGTCCAACTTTTCCACACTGAAAACATCAATGAGTTTCTCTAGAATTCCTTTGCCAAGAGGGACCCTGTCTTTCCATGTTCATCATAGTCTGGGTATAATAAGCATTTGTGCCCACTGTGGCATAGCATCTTATGATCTCCTCTAAAGGAGCATCTTTGTGTTGTCCCCATATAATTCTTTTGCAAATCTTATTAGTATTTTCCTTAGCCAGTTGTCTGGTAATTATTTCTGTAGCTGCATTTTCTCCAATGGTTCTTGTTACAGCTGTTTGCAAACGTCCCACAAAATCTGCAAAGGGTTCATTGGGACCTTGCTCTATTTTTGTGAAGGCTTTACCTCCATCTTTCTATCTGGGGAAGGAACCCCAAACTTTAATTGAAGCCTTAGAAATTTGCTCATACACTGTTATGGGATAATTGATCTCTTCTGAATTCTCTCCATACTGACCTTCACCTGCTAGTTGATCAAAAGTGATTTGTACATTAACTCCTGTTTGCCTATTGCATCTGGCTTGAATCCTACATAATTCATGATACTCTGAAAGCCACAACAAGTTTTGTCCAGGTTCTAAACATGGATTTCCAATCACTGAGGGTTAAGATTTCATAAGCCAAACTATCTAGTAACATATAGTAGCCCCATAAAGATTGCAACCCTTTTTCAAATCCTTAATTTTTTCCAGATCAAAAGGAGTGTATCTTCTCCTTTTTTGACCTGAAGAGTTAATCTCTTCAATCACAGGGTATGCATTTATAAAATCAGATTCATCCTGTGCTTCATTTTTTGCCTTAACTAATGTCTTTTCTTATCTTGTCATAGGCTTCTTCATAGGAGGTGCTGATTGAGTTACTGCCTCTCCCCCTCCTCCTTCTCCCTCCACCCATGAAGGGTTAATTGAGGGAGGTAGCTTAGGGGATTGGGAATGACCTAATTTCTCCTGCTGTGAATTCTTATCTGGTTCTTCATCCTTTTTACCTAGTTTAGTTGGCACTTCCCTCTCCTGCTCTTTCTTCTTTTTCCTTATTCTAACACTTATATAATTTCCTAAAGCCAGTTGTATTAAATTATATGTATTAAGTGTGTCTTTGCAAATTGAGTCAGGTCCATTATCATTATAGGATTGACAAAGTTGCTCTCCTATTAATTTCCACTTCTCTAGATCCAATTCTTTTTCCATAGAGAACCAAGGAGATGTGTACTGGACAGTTTCTAAAAGTTCAGTGATCTGCTCTCAAATTATAATCAAACCTTGGCTTTTCATAACCCTGACAATGCTCTCTACACAATGAAGAGAAACAGAAGGCTGTTTTCTAAACATCTGTCCCATGTTAGATGAAATACTATTTTAATTCTTTAACAAAGTTTCCTTCTTGTACTCACCCTAATTTCTGGATCACAGATGAAGGTTCTTGGTCCCACATTCAGGCGCCAAAATGTAATGTTCTCTTCTCTATAATATAGTTCTCTGTGAGCAGGCTCCTTGGGGCTTCTGGAGGCAGCCTTATTTCAGTTCAGAGTAATAATCACCTCAAATGCATCCAGCTGTTAAAAGTCCAGATCCTTTATTGTCTCCTTCAAAATAGCTCAGTTAGCTTTCTTAGAGGCCTCTCTCTCTCCTTGGTTCTGATAGCTCTTGCTGCTTGTCCTTCGTCTCTCCCAACTTCAGCGTCTAGCTCTCTCTGAATCCAAAGCCTCCAGCCAGCACAAAGATGGAATATGTAATGAATCTATCTTGCCTCTGAGAGTGGGTTCCTCCTCTAGTGGGCTAGTCCTTTAGTGGGCTTGTTCTTCTGACTTGTGAATCTCCTGGACTTGTGAATCTCCTGAAGTCTCTGATGGGCTTGTGGGAGCTCCTCCTCATATATGCTCTTTTAAAGCTGTGAACTCTAATGTGTGAACTCTCCCAAAGGTGTGAACCAAGTACATAAGCATTGTTTCTATCAATTCCAGTGACTTAGCACCTTGTTTCAAGTTCTGGCCCATAACACTGTAATACTTTTAATCTGAAATCAAAATAACTTAAAATGACTTGATCCATAATTTGTGGCTTTAGGCAGTGTTGTCATTTCAATTGCTCAATTCAATTCAATTCAATTCAATGTGCATTTCTTAACATTTAGTAAGTGCCAAATACTGTGATGGACATAGAGTTACAAAATCAAAAAGGGAATTATTTCTTCTCTCAGGGAACTCAGATTCTATTGAGAGCTGGGGATGGCATATGTATCTTATCTATATCTTTAACTTATTTGCATAAGTTAAAAAATTTATACAATGTAGAAAACATACAAAATGACTTATAGGGTGAGCTCACAAAGTCATATATGAAGGATGGTTTGTTAGCATGAGAATTGGAGTTTTGAAGATCACAATGAAAGGATAGAGAAGATTGGGATAGGGATGCTAAAGGAAAGGACATGGATGAGTTTGATGGAGGATATTTTCAGGGAAGGGAGATTCAGCCTTGCCAGATGATAATGCAGAATCACAGAGATACTGAGGGGAGTCACTGGGTAGATTCCTGTCCTACCCTTCACAGTGGCAAAGGTTGAGATGATTATCAATCCTTGGGTAAGAGGAGGTAGACACAGCAAAAGTACAGGTATCTGCTTTCTGGTACTATTTGCTAGTCAAGATAGGGCTTATTGAATCCTGGCTGTCAGGTTGGTTTTACAGCATGGAAGCATATTTAAAGTACATAGTTACAGGACTTTATTATAGGACTTCAACATAAAGTGGGGGGGGGCAGTTGAAAAGAAAGAGGAAAAGAATAAACATGCTTAGAAAGACTTAAAATTCAAATCTAGCTTCAGAGAAGCCACTGCAGTATCTTTATTAAGAAAACTCAGTTAGACATGACTGAATTATTGAACAATGTGTCAACTAAGTAGTTTTTTTAAAATGTCATCTCATTTGATCCTCATAATAACTCTAGAGCTGATCCTATTATTCTCCCTCTTTTATAATTGAGGACAGTGAGGTAACAGAGAATAAGTAAATTTTCCAAGATCATATAGCTAGGAAATGTCTGAAGTTAGTTTTACCTTCAGGTCCTCTTGACTTCAGAAGTACTCTAGCCACTGTGTCATCAACTGCTCCCTCAAAGCATTCTTTGGGAAAGCTGTCTTTGGGAAGTGAGACAGTTCCCATTAGAGAGAAGGGAACATGGAAATAGGCCCATCTCTACAACCTAGGCATCAGAAAGAGGAAAAGATCTAGGCCAAAAAGATTGTTTCATGACTGAGGGATTCTACTGGTTCTGCTTGACTATGAAGGGTCAGTGGGTAGACATTGTAGAAGTAGGTTTTGGTCTGATGTAGAGTTGGACAAAAGTAGCCAGAGTTATCTTAGGAGAGATTCATCTTCACTAGAGATCTTTAAGAAGTAGTTGGAGTTATTTTTACAGTGGATTCCTGTTCTGATATATATTGGACTGGATGGGCTCTCGGGGTTCTTTCTAATTCTGAAGTACTGTAAAAGTAAAAAAAAGAAAATACCAGGAGTAGTTGGGAGGACTGCCTTGAAATGTTCAACTATGCAGTCCTTTTAGTACACATCTTGCTTTTACCACTTGGGAAAGAGGATCAAGAATTCAGGAGTTTTAAGCTACTATTGAATATAGCACTCAATGTACCTACAGAGATGATCAGGGAAGAAAGAGAAACATAAGAAACATAATACAATAGAAAAAAGACTGAAATAAGAGTCACAAGATTAAAATTCTAATACTATTGCTGAGAAGAACTGAGTTGCTCATTGATCATCATATCATGCTGCATGCAAGTCCTTCTTTCCCTTTTTTATGATCTCTTTGGCATACAGATCTAGTAGTGATATTGCTAGATCAAAGGGTATACATAATTTTATAGTGCTTTAGGCATAGTTCCAAATTGCTCACCAGAATGGTTGGATAAGTTCACAATTTCACCAACAAAGCATTGTCTCAATTTTCTTCCTCTCTAACATTTATCATTCCCCTCCCCCCTTTTTATCATATTATCCAATTTGGGAATTATAAGGTAGTACTTCAGAGTTGTTTTAATTTGCATTTCTCTAATCAAAAGTAATTTAGAGTACTTCTTCATATGGCTATAGATAGTTTGATTTCTTCATCTGAAAACTTCTTGTTCATTTCCTTTGAATATTTATCAATTGAGGAATAGCTTATATTATTATAAATTTGACAAAGTTCTGTATATGAAATGAAGATTTTATCAGAGATACTTGCTATAAAGATTGTTTCCTAGTTTCTTCTTTCTAATTTTGGTTACATTGGTTTTGTTTGTGCAAAACCTTTTTATTTAATATAATAAAAATTATATATTTTAAATTTCATAATACTGTCTCTTTTGGTGATAAACCTGTACTTCTCCTTTAAGAATTTGGATGGTATGCTACTTGATACATATGTATTTAGTATTATTACTTTATTTTATATATATATATGTATATGTATAGAAAAGACATTATTTTTATACATTTTAACAAGATGTAGGTTCCTTTCTCATCTATTTTAATTTTTATCCATTTTTGGGTTTTGCTTTGTCTTAGATCAGGATTACTACCCCTGGTTTTTTTTTTGTTTTTTTTTTCCCTTCAGCTGAAGTGTGATGGATTCTGCTCTAGCTCCTTACCTTTAATCTGGGCATGTTTCTCTGCTTCAAATGTGTTTCTTGTAATCAGCATACCATAGGATTCTGGGTTTTGATCTATTCTGCTATCCATTTCTTTTATTATTATTTCAAAATAAAAAAAAAACAAACAAAATGGAAAAAGAAAAAAAATGTGATGTGCACAGTAGAGTGTAAAGAGAGGCTTCAAAATATGAGACCATGAATTTCCATTTCAAGAAAACATAATAAATACTACATTATGTTCAGTGATGTCTACCTTTTCTTTGCTTCCTTGTAAATTTTATTTTCTTCTTTGCTGTGTATTTATTACTTTATTCTTTTTTTCTCTTTTCTTCCTCCCCACCCTCCCCAAGAAGGCTACAATTAAGCATGAACATACAGAACTTGAAACAAGGTGCTAAGTTACTTTTTTCCTTGATAGTGTTTTGCTTCTATTCCGCCCCCCCAAAATCCTCTCTTCTGTTAGTTTCTACTAACTCCCCCACCTTTACCTCTTCTCCCTTCCTACTTTTCTGTTTGGTAAAATAGATTTCTATATTCAATTGATGGTGTATATTGTTCCCTCTTTGAACCAATACTGATGACACTAAGGTTCAAGCAATGCCCATCTCTTTCCCTTCATTCTAATAAATCTTTCTTGCCTCTTCATGTGAAATAATTTATCTCATTCTACCCCTCCCTTCCTTCAGCACCCAGTATACTCCTCTTTCTCTTCTCTTAATTATTTTTTATGTCATTTCCTCAAATTCACCTTATACCTGTGCCCTCTGTCTATATTTCTTCTAACTTTACTAATAGCAGTATAATTTCCCATGTAGAAATACCATCTCTAGCCGTCTTGATCTATATCTTGCCATTGAATCCAGATAACTCTAAAAGGGAAAGTGAGGCAGGTTCCTTTTACAGTTCTCCTTCACTGAAATCTAATTCACTTGTATGTCATGGCATTACCTCCCTGATGTCATGGTCCTCTTTGAGAATAAAGGATAAACAACAATAATAACAACAATAACAAACAGTACAGGTCCAATTCTTTATGTTTTGTTTCCCCTTTTCCCCTTTTTATGTTTCTCTTGGGTCTTGATATTGGAGAACAATTTTTTTTTTGTTCTGTTCTGATTTTCTCTTTATGAAAACTTCAAATCCTTCTATTTCATTGAATAACCATTTTTTTCCCTTTGGAGGGTTATGCTTAATTTCACTGGAAAGATGATTCTTGGTTATAGTAGTAGCTCAGTTGACTTCTGGATTATCATGCACCATGACCTCTGGTTCTTTAATGGTGCAGCTGCCAAACCCTATGTAATCCTGATTGTGGTTCCCTGATATTTTAATTGTTTTTTTCCTGAAATATTTTTTCTTTTCTTGACTTGATAGTTCTGGAGTTTGGCTATAATATACCTTGGAGTTTTTATTTGTAGATCTCTTTTCTGAGGTTATTGGTGGTTTCTTTTAATGTTTAATTTGCCCTCTGGTTCCAAGATATCAAGGTAGTTTTCCTTAATAATTTCTTGATTGATGCTGTCCAGGTCCACCTTTTGATTATGGTTTTCAGATAATCCAATTATTCTGAGATTATCTCTCTCTTGGATCAATTTTCCATGTCAGGTATTTTTCCAGTAAGATATTTTGCATTTTCTTCTATTTTTTCCTTCTTTTAAATTTGTTTGATACTTGAAATTTCATAGAGTCATTAGTGTCCAATTGCTCAATTTTAAGTTTTAAGGAGTTGTTTCCCCCAGTTAGCTTCTGTACTTCCTTTTCCATTTGGCCAACTGTATTTTTTAGGTAATTGTTTCCATCAGTGAATTCTTGTATTTGCTTTTCCATTTGGCCAGTATTTTAAGTAGTTGTTTTCCTTTTCCAAACTATTGACTCTCCCTTTTTAAAAACAATTCTTTTGCATCCATTCTCCTTTCTTTTCCCAAATTTTCTTCTATCTCTCTTATATGATTTTAAAGCTTCTTTTTGGGCTTTTTCATGAGTTCTATTTGAGCTTGAGATTACTTCCCTTTTTTCTTTGGAGTTTTGCCTTTTGGTGTTTAGTCATTGTTGTCCTTTTCTGAGTTCGTATTTTAGTCTTCCCTGTCATCATAATAATTTTCTAATAGTTAGATTCTTCTTTCTTCTTACTTCTCCTCTTCCTCCTCCTTTTTTCCTCTTCCTCTTCCTCCTCCTCCTCCTCTTCCTCCTCCTTTTTTCCTCTTCCTCTTTCTCCTCCTCCTCCTCTTCCTCCTTTCTTCTCCTCCTCTTTCTTCTCCTTCTCCTCCTCCTCTTCCTCCTTCTCCTCCTCTTCCTCCTCCTCCTTCTTCTTCCTCTTCCTGCTTCTGCTCCTCCTTTCTTCTTTTTTCTTTTTTGCTCAGGGTTTTTTTTTTGTTTTGTTTTGTTTGTTTTTTTTGTTTGTTTGTTTGTTTTTTTGCCCTTTTTGCTTTTTTAAAAATTTGAACTTTGCTCCCAGGGTTGAGGAAATATTATCTCAGGCTTCTTATGCTAGTCACTGTGGTTGTTCATCTGCTGTTACACTGATGTTGCATTGATGCCCATGGGGGGAACCTTTGAGTTTGGTGCTGTGCTGTGGGAGTGGGGTGGGTATGGTTGGTACTGCTGGAAACCATAAGGATATGGCAGGCTACGTGGTGATGGCTTGATGCTGGTGGCTGTCTATTTGCTTAGGCACCCAGTGCTTCATTCATATTTATGCGTATGGAAAGGAAAAGGAAGGGGGTTATATTTTCCCAAGTAGGATATATATGGAATTTCTGAACAAGAAGGAACATTTAAAATCATTCAGTTCAATGTGTCATTATCCTGATTTTTACGGTTGTAAAAATCAGACTCAGAAACAAAAGCCTTGATCAAGGTCACAAAACTAATTACGTTCAAATCTAGACCTAGAATCCATGTCTTCTGACTCAGAGTTCAGTATTCTTTGTACATCCTGATGCATTTTTCTCCCCTTAGATTGGGCAAAATGTGTTTTGAAATTCTTTATACTTGAAACTCAAGGTTTTTTCAACTAAAGGACCAAAGTTGAAAAAAGATACAATCTTTGCAGAACAATTAAATACACTCTTTAAGAATATCTTTAGGAGAAGAGTCCCAATAAGAATCTGAGAAGATGTGAAGTAGTTTTATCCCAGAGCCCCATGTAAGAAAGAAAAGAGGATGAAAAGGACCTCATCAGGATCTGAAAGCCCCCAGACCCAAAGACTGTAGCTGCAGAAATGTATAAACAGCTGCCTCAGATCCTTGGAAGTACTCCCAGGTTTAAAGGGCTGTCTTCAGGATTCAGAAAGACTCCTCGCTCCTACTTCAGTCATCTCTATCTTTATATTTTCTTCACTGCCTTCAGTGATTTTTTTCCAAAAGCAAATGCCACTTTCCTCCTGCTAACTTTTAAACCAGCTCTTCTAGTTTGGAGACCCTAAATTCCAGTGCTTAGTAATCTAATAAGGAAGTTAGCCTTGAGGCTTCCAGTGCCTAGTGATACAAAAATTGTTAGCCTGGTCACTTCCTTATGAGTGTGTGTGTGTGTGTGTGTGTGTGTGTGTGAGAGAGAGAGAGAGAGAGAAAGAGAGAGAGATATTCATTTTATACATATATGCAATAAGAGACAGAGAAACAGAAAAGAGGAAAAGGGGAGAGTTGGAAAGAAAGAAAACCTTTACTTATGGCTGTTATGTGTCAGAGCCTTATGCTCCTCTAGAATAGACTTTGAGACTTCTATCTACAATCTCTCATGGTAAATCA
This sequence comes from Antechinus flavipes, assembly GCF_016432865.1. Taxonomy (NCBI): domain Eukaryota; kingdom Metazoa; phylum Chordata; class Mammalia; order Dasyuromorphia; family Dasyuridae; genus Antechinus; species Antechinus flavipes. The sequence goes on along the minus strand of NC_067400.1, from coordinate 182,650,738 downwards.
TGAACCTAGGAATTTTCCATCACATATTAATGAAAGTGGCCTTCTACTGGCCTACTTTGAGGATTTTGATGATCTGCTTTAGACTAAAATTGTGAACTAGCAAAACAGGAGACTTTCAATAGGATCAAAAATTTATCATCTATTGAAGCATGTTCTACATATCCACCCAAGGCTTTGGAGTGGAAGCAAAACATAATTGATAGGGCATTGGATTAGTTTCAGGAAGACTAGTTCAAATTCTGCCTTAGATATTTACCAGCTGTGGGATGCTGCTCTAGTAACACCTTCTCTGAGCACCAATTTCCACATCTGTAAAGCTATGTAATTAAACTTAATGGCACTCCAAAGTCCCTTCTAGCTTTAAATTTATAATCCTGTAATACAGCAGTGATCATTGTTAATTTGTGGAGGGTTGTTTGGATGTTGGAGGGTTCAAGGATGAAGTTGCTTGGTTACAGACAGCCATTACCTTTCCTGGCTTCTAATAGCAAAAAGATTTTTAGTCTAGACCTGGAGGCAAGCTACTATTCTACTTAGGCTATAGTGAACAGTTCTGACTTGCCAAGTATCCATATAGGAAAGGAAGAGGACAATCACAAGTGATCCTTAACAGATTATTCCTGATTTTTTTTTTTTTTTAAACTACAATCTTGTCCTGTACTGTGTGGCCAGCTTCAAACTTGTTTGCAAATTGCTTAGCCAAAAGACCCTAAGGTTCAAGAAAGGAGATTATAAAATGATTCCCATCATTGGGAGGCCATTGATAAAGATCTTCACATTCCTGGCTTCCACTATCAGGGATAGGGCTGGCTATTTGTCTCTTTACCTCTAGTGATGTAAAGCACAAATAACGACCCTCAGGTTCTGCACACATATATTGTATGTAGGATATACTGTGACATATTTAACATGTATGGGACTGCTTGCCATCTGGGGAGGGGTGAAGGGAAGGAGGGGAAAAGTTGGAATAAAAGTGAGTGTAAGGGATGATGTTGTAAAAAAAATTACCCACGCATCTGTCAATAAAAAGTTATAAAAAAAAATTGTGGGTTTAAAAGTATGTATAGTTTTTTCTGCAGTAACAAAATTTTTGATATTATCGATTGACTTTACATGATTTTTAAAAACAAACAAACAAAAACAACATGAAACTAAAAACTTTCCTGATTGGGTACTAAAGGAAAAAGAGCCTTGGCTCTCTAGTTAGAAAATCAACCTTCAAATACTATCTTTGATGCAGATTACCTATACGACTTTAGACAATCACTTGACCTCATTGGCTTTAGTTTCCTCATCTATGCAATTAAAGAGTTGGACTAGTTGACCTTTGAGATGCCTTCCTATTGTAAATCTGTGATCATAAGATCTAATAAAATTCCCATAAATATATCCTTATGTAGAAATAGTACATCTTATTTATGTAGTATACCTTATATTACATTAAGAAGACCTTTTCAAAAATTGCCCTACATCTTACTGCCATTATGGAAACTTAGACTTTTTAATGTACATTTATTTGGGGTCACTGGGGTGGAAGGAGGGAAGATGAAAGAAAAGTACAACTTATTTTTCTTGGAAGCTCAACTGAATCTCATAATCTTAAGCAGTTGTCTGAGGCCCAGAGAGGTTAAGTGATATGGTTACCCATTTAGTATGTGTCAGACAAGACTTCTTCAAGGACTGATTTCAATAATCATCCTCTGTGTACTAGACCATATTGCTTTTTAGAGGAAGTCTGAATGCTGAGCCTGTAACAATGTCTTGCTTCTAGAAGATACTTAAAAAGTTCTTGTAAAATGAATGATTATATTTCATTTCAGCAGTCTGGTGTAGAATGTTTTGGCCCTTCCAAAAGGCAGGATCATACTGAATCATGGTTAGTTCAGTTGTAAATATGCCAAAACAAATGAATGCAAACCAAACATTTTAGTAACACTGGTTTTCTTTACCTGTTGTAGGCTAAAACAAAAACAAAATCAAAAACAAAAAAAAACCCTTTGAACTTAACTGTTTGATTAAATGGAGCCTACTCCTTTAAACACTGAATTTTATTAGTCTGTGTAAAAAAGTCCCACTGTTAAGAGTCACATTCATTGGACCTTGATTCTACGTTGCTATGAATCTTTTCTCTGCCTCCTCTGCCTCTGACAAAATATTGTCTCCCCTTTTAGACTGTAAGTTCCTTGAGGGCAGGGATTGTCTTTCTTTTTACTAATTGTATCCTCAATATTTGGCACAATGCCTGACACATTGTAGGTGCTTAATAAATGTTTTTTGGATTGGATTAGATTGGATTCTCTAACATTTTCTTTTCCCTTGGTAGGTGTATTTGCTCTCTTCTACATCAGTAACCAGTTTCGGACTTTTCCCTTCACCATCAAGGACCAATGTATTATCTTCTACAGTGGGCTTAGAGGAGCTGGGAGTTTTTCACTTGCATTTTTGCTGCCCTTATCTCTGTTTCCTAGGAAGAAAATGTTTGTGACAGCCACTCTTGTTATTATTTATTTTACTGTATTCATTCAGGTTGGTGAGTTTCTTTTGAATTTTAAAAAAAAAAAAAACCTTTTTCACATTTCTAACATTCCTCCTCCTCTCCCTTCAATATGTGTGGTATATGTTTTAAAAGGCACTACTTGATTTTCAACATTTGGCTTTAATAATTTAAGGGAAAGCTAGATTAGAACAGAGGTTTCAAATTCTTATGAAAAGTTTTGGTTTAAGTCTACTTTCAACTGTAGTGCAAGCTTTAAAATGTATATTAAGCAAGTCCCATGGTATGCAACTTCAAATTCAACAAACTTATCAAGTTTATACTATATCTAAGGCATTGTGACTATGAAGACTCGCCTTAAGGAGCCTACACTCTTTTGAGAGGAACACACAATATGAACACAACCATGGGACTGTGATTTCACTGGGATGAGAATTCCTAGGTGAGGAAGCTCCCTCTACCAATGTAGGTCAGCATCTTCTCGGCAACTATGAAGAGCTATGCAGAATATAGAAATCTAAGATAACTTGAGAAGGGAAAAAGTATTAACTAAGGGATCTGAGTGATTTCCACCTGACCTCTCTAACCTTAAGATCCCAGTTAATACTATAAAGGACTGTTGCTAGTACCTTGCTAGTTTTTATTTCAATTAGAATTAATCTTTACGAAGTTAATTCAAAGTTACTTAGGATTCTTTATAAAATTAATACTATTATTAAAGGTAATTAATGGTAGAATCACCACTGAATGCAGTTGATTGTTTTATTGTTACTACTACTTTTAATAATGTGTAAAATAATATAACTATGACAAAAGAATGATTAATCATGGTATTTTATAATAACAAAAGACTTGTTAATTATAATAAAGTTTTATAATTAATAACAACAATCAGATAATTAGCTTGATAGGGACACTAGAATAACAAATTCTAGTTCTGGTTTTTCTACTAAATGGTCTTCAGACCCCAGGACTTTCCTTCTCCAAGAAAAGTTTTTTCACCTATAAAAGGAGTTATTGGACTTAAATGAACTCTTCAGTCCTTCTCTGACCTTCTTATTTTTATAATATGGTAATGAATGTTGAAAATCTAGGCCAAGAAAACTAGGGTATTAAGTAAATCCATAGATTTTGTATAATAGAAATACTATTAATTTTAGGAGATATCCTGTCTCTATAAAAGCTTAGCAAGATTTGGAATAACAGTAGTTTAGTGCAAGGAAACATGAAACTTACAATAAAAAAAAAAACCAGCTTTCTTGGAGGTGGGGGGTTGGACACACTAGCAGCATGATGAATAAATAGGAAGAATGGTGGTGCATACAGATCAGATCCAATAGAATCCAAGTAGAATTGAGGACCCTTCAGATGATATGGGACATCTCAAAACTGTAAAGTCTGTTAGGGTTTTTATAGGGTTCTTAATGTGGATCAGATCAAGTGTTGGGGAACCTGAACAGGAAGCTTGGATCTGAGAACTGGTGTTGATTCATACTGAAAGAGTTGGGGAAGAAGGGAGTTGGAAGACTCTTGGGGAATAGCAGCTAGTTGATAAAAAAAAAGAGGCTTTTGTTTATTATTGCTGACTTTTATTTGACTGGCTTATTTAGTTGATTTGAGTTTCCCTGGAGTTTTTTCATTTAGGACAATGGAGAGGTTAGTGAAATCACTATGTATGACTTGGGCTCAGATTCCAATCCTGACACTTACTGGTAATGTGACCTTGAAAAATTTGCTTCATTTCTTTGTGCTTCAGTTTCTTTGTCTGTAAAAGGAGACTAGACAAGATCATTTCTAATGTCTCTTTCCACTCTAAATTGTATGATCTCATTTTAATTTTCATCTTTTGAATTTTAAATGGGAATAATAAATAAAGTGAAAAAAAAAATTCTGTTCCTTCTGATGCAGGGAATCACTATTGGTCCTTTGGTGAGATACCTAGATGTGAAAAAGACGAACAAAAAAGAATCCATCAATGAAGAACTTCATACCCGTGTAAGCTGTCTATTTAACTAAGAAAGAGAATTAGAGAAATGATTCAGTAGAAATCATATACACTTCTCAAGTAGAATAATTGCATTGTCATTAGAATATTGGGCCAGAATGACTAAGAAAGTTGGACTTTCTGTCAGGTCATTTAGTCATTTACCTTGTGATCTCTTACTCAGAGTAACTGCTTTTTTCAAATTTTTAATGGAGCGATGTTAGACAGTTATTGTCCAGTGTTTTCCTGTCACAGGAATTTAAGCACTTCTCTGCAAAGTACTAAGTGCCTGGGACACAAATCAAGAAGTAAGACAGTCCCTGCTTTCCAAGAGAGAGAGACAATACACACTGGATTTGGTTGCAAGTCAGATGGTAGTGACCAGTATTCCTTAGGAAGTAACAAAACACAATAATATATATATTGTTGAATGTAATTTCCATTAATAAGACCATATCAGTTTCTAATGATGAACCATTTGATTTTATCAAAGTGATGATTTCTTTTTAAAAGTCTTCAGTAGCTATAGCTGTTGAGGAGGTAGGGATTATATCACCTGAATTGGCATTTGCCAGGTCATATCCCTATAGCTGTTGCTTTCTTGCTCTTAGGCTATATATGGAATAAGGAATGGTAGGTCCCTTCTTCAAAAGGTTTTTTGCTCCTAGATTGTGGAGGTGGGTCTGAAAATAGAGCCAGTGACCTGAAGGAATTGCTTTTCCCCTGACTTTTGCACACCAGATTCTGTACAGTTTCCACTGGAATCTGAGAAGAAATGATGGTAGTGGTTTGAAAGTCATACTGGCCTGCTCAAAAGTAAAAACCAGCTTAACCAAAGCCCTTTTTTGGGAGGTTTTTCTCTAGCATTAAGAACTTTTTAACTTTGAAAAGTCAGTGGTTTCAATGATGTGGGCATATTCTCCATCAAAGTAGATTGCTGCCTCATCTTAGTGTTCATAATTGCTATGAACAGAACATTGCTGTACTTATATGTGCTTAGACTGCTCTGGCCATTAACCAGGGTTAATCCTCAGACAACAACACACTCCATCAACAGGCTTATATTTAAAGCCTTTTAAGCTTGGTAAAACCAGCCATAGTTTATGCTCCATTAGCATGACCTTTGAGAACCCAAGATACAATGAAACAAGGGAATAAGACTTTTGTGAAAGACTGGAAATATTTTGATGGGGAAATATATGGGTTTTTAGAGCTAAATATATGTGTATGTATAGATGCCTTATACATGTGTGTGTATATATGTGTGTGTGTTGTGTACACATGTATGTATTGTACATATATGTGTGTACATATATATGTACGTGCATCTTTATATAGTCATCAGCGAAGCAAAAATTAAAAATATCTCAATCCAAATATTTAGAAACTGGTAGTGATGGAGGAAGGGTACAATTGAGACACATTTTTTATTTTACAAGAAACCAAAGGTTATGAATACATCAAAAAACAAAACAAAACTGGGATATTAAATTTTTTGTCTTTTTTCCTGAAAAAAATTAATTCAGTCAGTGAATTGACATCGTATTTAGATCTAAGTTCATTCCATAATTTTATTTAGTGAAAAGTCAAACACTAACATCTTGACATTTCCAGCCCTAAATCTATTTGGAGGTATTTCCTTTGGACTAATGTACTATTGCTAAATTCCCAAGAGATCCTATTGGATAGAAAGCTAACTTTAAGACCATCTGGGTTTTAAATATCTGGCTCTGCTTTGTTGTCCAGGTGATTCTGAGCAATTCATTTACCTCTTTAGTGACCCAAACATATTTTAATACTCTAAATTTCAGAAAAGTCATTTATTTTTAATTACTAGTGAATATTTCTTTCCTTACTATCACAATGAAATTACAGGTTCAAACGTCCCATTTTATTTTCCCTAAACAGTTTTAGATAAACACAAATAATATATTATAGGCCTAATGATAGAATGAAAGTAGTTATGGACAAAATTTTAACATTGCCTACAGTAGTATTTATTCTATTGTGGTAGTTATAATAGTTAATATTTATATAACATATTAAGATTTGCAGAACACTTCCTATATATTTTTTCATTTGGTCTTTATGAAAATCCTCTTAAGGTATGAGTTATTATCATCCCCATTTTTTAGATGAGAAAACTAAGACAGGGAATTTAAAAGACTTGTGCAAAGTCTAGTAAGTAACAGCTAGTAAGTAACAGGGGCAAGATTTGAAGTCAACTTTTCCTGACTCTTTGTCCTCTAATTACTAAATCACATAGCTGACTCTGCTTACTAAAAAAGAAACAAGTTAAATCTAACCATGGAAATTTTTGTTCTATTAGAATCTACATAACTTCGGTTTCACTTACTGGATATTTCTTAGCTATTTTCATGAGATTTCAGCTGGCTTATTATTCAAAACATTTTACAGATAACTTTTATTTATTGTTGTTAGAAATGCTGATCATCAAAAAAATTAATGTATAGTCTTTGAATCCATGAAACTAAGTGAAAAGACAATGTGGGGTATTATGGAGATAAAGTACTTAGAAAGATAGGTGGGTATGATGAGAGTTCCAGAATATTAAAGGCCCACTCTTCCAGCTGCTTAATTTTCCTCACGTATGACCTTTATTTCTGTATTTCTGTATTATATTCTGTATTCTGTATTTCTGCAATTTCAAAATTAACATCTCATAGTCTATTGTGTCTTTATGTTCAATTTTGGTAGCTGATGGACCATTTGAAGGCTGGAATTGAAGATGTGTGTGGACAGTGGAGCCACTATCAAGTGAGAGACAAGTAAGGAAACTGGACATTTTGTGTGTAGATGATACCTGGGAAAGCAAAGAATCTAATGAAGAGATAGAAGAGAAGTATAGACATAAAAATAAAGCCTATCAGGGGAAGTAATCAGAAAGTCTGAAAATTATATGGGGAAATAGTAAAAGAGACCATGAATTCTTCACTAGGAGAAGATTGTAGAGATACATGATGTTTCAAATGTTTGAAAAGTTGATGGGTGAAAGAGACACTGTTGCTCCAGTCAGCCAACAATCCAATCAAAAAACATTGAGAACTTAACCATATTCTAAGCATTGTTTTAAGCATTGCATATATTAAAATAGGCAAAACAATAACCTTCTATTCCAATGGGCAGAACTAAGACCACTGGATAACAATCATAGGTTGATGATAACCTTTAGAAATCTGCACAACCATCTGTTTCAATGCCTTGAAACATAAAGATGTACTATACCTCCTAACTCTCTAGTTTATTATTGAGATGCCAGTGCAAGCTCTCATTAGAATAACAGAGCTAAGTCAAGAGGACTCTTTACAGGTTAAAGAAATTGGAAAATTAAATTATTAGTTCAAAGGTAGAGTTTCCAAATTACCTTTTTTCTCCATATACTCTGCAATCTCCTCCACCAAAGATCACATAGTATTCTCTATGCAGGTGATATCGTGATTTTATATGTACAACCCTCTTTGAATTTCAGTCCTGGATCATCAATCAGATACTCTGCATACTCCAGAGACATCTCAAGCACAATTTGTCCAAAGTAAATGTATAATACTCCTAAGCATTTCAATATATGTAATTTCCCAGGACATGAACTAACAAGGAAATCAGACACCTTTAGGAAACTGAATGGCACTGATATAGTAATTAATTGGTAATTTTCCTAGGGAACACATCCTTCTCCTGAATGTTTTTATTATTGTCGAAGAGATCGCTATCCTTCTAGTCACTCAAGTTTGAAACTTTCATGTCGTGCTTGGTATGACCTCCTCATTCATCCCACATTGAATAATCATTGGCCAAATCTTGTAGGTTTTATCACCACATAACAACTCTGGCACATACTCTCTTCTCTCTACTCCCAGAGGGACCATCTCTATTCAGATCCACATAAGCTCTTACTGGAACTATGTAGTAGTTTTCTATTTGATCTCCTTATTTCAACTTCCTAGTCTTTCCAGATTCTCCCATGAACAACTGCCAAAATGATTTTTCTAAAATGCAAGACTGATATATGACCCCCTCCCCAACTCAATAAATTCCAGTTGGCTCTCTATTGTTTGGGATCAAATGTAAAACTCTTCTCTTTGACATTTAAAGCTCTTCACAAACCGTTCTATTCCTAGCTTTCCAGGTCACACTATTCAAATTATATAAAATGTAGCAATGGTGATATCCCAATGGAAAAATGCAGCAAGATTTTGAATAAAACAACCATTTTTTTAAACTGGATTCATTATTCACACACTAATCTAGACCTAGTGGTGTATTCTTTTCTAGTCTGTAGTTCAGCCACGTTTCCCTTCTTTTTATAATTCACACATGGTACTCTCTCTCCCCTTTTCAGACCTTTGCACTCTGTCTCTCATGTCTGGAATACTCTTCCTTTATCCCTCTAACTCCAGGAATCCCTATTGCCTTTTGTAAATGAAACTTTTTCCTGATTCTTTGAGCTTGCTAGTACCATCTTTTCCAAAGTTACCTAGTATTCAAATTGGTATAGAGAGGGATTGAACTTGTGATTTCATTAGAAAAGGGACTCCCGAGTAAGGAAACTCCCTTCACCAATGCAGGTTCGTACCTTCTTTGCAACTTAATGTCTTAGAAAAAAAATGCTTAGACTCAGGTCACACAACTAATATGTATCAGACACAGGATTTAAAGCTGTTTTTTTCTTTTTTTTTTCTTTTGGGGTGAGAGGGCTTGCCTCTATACTTTTGGGACTCATTCCTATTGAAATAGAACAGAATCAGATGTTATTGAATGAGTCACATTAAGAGGAAGACATATCAAAACCCATACTTCAATCTATATCTTTATTTCTAGTTGATAGATCTAGAGCTGGAAAAGACCTTGAAAGTAATTTCCTTAAACACTATCATGTTATCAGTAAAAAAACAAAAAACAAAAAACTAAGATATAGAGATATGAAGTGATTTTACCAAAGCCACTTGGCTATTAATCAACAGAGTGAATTTTGATGGATTTTGAACCTAGTGTTTTACACCTTCTTCAAAAACTCTTTATATTTGTTATCCTTATGTTAAAAGACTAGAGATTTTTTCTCCTATTGTACAATGTTTCCAAAGCACAATTTGTTCATCAAACTGGTTTTTCTTCTCATATACAATATATATCCATCAGCATAATTTAAATGTTTAGTACTTGGCAAAAAGCCAGGTCTTTGGGGCTTTTGAAGCCAATTTTCTAATCAATTTTCTAATTACTACATCATGCTTTCTCTCTTAACTTGTATATGTTTTATATAGACATACATGTGTGAATATATATGTATGTATGTATGTATACACACATACATGTACAGTATCCCTTGTTAAAATGTAATTTTTAAAAGCATAGATTTTTTGTCTTTGTATTAGTTATTAGCACAATGCTAATAAATGTTTGTGAATTGATTGATTATATTACTGATCACATAGTCTAATCAATTTTGATTTGAAATTGGAAGGTGCATTTTCTCAGCACTAGCCCAAAGTGGGTACTGTACTGAGCAGCAAACTAAGAAAAAAAAATTAGATGATAGCCCTGGGACAAGAGGATAAGTATTATAGGCCTCTGGCTAGACCAGAAAACAGTGGGAAGAATATTGGTTATGCTCATATAGCATATGAGCTTCTTCCTTCTTCCTTCTTCCATATAGGAAAGAAGGCTAAAGCAGAACAACCCTAATATCTTTTTCTATGTGTGAATTCAAGCAAATGACTTCCTCACTTCCTTCTTTTTCTCTGAAAATAGAGGGTTTTATTCCTCTTCCTCCTCTCTCTTGTTTTCTCTTTCTTTCTCTTCTTCTACACTGACTTTAACCAAGACAGCAGAATCTCTTCAATATTACTAGCTCTTAATATGATCTTTGGTAGCCAATTTAGGGCACTTATCATGTAAAGGGTATATAGAGGGTCTTACTACACACTTCAACTCACTTAATTTTTCCTGGCTGCTTCCATTTTCTTTTGAGATTAAGAGCTTGTTAGAACACATGACCTCATGTGAGTCAAGTAGGATGTGGACGAAGTCCTGCCTTTCATCTTCCTTTCAGGAATGTTTGACTACTTTATTAGGACTGGTGTTAAAGGGCATACATTTGACTTAAAGAATCTGTCTTTGATAAAGTCTGCAAGATTGTAAGAAGCAGAAATTTCTTAAAATTTCTCATATATTCCAATTCTAGTACTCTCTAGTTCATTTGTACTCTCAAGGAAATTCACATGGCTCAATCCATTAATTGTTTCTTATTAGTCAATTGCAAATGATCCTAGGGTTAAGTGAGGTGAATTGATAGTGAAGAGTTGGAAACCCTCTTCTTCCCAATTCTAATATCTTTTAACTTAATATAACTGGAAGAAAACAAAAGAAAGCATTAGCTGGATAAGCATTTGGAATTGGAATTCAATGTCCCTGGTCACCTTCTAAGAATAAAAGTTACAAAGTAGTTGTTAATTTTCACAATAGAAGGAATTTTGCTGTTCAGGTTCTCTGACTAAAATAACAGATCTGGACTTCTCCTTCCTTCCCTCTCTACTCCCCCCCCCCCCCCCCAAAAAAAAAAAAAAAAAAAAAGATGTAAGGGAAAAGGAATAAGGATGTTTTGATCAAAAGGCCCAACAAAGAAACCAATTGTCATATAAGGCACCAGAAGCAAGTTATCTATCTGCCAGGGATAGTAGAAGAGATTTTTTTTTGTGTGTGTGTGTGTGTTGGCTGTGATGGATTAGATAACTTCTTAAGTACATAATTTCAAATTTATTTTCCTCCACATTTTCCCATTTTCAGATTTTGTTTTTAAAATATACTTGTTTCAGAACACCATTTCCTAGAGAAAATGATAGAATTTAGAGATATGGAGTTAAAAAAATATCTATTTAGTGATGGCTGTAGCAAAACATAGGCTCAAGTGGATAGAGTGAGTTAATTTGTCAATTCCTCCTAGGATACCAAAAGGGAGACTACAACTTTAGCTATGAATAACTATGATGTAGTGGTGGTACAAGCATGGTAAACTATAAGTTTTGGATGGGTAATGATCTGGAGATAGATCACTGACTTAGGGTGATTAATCTGGTTCTATTTGGTCCCAAATAATGGACCTAGTAGCAGTGGATAGAAATTGCAAAAAGGAAAATTTAAGCTTGATATCAAGAAAAACTTCTTAATGATTATAACTATTCAGAGCTGGAATGAGCTGCCTCAGGAGGTAATAGGTGTATCTGTATTAGAAGTCTTCAAAAAAAACTGGTTCTGGAATCCGAGGGTCTAAGTTAAAATCCTGTTTCTGACTATCTATATGATGAATTTGACTAATCATTCAATCTCCCTTGGTCTCAGTAAAATAGTAAATGGAAAATGGTAGTGATAGGAGATAGCAGATGGTATGAGATTTCTTCTAATTTTAATTATGTAACCATATAATCGCATAAAGTTGGGCCCTCCTCTGGAAAAGAAAGGAGGCATATAAGCTGCCCTTTGAATAGAAAATTATCAGAAGGATTGATAACTACTATTTAAAACAAAACAAAGTGTAAACTGGACCACATGCTTGATGTGAGATTCAGTCTATAATGGGCATAGGGTGCAGTAAAACAATCAGCACCAAATCAGTGTGCAGTCTATTCAGTCTCTCTGTCATTCATACTGTTAGGACATATGTTTTTTGGAATTTTTGTTTTGTTTTGTTTTTTTCTTAATTGGCAGGATTCAAAATTATCTGCAACATAATGGGGCAAAACTACTGTAACAACTGAGCCATTTAAACTTATTGGTGTCTGGCTGAATAGGCCTGTATTACTGTAAGTGCAGCTGCTGCTGTTATGCACTATTAGAATAGAACATTTGTTCAAAAGCTTCAACCCACCCTCAGTTCTTTTCTTACAATTGGAGCTGAGCTATGCTGTGCCTCCCCTATTCCCAACACACTCCCATTTTTTGCCCTGATTGCAGCTTATCCCTTCCCTTTGTCTAGTTGATTTCCAATATATGCAGGCCAGTGGGCCATCATTTCCTTCTTTCTTTTCTTCATTTAAAAATGCACCATTTGGGGGGATGGGGAGTGACTTATTAAAAGGCTAAGATAGCTCTGATTCCAGGCTTTTTTCCCTAGTATTTTAAAAAGTAGGGATAAGTGATGCTGATGATACCTTCTCTCTCTCTCTCTCTCTCTCCCTCTCTCTCTCTCTCTCTCTCTCTCTCTCTCTCTCTCTCTCTCTCTCTCTCTCTCTCTCTCTTTCTCTCTCTCTCTCTTTCTCTCTCTCTCTCTCTCTCTCTCTCTCTCTCTTTCTCTTTTTCTTCCCTTCCTTCTCCTCCGCTCCCTCCCATATATATTACTAGTTTCTGAACAGTTGTTTTTCATTTTCAGGTTTAAGAAGTTTGATCATAAATACTTAAGGAAAATTTTGATCCGAGAGAACCAGCCCAAATCGAGCATTGTTTCATTATATAAGAAGTTGGAAATGAAACAGGCTATTGAGATGGTGGAGACTGGAATTCTAAGTTCTACAGGCTTTATGATACCACTCCAGTAAGTAAATTCCATTTCTCCATCTAGGAATTGCATACCAGAATTCAATGACAACTGTATCATTTAATTTCAATAAAATATAATAATTTATTAATAATAATTATAATTCCATAGCTTTGGAACTAGAAGGGACCTCACAGACAAAAATCTGAAATGAGAAAACAAACACAGAAAGGTTATCTAACATTCTTGGAGGGGTTACACAGCTAATACGTGTTTGAAGCAGGAGTTGAATTCAGATCTTTTTGATTCCAAAGCTAGTAGTTATGTATTGTGCCATACTCCCTCTTGAGTCATTAGGTGGAGGCATGAGGAATGAGCTTCCTTTGTATTAATATCAGCCTTTCTATTTGGAAGTTCACCTGTGTATATCATCTTTTATCTTGTTTCTGTACCTACCAAGAAAATGTTAACTTTTATAAAAGAGTCATGACAGAGCGATAGACAACCTACATTTTACATAATTATCTTTCTTCCCTTGCCTATCAATCTGTTTTCCCTGAAATTCCCTCAAGCTTGGTCATCTGCTCAGTGACTGCTCCTGAAGTTTCTGCCCATTGCTTCTTTGCTTCTATTGTATCCTCACTGACCCAATTTAATCTGTGCTTGCCAAGCAAGATATTATGAAAAGGAATGGATGAAATCCCCTTGTGGGATTGGAGGAATAAAATAATGAGGAAGTGGGAAGGATATAATGCTTTCTGGATTGAATATGGAAAATTGTATGTTCTGAGTACATTTAGAATTATATTTAAAGGCAAATTTTGTATGAATATATGGGGAGATTTGGCACCATGTGCTATATTTCTAGTGAATATAAATTATTAAGGAAATATGCTATGAGAAAATTAAAGACCACAAGATAATTAATTTAGGAATGGAAGGGATCTTAGAGGCGATCTAGTTCAACATTCTTATTTTGTAAATAGGGAAAAAGAGTTCTTCCCTTTTTCCTCACTGACTTTAACTGATTTATTCAATGTTACACAGGTACTCTCTGATTTTTAAATGTAGTATATAAGGAAAGACTGGGATATGGATAAAAAGGAATATGGAAATGTGAAGCAAATCAGTTTCCCTGCCTGCACTAATTCCTCATGAAAGAAAGCTCCTTTCCTATGGGACTTCTTAAATCTGTGGATTTTTTTTGTGTGTGTGTGTGTGTGGTTTTTTGTTGTTGTTGTTGTTGTTTTTTTTACTGATATAGGTGACTCACTAAGAGTAAACTAGAAACATTTGAAAGTGACATTAACTTTTATTTTGGGCTATTATAAATCACTGCATCAGTTCTTCTAGGAGTTAATGAAACTCCCAAAGGTGCTTGATTTACTTGTTAGCTTATGGACTCAAAGATTACTTAGGTTGATATAATAATTATTTATATTTCCATTTAATTCAACATTCTTAATAAAGTACCTACTTTGTACAGCATTGTTCTAAGTCCTACCTGGGAGGAGACATAAAGCATTTATTTCTTCCCCCAATTGGAGTTGATAATTTAGTAGTAATGGTAAGTAATTAAGAATGTAAAATAGAGCCTGGAAAGTACATAAAGGAAATAGGAATAAAGTGCTATGACATTTCCAGGTAAGAAAATATTATTTCTGACTTGGAAGTCCAGAAGAACAAGATCACAGAAGAATTTTTAGATGTTTCCTTTGCACTGTGTCTCAGAAGATGATTTGGATTTCAGTGATTAAAGAGGGAGGAGATAGAAAGTAAAGGAATTCCAGAAATGGGGAATAGTATGGACCAATGTACAGAAATGAGCAAGCATAGACCTATTGCAGGCCATTGAAAGGAGTCCAATTAAGTTGGTGTATGGAATCTAGAGATTACCATTAGATTCAGAAAGCCACTAGAAAGTAGAATTAGAAATGAAAATCAAAAGAAATGAAGTTGAGCTCCAGAATAACTTATCTCTCTCTTTTAGATAAAATGTTATCCCCATTCTTGCATGTTTTGTGTAATGGAGTTAGGACTGAATTTGTACTAAGAAAACCTGTATTTGAATAGCCACTTATGTCTTGGGTGACTTTAAGCAAATTCCTTTTCTCTTAAAAGCCTCAGGTTACTCATTTGTAAAATGAGGGGTTGAATTAGCTAAAACTAATAAAGATCCTTTC
This sequence comes from Antechinus flavipes, assembly GCF_016432865.1. Lineage (NCBI taxonomy): Eukaryota > Metazoa > Chordata > Mammalia > Dasyuromorphia > Dasyuridae > Antechinus > Antechinus flavipes. The sequence goes on along the minus strand of NC_067400.1, from coordinate 182,635,589 downwards.
CAGCTTTAAAATCCAGTCAATGATCCCATAAGTTTTTTAATTATTTTGAAAAATCTATCATTTCAATGGTGTGAATTCATTTTTTAAAAATACCTTTGGTGGTTTTATAAGTTTGGGGATTTTTTATTTTTTATTTTTGGTCTAGATCTATGATTTCATTGGTATAAGGAATTCAGGAAGGAAACTCTAATAACATAGATGAATCCCTGCTCCGCAATTTATAGTCTCATTAAAGAATTGTCCTGCTCTTTGAGATTTACGTGACTTTGCCCAGAATCCCACAGCAACATGTGAACCCAGGATCAGAAGCAACATTTGAACCCAGGACTTTCTAATTCTAAGAATATCCATCTATTCACCATAGCACTTTACTTGTTGATGAACTGAAAGCTAAACTTTTGGTGATGAACCACTCCAAACAATATAGTGCTTTGATGATAGCCTATTGTCAAAGTCTTTCCATCTTGTAGAACCCATTAAGCTTTACTGTATTGTGAATTTTAAAAATCCAGTCACCCTCACACCATGATCAAGAACCATGAAATAAAGGAATAAGGTTTAAGTGAAGGTTAATCTTTCATAGTCATGAACAAAAATTAAGCTATGCTATTGAAGAAATCATCTCTTAATGTATAAACATGTGTGTGGATGAGTCTAAATTATTACTGCCAACAGTTATATAGCTTTTAGTCATAGTTTTTAAGAGTATTTGAGTTAGAAAATGAGGAATTTCCTTGGCTTTCCTTATTGCTCCCTCAGAACTTATTTTGGTGTGTGAGTAGCACTTATCTCAATGAAAATCAGCCTGTCACATGGATAAAAACATTTGGGAGCTTGACAATTTAAAGGCATAGCTCTCAATTACTGACTTTTCTTTCCTCAAGAAAAAATATAAATTTCCTTTGTGTTCAAAAGACTTATCTGGTTGAGTTAGCTATTTCTATTACTGCCACTTAAGCAATGAATCAGGGTTAAACACAAGAATTTCCCAGGTAAAGATTTTTTTTTCCCACTTTTCCCCCCCACTTTTTATTTTGAACAAATCAACCCCGTGGAACTTAAAAAACAAAATTTTAGATGATTAGAAAAAGAGAACATTACCCTATGATGACAGTTTCTGTATTTAGATGGCAACTGTTTGATCTTATTAGAAACTCCTAAGAAGCCTAGCGAAAAGGAATTCCTCTGTTGAGATCAAGGCAGCTGACTTCTGAACAAACAAACCTTTATACAATGTTAGGAAAGAAACATGTGGACTAAAGCCACTATCTAAATGGATTTATAATGCCAAATATTAACTTGCACACCCGCCTCCTCCCCCAAGTTTTGTTTGGAGTGTTTTTTTCTTCTAAGAATTTCTTAGGTGTTCTGGATTCCAATGGTATTAGTAGAAATGCTTTACGAACCTCTGAGTGTGATATAATCTAAATTACTATTATCTCATTCAATCCTGATTATTCCATAAGATAAACAGAATAGGTATTTTCATTGCCCTTTTCTAATAGGAAGCTGCAGGAATTAAGAGACTCCTTTTAGATCAAATAATTAATGACTGGTGGATTAGGCTTTTTATGTATTGCTAATAATAACATTGGCAGGGCTTTTCCACCACAGTTTAAAAATCATAGTATGTTGGAGTTAAAAAGGAGAAAGTTACTTATTGTGACTTTTGCTATGTGAGTCTTAATTTAGGCAAGCATTTGGTGTGTATATTAGTGCTGTGTATTTTAAAGCATTTACTCAGTACTTTGAATGAATCTCAAAAGTAGTAAGGATTATATTGACAATTTTTTTTGTTTAGTTCATATTTTTATTAATATTGAATGATATGAAAAAGTATAGTTTAACTATCTGAAATATTAAAATATTTTATCTTTTAAATCCCAGTAAATGAATCATTTTATATAAAGAGATCAACATTCAATTTCAGGGAAAACTTATTTGATAATCTATCCATTATCAATATAGAATAACTTCCCTTCCCCCAGTACATCTCATTTTGACAAAATACCAAAAAATTAGGAACAAATTACATGGTACCAGTGCAATTTTTTTTATTAAGGTTGGGGGATAGTGTAATATGGGAAAAGATAGGGCCAATGCCATGCAGACTACCAGATTTGTTTTTTTGTTTTGTTTTGTTTGATTTTGTTCTACATGGTTGCTCACAAGTGTGACCTTTTTTAATAGATACTGAGCAAAATGTACTTACCCACCCACCCCACCTCAAACCACACTGTCTATCTGTTAGGCACAAGCATTCTCTCTCTCTCTCTGTCTTTCTCTCTCTTGTGTTCAGTAGCCATTCTGAATTTGTTATCTTCTGTGTCAATCAGGAATTAAAATTCTGCTCCAAAATCAAATCCCCAAAACAAAAATTAATCATACTTAAAAATGAAATACCATGAATACTATTTTATAGAATACCCATATAAGAAATGAATATTTCAAATGGTAAAATTAATGGTGAGTAGATAAAATGGTTTGGGGGAAAAAAGCTTTTGTTTGTGTCAGGAAGATTTGGGCAAGTCACTTAAACTCTAAAAGCCTAAGGCAGTCTTCAAGCCTACAAGCATTCTCCAGAATAGTTGCTGAAATTCATTGGTGAAGTTTTCACTCTAACAAAACCTATATCAGTAAAACTGCAGGTCAAACCAACAATTAATTTGGCAGTAAAAGTTTATGTAGAAAAGATTAGAAACACGTAATAACTTTCTATTATGAATTTGAGGTATAAATGGGAAAAAGCAAAGAAAATATAATATAAAACTTTCTTACTGATAGCATCTTGAGTCAGTTTCTCACAATGCATGCATTGGGTTTCAGATAATATTTATGACCTGTTAGAATAACAGCTTTGATAAAGCTTCCAGTTAGGTTAATTTTTGTTATTTTCACTAACATAAATTGTCATTCAATTAAATTGCCCTAGCTTTTTCATTACTAATTTTCATTTCATTTAAGTTTTGTTCCAGATCATCTTTTCTGTGTGTAGCATCAGACAGAGCTTATTAGTCATGAGAGCATGTAACTCAGGAATTACAGCAATATTTCCTCAAGCCATCAAGATAAATGACATTTAATTAAATCTGACGCTTTCTTAAGTGGTCAGCTTTAAGTTTGGAATAATGCAACATTGTTTTAATACTGTATCATTTACTGGGGCATTTCAGTGGTTTTCCCTACATGACTTTTTTGGATATATTATTCTTGGAAAGACAGTGAAACATTTTTCCAGCTGTTGTTTTTGCTTAGCAGAATAATGCCTTGCGTTTCCTCCCCTGATACATACAGAGCACAGAGAATTCAAGGAACCAAAAGGCTTTCCCCTGAGGATGTGAAATCCATGCGGGACATTCTAACACACAACATGTACCAAGTTCGTCAAAGGGTATGTAATAGTCCTTCGGGGTTCTTCTGAAAGGGTTTGAGGCTTGTCAATTAAATCATTGCATTATTTCCTCTTCATCTAACCTCACCTGAACCAACGCATTCCTCTTAGATAAGAAAGTGAGATTTACAGAGGAAAGGGCAGTGCCCATATCTAGAAATTTATGGTGAGTTTTTGTTTGTTTGTTTTGCCAGGAAGATGAATTCTATATTAAAAAACAAAAACAAAAAGCAGAACCAGTATCTTACTCTAGGGGCCAGGCTACACTAACCTGAGAGTCCTAGTCCCCCTGTATGGAAGTTTTAGGTGCTTCTCCATAGCCCCACAAAAAGATTTCTCAAGACTAAAATCCAACCAAAGCATAAGTATAGTTTAGAAATTCCTGACTTTTCTCATTGTTGATTCTCCTTGTCTTCTTTAAGATTAATTTAAGGCCAGCTAGATGTTTGCTATCTGGCTATCTGTGTCTAAGTTCCTCGTTTTAGACAGAATGTGAAACAGGCTCTGGTCTACTCCTCTTATTGTAAAGATGAAGAAACTGAAGCTAAAAGAATTTGAATGACTTCACCGAGATCGCACAACTTCTTAATGACAGAGCTGGACCTAGAACTCTGTTCTTCAGTTTTCTAGTGACATTCTTTTCCCAATTACATCAGGATAAATACTCTATTATCTTCAAAGAAAATAATGTTTGCTACCTCCTCTCTCACAAAAAAAATTAGCTGATTATAGGGTGTATGCCTATGTAGGACTATGTACCTACTGAAAAAATAAATGTTTTTTACTATGCTATGGACATAAGAAAAGACAGATAACTTCAGAATCAGAAAGGCCATGGTTTCAGGTGCCACATTAACATATCCTGGCTGTTTGACTCTGGACAAGTCACTTAAGTTTTCAGGCTATAAGTTTCAGAGAAAGGGCCTATCTGTATTGGCAGAGGGAGTTTCTTAGTAAATTCCTTATAACAATGAAGTCTTTATTCTGTCTATAATTAATATGTAAAAGTCAACATGGTATGATGATTAGAGAGCTGACCAGAGTCAAGAAGGGATGGGTTAAAATCCTTTCTCAGTTACTTTTTCCTTATGTGATACTGAGCAAGCTATAGCTCCTCAAGCACACCTCTAAGGTTATAAATTGAAGGGAAAATGCTGATCTGTATTAACAGAAAAAAAATTAGATTAGAATAGAAAAAAAATTCCTCATTGAAGCTTCATTACACCAATGAAATCAATCATTAATCAATGAATTAAATATCTGCTATGTGCTGGGCACTGTGCCAGAAATGAGAGGTCCAATGCAATGTTCCAGGCATGGTGTTAGGCCCCTATTTGTTTTGTTTACATAAAATAGTTGAAAGTAGATAGATGGACCAAGCAAAATAGTTAGAAAAATAACTTCATAGTTAATCTCAAATAGCAGATAAGTATTCTCTGATTAGATGATAGTCTGCTACTTTCGTGGAGAATATGAGAAAATATTTGTAAATATTGAAACATTATATAAATGCTAGTAGCAATCATTGTCTCCATCTCCAGCACAGTAATTTTGATTTCTTTCCATATGTGATGGGTGTGCAGTTTTGAACCAGACCAGTGGGTAAGAGTTCAGAAAGTAGTCTACTCTCTGTATACCTCCAAGACCTGAAGGTCTAGTTTAGCCCCAATTATCTTCAAGGAAAAAAGAATTCCCAAGATCTAAGGAGTTCTTAGTTTAGGAATGCCTGCTTTAGTTTAGAAGTTTGTAATCATACTATGCAGGTCTGGGGTGAGTTCAGGGTTCTTTTTAAATCACTGAGGGCCATTCTATTGTGTCATTTCTATGGGCCATTTTTTGCAATTGAATTCTTCTCCCAAAGTCTGTTGAACCAGGGAGAAGAAATAATCAAACTTGCTCTGTCTAGGGTTTGCAGTAGATTCTCCCTTGGCTTGTTCCATTCTGTGTTTTAATGTGATTGGGAATTTGGAAGGGATGGACTGGAACACAATTAGCCTCTGGAGGATGAGAAGTACTATCTCTCTTTTTACTTTTATTTCTGTGTAGAATAGGGAAAGTCCTTCTGGGACTCAGGAGAGATCAGATTGGAATGATGCCCTACTATTGTAAGCAATATGGCAGATCTGAATAGTAATATGAAGTATTTTGTCCTCCAGATGGAGCCACTGGCTTCAGACTGTAGTTGAGCCTTTTTATGTGAATCAGTGATTGACTTGTTCAGTCATTTATGTGATCTTTTCATAGTAAAATCTTCAGGTGCAATTTTCAGTTTTGAAGGAATGAGAAAAGAAAAAAGGACAAAGAGAAAGTTTTAGCTAAAAACAAAACAAACAAAAATGAGAAGTTTTATCCTTACTGCCCTATATGTTGGACTCTTAGACTGTACTAGATGATTATGTTCCAAATGTTTCTTTTGGCTTATGGGTCAATATGACTTCGGTGTTATAGATAAATTATGACGAAACATTCCTAGTTTGTGACCAAAATGTAGATATTTTGTTTAGTCAAAATGCCTGATGTCTCTGTAACATCATACGATGTCCATTCCAGAAGTACTATAAATTTTTGCAGTCAGAAAACAAGAAAAATATGTTCCTAGTGTATCAGTACAGGAAGTGAAAAAATAGCCAAGGCTGTATGATATAGATCAGAAGAACACTGAAAGGCATTTTTGCCCTTCTTTCCACTCCCACCCAGTTGTCACTCCCAGCAAACTGTAGGGCCAGAAATTCCTAACAGAAGTTTTTTTTTTTTTTAAGGGCAGCTAGGCCTGATGTTCACCTCAGACTCTTATCATTGGTATTACCTTAAGCATATCACTTCACACTATTTCCTCAGTTTACTTATCTGTAAAATGAGTGGAAATGGCAAAACTCTTCAATATCTCTGCCAACAATGGAATCACAAAAAATCAGACGACTAAAAATGACTAAATGACAAGTTTTCTTCTAATTTGAGACTTTGATAGCATCTTTTAAGGGGAAATGCCATGATGTTACATTGGGAAGAGTGCCTTAAACACATAAGATCATATCAATACTAAACTATTTATCAAATTAGGTATTTGGTTACCAGAAAATTTCTAAAGAACTAGGACATAGGATAAGTTAGGTTTGATGGGGAAAGAATAGATCTGAAGTATATGAGTAACTACCTATGAAAAGTACATCTATGTGAGATCTTAGGGAACATATGCACCAGTCATCTGGATGAGATTGTTGAAAAGGGGGAAAAAAAGAAGGAAGTCCAAGAAAAATAAACTCAGTTAAATTTATGATTTTGCTTATATTTGAAAAGTATGCTGAAAATGTTTTCAAAATGAGCAGCATGTGTCTATAATCCCATTCTCATTTCAGACCCTGTCCTACAATAAATATAATTTAAGCACAGAAACAAGTGAGAAACAAGCAAAAGAAATTCTAATCCGTCGCCAACATACCTTCAGAGAGAGTCTGAGGAAAGGCAATAGCCTGCCATGGGGAAAGCCGGTACAAGTTGTCATTTATTTACTTGGAATAGAAAAATTCATTTGTATATTTATTCAATTATTTGTCAATATTTATTGAGCTCCTATCATATTTGCTTATTTCTATAAATTACAAAACTTAAATCCCTTGAAATTAATTTTTACCTTCATATCATTAATTTTTTTTTTTTTTTGGTCTGAAATTTCTAAAAAATATGGTGCTGGATGTCATGGCAGCTTCCTTTCCCTTCCTCCCAGTCTCACGCTGGGCCTCATGTTGGCCCATGCCAGAAGTTGCCAAAGAATTTCTGAAGTATTAATAGCCAACACATTTCAAGTCAAGATTCTTCTGAGAAACCTATTATGATCTGTAATTAATTCAGTTTTCTAAAAGATCTTACTAAAGTCATATCAATTTGCTGGGGTAGGATGGTTCTAACGATCTCTTACAATAAGCACAAACAAGTTTTTCTACTTGAGGGCTATAGGAATTATTACATGATTTTTCATTTACTATTTAATACTCATTAAAATTACTAATAATTTAAGCCTTTAGTATGACACTGGGTAAAAGCTATCTATAAAGCAGAAGATTAAGCTCTATTATCCATGTGTCTTAGCAAATTAGGCAAAAACCAGTTTTGCTATGAATTTCCTGCCTTAAGATTAAGAGGACTGCCTTTGGGTAGATACAACATGAGAGCTTGATGCTTAAAGATTTAGATTTACTCCAAGTTACAATGGATTAAAATCAGATTTATACATAATTTACTTCTCTCACAGTAAATGTGAATTCTTTAAACAAAATTATACCTGAACCAATTTTCTTAATGTATCTTCCAGAGAAGGTCAAGACCTGATCTGGTGAAGATTCTTGTTCCATAGAATGGAATTTTGATCTGATATAGACCTATATTCTATTACCACATATGTAGAGGGGCTCCAGGGAGCTTTGAATTTGGTTCCAGAGCTCTTGGCATTTAAATAAAGGGTCTTTGAACGTTCATCATAAAAGAGATTAAGTTCTGAGAGGTAAATCACTTGTCCAGTGCCACAAAGATAACAAATAGGAAGGGGTAGAGTTTGAATCCAGGTTTTTATTGCTAATCTAGGGTTCTAAACCTGGAATCAGAAACAAACTAGTTGTGTAGACCTAGGCAAGTCACTTAACTACTTTGCCTCAGTTTACTCAGATAAAGTGGAGATAATAATTGAATCCACCTCTCAGAATTGTTGTGAAGATCAAATGAGATATGATCTCAAATGAGATACTCAGCACAGTGCCTAACCATAGTAAATGCTTGCTTCATTCATATTTGCACTTTCTTCAGCACCTACCATGGGGCCTTACATGAAATAGGTACTCAATAAAAAATTAAACTTAACTACTTAAAATGACTAAAAGCCAGTAAATTAAATTGGAGTCTCATTATAATGTGGGTATGTGTCTGTGTGTGTGTAATGTTATCTAATTTCATTTCCTTTCTAAAACTCCATCCCTACCAACTAACACACTATTTAATTTTCTCTTGTTGCATAGAGTGGTATCAAAAATATCCGCTACCTCTCCTTCCCATATAGCAACCCTCATTCAGCAAACAGAGAAACAGGAACTGGTGTTTTCACAGGTAATTTGTCTGCTTTGCTCTTCTTCCTCCAAAGAATGAAAAAGGATACCTCCTGAGACTCTGGAATTTCACTCATTTCCAAACTACTGAATTTTTTAAAAAATAATTTCATAGGTTACCAACTACCATATTTTAGCAAATGTTTTTCTCTTTTGAGTTTTAAAAATTTCTTAAAGTCTAAAATTCTAATAGGTATTCTTCTAATAGAAAGGAACAACAATCCTCCCCTCTCCCCCAAGCTCAAAGTTGATAGAAAATTATATTTTCAAATTCTAAGAGACGGTTGAAAATAAAATGATTTTGGAGTCTTAATAGATATTTTCTTTGTGACGTGACTTCTTTTCTATTTGGTTATTTTTTAAAATCTTAAAACTTCAAAGAATATGAGAAATAGAATTTTAAAGCATGTCAGCATAGTTTAGTGTTAAATCTTTGGGAGGTGTGTGCTTGTTTCTATCTGATAAAATTTCATTCAAATGTGAGTAGCTCAAATGATCCACAATCCTCAGCAAAATTTTTGGATTAGAAATTGCTTAAGCTATCTTTCTTGCTTTGTCTCACCATTGGTACATAACAATCATTCATCTTTTTCTCTCACACATTTCTGATGACATCTTTTAAACCTGTTCTTCTAAATTCCTCTTTTGTCACAAGTGGCAGCTTGCTTTCACTTACCACATACCTCTCTATATGCTCTCTATTTAATACTCATTCCAATTTCATTGGAAACTATTGTGTTCCATGTTTTGGAAACATACAACACCAGTAGAAGATTGATATTAAAAAGATGGCAACTAAAAGGACATTTAAATTATACTTTCTTCAAAATATATCTGACTTTGTAAATAAACAGGTTACATCAATTGTATATCTAGGTATTTCAAAAAAAATACAATATGAGTAGAATGAGACGTTAAATGTCACTCACTTCATTTCATGATGAAGTATTCAATTTCCACTTATCATCTTGAAAGCTGAATGCTGCTTACTAGCTATGTGGTCCTAGGCAAGTCATTTAACTCTAATTGCCTTGTAAAACAAACAAGTAAAAGCAAAGTGGATTTTTTGAAAAAAAAATTTCAGCTGTATGCTGAAAACACGTGGATGATATTTTTCAACAGAAAGATTTATTTTAAATAACTTCTTGCTTATAATCTCCTATTTTGTACACAAACAGACTAATTATTACATCAGCACAAGAAGAATAAAGTTTGCAAAGCATATTACGCATATTATCTCATTTTAATCTTATAAAACCCTGTCAGGTAGCTGTTATTATTAACTATGAGTAGAAAAGTACTTAAGTGACTTTCCTAGGGTCAATCAGCTAGGAAGTCTTTTAGGCTAGATTTAAACCTGCCTCTTTTATCCAATGCACCACCTATCTGCCTTTATGAGCTAAGGATAGTGAAATTCATAGAATGGAGCTTAAATTTTTTTTCATCTACATGATGTAGTGGATAGTGTCAGATCTGAAGTCAGGAAAAATTATTTTCCTGAATTTAAGCCTGGTCTCAGACATTAATTATGTGATCGTCTTTGCCTTAGGAAAACCCAAAATAAGGGGCCTTCAAGAGTTGAACTTGACTGAAAAAATACTGAAAGCTTTAAAAAACATATCACAATACTAATACTTTTCTTTTCACTGCCATATTATGCTTTTCTATTAGCTATAAATTATTTCCTAACATTATGACATCACTAGTATTTGTATTCTTTTCATAAAACAAAATATTTTAGAAATATTTATCCTGTAATGAAACAATCATTCATCTACTAATCCAGTTAAATAAGAATTTTTGTTGTAGGAATGTACCAACATAGAGAATAGTAGATTAGTAGAAAATGGACTGGAAAACTTGGGGGTTTTTATTTAAAATATTGCAAATTTGTTAGATTTATTCTTTGGGAACTGGAAACTGAAAAGAATGTTGTAGAAGATGAACATGGCAAGTAATTTGCCTATGAATGAATGAAGAATAGAATACTTCTCCATTCAGTATTCCATCAAGATATGGTGACATTTTGAGATGCTTTGCTCTTTATTCCTTACTCTGTTCAAATTTTATTTGTTTATTTGTTTTTGTCTTTTAGATGATGATAGCAGTGATTCAGTCTTCCCTCCTGTTACATTTAAACCACATGCTCGAACAGGGTCACTTCAAGAAAGACGAAAACAGCCAGAGCTGATTCCAATGGAGAGGTTGCGTAGAGGAGGGAGATCTTTAAATTTGGGTTGTCAAAGAAGTGGTACCAGAGGAGACCAAATGAGCAGAATAAGGCCGCCATTAATATCAAAGCCACAGTTTCATGCAGTGGATGAGGAGTATGAGTCAGGAGAAGAAGAAGAAGAAGGACCAAGAATAGTGGGGCATAGATGGACAGCAGAACCTAGAGATGGAAAAGAATACCACAAATCCCATAGTCCTCTGCTCCCAAGAAAATAATATTATTCTCCATAAGACTTTGCCTTCCTCTCTAGCAAGTTAGTCTTTTGCATTTTTCTTGTTACTCTGAAAGAGGAGTTTTTAGAGTTTCAAGGAGAATAATTAGATTGGGTTTACTTTCCTTAGCTAAGGAACATATTAGCTAGGTGTCTGTGAAGACAGAAGAAAAACTATCTGTGGATTTCAGTAGAATCATGTTTGGAACTCTATTAATTAAGCAAGTTAAACCATATTCTTAGCTAACATAATTTTGTGGGAGAACTCCTAATTGATGATAAAAGATAATCATTTTGAAGGCAATTAACTACTAAGAATTACTATGAAGGTATAGCATGAGACTCTAATCTATGCTAGATAATTCAGGTACAAATATAATCAGTGGTGCATGTTATACTATATGAATGGTATATGAATGAAGCTTTTAACTAGTCTTCTATTTCTAGGGTAGAAAAAATCCATAGAATCAAAAATCATAAAAGTTGTAATTCTTTTGTAACATTTATTCAATACAAATAACAGATAATATATAAACCATAGGATTAGGCTCTGTGATACGAATTTGTAATGTACAGTGTGACCAAAACTATATGTTTCAAGCCTCAAAAACAAATTTCCATATCATTATCATTCCAGCTGAATGTTTAAATATCATCATTGAAACAAGAATTCTGACTGAGTGCTATCTTTGTGTAGTATATTTAGTGAGACATTGAGAAGATAGAAGATCAACTAGTTCAACCACAAAATTTTACAGATAAGGAAACTGAGGCCTGGAAAAATGAAGATATTTGCCTAAGGTCAAATGACTAGCTAGTGGCAGAATCAAAACTAAAGTACTTTTGTCCCGAAGTCCTCTCCAGTGGTCTTACAAAGCAATCTCTGTCCCCAAGGAATTGATAATCTGATATAAAATGTAATGTCAATCATCATTCAATCAGTGGATAATGGAATATGATTTTTTTGCTCCATTAATTATTCTTATTAATCCATTAATTATTAGCTTTATAGAAAACATCTAACTCAGGGCAATGTTCTAGTCATAGCAGTAAAGATTTTGATTAAAAACAAAATTCCAAAGTCCTTTAGCTCTCTAATGTCTCTAATATCTCTAATACTAGTTTGGAAAAGTAATGCTTTATTGAAAAATCTCTATAAACTTTACTTGATTTTTATAAATGTTAAATAATCTTTTCTTATGTTAAGTGGCAACATTGAGTCCAGGGTTTTCAAACTGTTTTTAAGTAAGTGAACTTTACAGTACTATACATAATAGGGAAATAGCAAAATTTTGTCATATTGTAGCCTAATAACCCAATTCAGAGAGAAGGTATCAAAGATGATCTGTCCAATATTACATAGAAACTTGTTGGGACAAATTAATGAGAGTATGATTTGTCTCACTAATTTATAAATTTCTTATACTCTACCAAAATAATACCCCAAAAATCTTCAAATGTGTTATGCATTAATTGGCATAAAATATAAGCAGAGATTAACTCGAGTAATTGATTTCATTTTGTAATAATAATAGTATTTATATAATGTTTTAAGTTCTGAAAAAACTTTAGCAATATTATCTTATTTTATCCTCACAACAACCCTGAAAAGTAGGTGCTCTTATCTTTCTCATTTTGCAACTGAGAAAACTGAGGCAGGTCAGGTAATTTACTGAGGCTCACTTACTAAATATTTGAAGCTGAATTTGAATGCAAGTCTTTCTGACCCTTGGTTCAGTGCTATAACCATTGTGTCATTTGATTATTTGGTAATCTTTTACTCTTAAATATTAGTATCATTTTCCAGGTAATTTCAAACAACTGGAAATTATATTTCATTAGGGTTTGGGATATTGAGCCTTTTATCATTTTTAAACATTTGCAGTAGTGGCATTTGTCCATCTAGCAAAGCTATGTTGACTCAAACAACTCCAAGAAATCTGATAAATAAAAAATAAAGATACTTCTTAACAGAAAAGTTTTTACCATTAGCTGCTGATCAAAGGAAGCACAAGAAATAGAAGGGGAGAGAGCTCCTGATTGTTGCAGTTGACTTAAAGAGTTCACAGGGAAAAAAATGGCACCCATTAAAATCAAAATTTCAAAAATGATAAAAGCCTCTTTGTTTAATCATCCAATATTGTCTCAGTCTACACTGCAATCACCATTTCATGCTTTCCTTATTGGTACTGAAGGCTGGGGATTAGTAGAGTGTGTAATAGTAATTCATGTAATTTTCCTCAGTATCAATGTTACATAATGTACTTTCCAACAGGCATCAAGAGCCCAGCTCTCAATTCTGAATCTGCAGTGTCAACAGCATGAGCTTCCTCTTGGCTAAATAATAAGGGGCTTGCTCTTTTTCTCTTCCTTCCCTAGAAAAAGAAACAAAAGACCAGAAGTATTCTTAAGCCACTTAATCTTTGTAATGAAACCAAGGAGCCTATTGAGGGAGAGTAGATTGACTTTCTGCTGTCAAACTCAGAAGGCTAGCAGGAGCCATAATTTCACTTAGTAGCTTATAGATTTACCATATATGAATTTATCTAAAGTTTTTTCAAGTCTATTTACATTTTAACCTCTTTCTTTCCTTTTCCCCTCCCCTCCTGTCCTTCTTTCCTTCCTTCCTTCCTTCTTTCCTTTCTTCCTCTTTTTTTCTCTTTCTTCCCTTTTTTCTTTCTTTCTTCCTTCCTTCTTTCTTTTTCTTTTTTCTTCCTTCCTTCCTTCTTTCTTTCCTTCCTGCTTTTCTTCCTTCCTTTTTTTCCTTCCTTCTTTATTTTGGAATTCTATCATATAGAAAAAATTTTTTCTGGGAAAAAATGAATAAGAATAAGGAGTAATTATGATTTCATTGATATAGGGAATTCTAGAACTCTCTCTGATAATGCAAGTTGTGACATAATTTAGAGCCTTAAAGAATTATCTAGAATAATAAGCATAATTTGCCCAGGGTCAACCAGGAATTAAACCCATATCTTCCAAGCCCTACTCTAGTTTTCTACTATACCATGTTGCATTAGGTACTTTGAAGGAATAAAGTCAGGAATTAAATTATGACCTTTTTATTTTATTTTGCTAAGGCATCTGGAGTTAAGTAACTTGCCTGGGAAGTGTCAAGTGTCTGAGACCAGATTTGAACTCAAGTCCTCCTGACTTCAGGATTGATATTTTATCCTCTGAACCACCTAGCTACCCCGATTATGACCTTTTTATTATCCTTTCTTCAAGATTTTCTTTCTCAAAGAGCAGAAAGGAAACTTTATTCATATTAGGTTTCTAGAGAAAGTTCATGTCAAATAGGTTTTAAAAATATATAGACTTCACTGATGTAATTCATACCCACCCCAAAGAGGATTCTACCCATCCATAGTGGCATTGAATAGAAAAGTTTGCCACCTTTAGTTAGGACAAAATCTTTTTCAATATGATTAGAAATAAAACTTAACTCTTCTCAGCAATGTGGTGATCTAAGAGAATTACAATAACGTTGGGATGAAAAATGCCATCTACAAGCAGAGAAGGAACTATGGAGACTGAATGTGGATTGAAGTATCGTATTTTCACTTTTTTCTTGTTATTGCTTGCTTTCTTGGTGAAGAGGAAGGTAAGGGAGGGAAAGAGAAAAAATTTGGAACAGAAAATAGTACAAAAATGAATGTCAAAAACTATCTTTACATGTATTTAGTTTATACATATATTTATATGTACTTGAAAAAATAAACTATTGAGAAAAAAAGGAAATAATGTTCAAAATGCAAAATAAGACAAAATGAAAGAAGGTAAAAAGAACATCTGCAGTTGATATTTAAGCCTTAAGTGATGGGTATTAGAAATTTTGATGAGCATATGATAATAGGAAGGAGGATAACAATAAAACACAAGAAACTTGTAGATCAGAGAAGAGAGGGAAGCTTTGATAATGAGTAGCTAAAAAAATATCAAGAATGATGTAAGTGGGCAATGAGGAAGAATACAAGATCCTGTAAAAATATTAGAAAGGCTAAAGCATGCCCCCCCCCAAAAAAAGAAGACCTAATAAATGCTCCTTTTCTTCAAATGTAAATTATGAGAATGGGCTGAATGGCTTCCATCCTTTTTAAGACAATCTCTACCAGCCAAATGGGCATAGAAACATAGAATACATAAGCAAAGTTTAACAAGACTAGAAAGGTCTTACTAAGAGACTATATTGTGAAGGGCTTTAAAAGCCAAACAGAAGATTTTGTATTTGATTGCAAAGATGATAGGGAGGGGCTGAAGTTTATTGAACAGGGGTAGGTAGAATGACATAATCCATACTTCACAAAAAACTCATTTTTGACAACTAAATGGAGGATGTATTGAACTGAAGAGAGACTTACATCAGGATATTTCAATAGTCTAGGCATGAAGTGGAATGGGAGCTTGGACCAAGACAGTAGCAGAGTGAGTAGAGAGAAGGATATGTATATAAGAAATGTTGTGAAGGTAAAAATAATAAGGCTTGACAATTAATTGGCATATGTGAAGTGAGTTCAAAAGATTTCAGTAAGGTTGTAAGTCTGGGTGACTTGGAAGGGTAGAACCTAGTCAATAATAAAGCAGTTCAGAAGAGGGAAGCCTTGGATTGGTGGTGAGAGAAAAAATCTTAGCAGTTTTGGATGTATTGAGTTCGAAATGCTTATAGGACATCTAGTTCAAGACAACCAAAAGTGTTGAGATTGGGAAAGAGGACCCAAAAGTTTGGAGTCACAGACCAATGTCTTGAGGCATCTCAAAAGAATTTGCAGGCTTGAACCCATCTTCTTAGCCAAGGGGCAAAGTTTATTGTAATTGTAACACCATTACAAAAATGGGCTTGAATTTCCAAAAGAAATTAGGAAAAAAAATCTATCCAGTTTTTTTATCATATGCTCAAATGATCATATATCATTTATCCATATGCTAATTTGGTGGTTCATAG
Organism: Antechinus flavipes; assembly: GCF_016432865.1. Lineage (NCBI taxonomy): Eukaryota > Metazoa > Chordata > Mammalia > Dasyuromorphia > Dasyuridae > Antechinus > Antechinus flavipes. Next base: position 182,619,719 of record NC_067400.1, on the reverse strand, counting down.
GTAGGAAGGAGTAGTCTCTGGAATTTGGTTCTCATTTTGACCAGATTATTACTGACCAGATTATCAATCAGCAATGAATTGAGGAGTGGCCTTATTCACTATTGTCTCAGGAGTTTAATCTGTGGGACTATGTGGAGGCCAGAAGCTATCTAAGGAGTGATAATAATCAGACAGATTAGGTATGGGAGTGTCTTAAGGCAGACTCCAAAGCCAGAAGATCTAGAATCACTGACTTATTACCAGAACAGAAGCCCTCCCCTTCTTAAAATCAGGGGAACACAAAAATCATATTACATCAAAAGGACTGTAGCTTGAGAGAAATGTGGCTAGACATCTGAATATTATCTACATAGAGACAATTGAATTTAGGGCAACTCATGAAATCACAAACCAAGAAAGTTTAGAATAAAAAGAGGACTCAAAGTAGAATCATGGGGTACAATCATGATTAGTGGGTATGGCATGAATGAAGAACCAATAAATGAGACTATGGGAAAAAAAATTAGGGAAGAGCACTGTGATAAAAAACCTAGAAAGGACAGAGTGTTCAGAAGGAGGGTATAAGCTGTTAAGAAGGATGAAGACTGAGAGAAATTCATTTACTTTAGCAGTTAAGAAATCCTTTTGAATGGAAAACTTGATATTTCTTCAAAAGACAAATTATAAATTAGCTAAGCTGTGGCATCAGGTTTCTATTTTCCCTGCCTTTCCTCATTGGCAAAGAGTTCTCAGGATATGGGGAGGGGGAGCAAGTCTGGAAGGGTGTGGAACAGACTAACTCAACCCTTATCTCTCATATGTTGAAAGCACATGCTTCAGGATCAGCAAAAGGAATGTCTGTTTAAATTTGAATCTATGGGTTGCTTCTCCATTTACTGTAGTTTTTTGAACTTAGAATGTAAGGTCACATTCTCAGTCAATGAGAATGAGCCAGTGGGGAGAATTGATTGGTATTGCATCAGGGGAAATTTGCCCCTTCTATCTGTGCTCAGAGCCCTCACTTTCACTTCTTCATATGGTGAGAGTGACTGCCATTTTCTCATGAGAATCTAATAAACTTTCTCCTTATATCTTTAAAAAAAATTTTTTTATTAAAGCTTTTTATTTACAAAACGTATGCATGGATAATTTTCCAACAATGACCCTTACAAAGTCTTCTATTCCAAATTATCCCCTCCTTTTCCCCACCCCCTTCCCTAGATGGCAAGTAGTCCAATACATGTTAAATATGTTAAAATATATGTTAAATCCAATATATGTATACATATTTATATAGTTATTTTGATGCACAAGAAAAATTGGATCAAAAAGGAAAAAAAAAACTGGGAAAGAAAACAAAATGTAAGCAAACAACAGAAAGAGTGAGAATGTCATGTTGTGGTCCTCTCAGTTCCCACAGGCCTTTCTCTGGGTGTAAATGGCTCTCTTCATCACTGAACAATTGGAATTGGTTTGAATCATCTCATTGTTGAAGAGAGCCATGTTCATCAGACTAGATCATCATATAGTCTTGTTGCTGTGTATAATGATCTCCTAGTTCTGCTCATTTCACCTAACATCAGTTCATGTAAGTCTCTCCAGGCCTCTCTAAAATCATCTGGTTGGTCATCTATTACAGAATAATAATATTCCATGACATTCATATACCATAATTTATTCAACCATTCTCCAATTGATGGACATCCATTCACTTTCCAGTTTCTTGCCACTACAAAAAGGGCTGTCACAAACATTTTTGCACATGTGGGTCCCTTTCCCTCCTTTAAGATCTCTTTGGGATATAAGCCCAATTAAAAACACTGCTGGGTCAAAAGGTATGCATAGTTTGATAACTTTTTGTTTCTCTTTACACACTGAGAGACATGGGATTTATTGGGTGAATTGCATACCACACAGTTTGGGGGTTCGTCCGGGATTGTGTGCTTATTGGGGGGTCTCCAAGATCTCAGAATTTGGCAAAAGGTGCCCTGCCTAATTCCAATTTCAGAAGTTTGTCATGGTTTAGCAAAAGCAACCTGAAAACAGAGGAACACAGTATAAGGTGAAAAGTACAAAACAAAACTAATGCAGACAAAATTAGAAGGGAAGCAATAAACTGGGAAAACATTTTTACATTCAAAGATTCTGATAAAGGCATCATTTTTAAAATATACAGAGTATTAATTCAAATTTATAAGAAATCAAGCAATTAATGGTCAAAGGGTCTGACAATTTTCAGATGAAGAAATTGAAACTATTTTTAGTCATATGAAAAAGGTGCTCCAAATCACTATTGATCAGAGAAATGCAAATTAAGATAACTCTGAGATATGACTTCACAGCTCTCAGATTGGTTAAGATTACAGGAAAAGATAATGATGAATGTTGGAGGGAATGTAGGAAAATTGTTGTGAATGGATCCAGCCATTCTGGAGAGCAATTTGAAACTATGCTTAAAAAGTTATCAAACGGTGCATTCCCTTTGACCTAGCAGTATTTCTAGTGGCTTGAATCCCAAAGAGATCTTAAAGGAGGGAAAGAGACCCACATGTGCAAAAAATGTTTGTGGCAGCCTTTTTTGTAATGGCTAGAAACTGGTACATGGCAACAACAAGACTATACAATGATCAATTCTGATGGATGTGGCTCTCTTCAACAATGAGATGATTCAAACCAGCTCCAATTGTTCAGTGATGAAGAGAGCCATCTACACCCAGAGAGAAGCCTGTGGGAATTGAGTGCGGAGACAGTGCGGACCACAATATAGCATTTTTACTCTTTCTGTTATTGTTTGTTTGCATTTTTGTTTTCCTTCTCAGGCTTTTTTCTTTCTAGATCAGATTTTTCTTGTGCAGCAAGATAACTATATAAATATATACACATATATTGGATTTAACATATATTTTAACATATTTAAGATGTACTGGACTACCTGCCATCTAGAGAAAGGAGTGGGTGGAAGGAGGGAAAAATTTGGAACAGAAGATTTTGCCAATATTTTTGTCAATATTGAAAAATTATCCAAGCAGATATTCTGTAAATAAAAAGCTCTTTAAAAAAAGGTGAAAAGTACATCTGCAGTTGAAAATCTGATCAGTGAAAGAAGCTGTACTCCTGAATCTAAGGGTACAAGGTTCCTGAAAGGAAATAATTTATTGGGGTGACTGAAGAGGAAGAGGCTAGAAGCAAATTCCCAAATTGAGACTTGATCTAAGCATACTTGATTGTGTGAGTCTCTGTCCAATGGAATTTTCCCACTACAAACAGAAATTTTCTACTGCAGACAAGCAAATTGAGGTACCAATAGACAATCCCGTGGGAAATAGATTAAGCAATTGGAATAAATTGCCAAAATATAAGGGCAAAGGCAAAAAGAAAATTATTAAATACTGTTGTTTTGTATGGGGAAATAAATATTTAGGAAATGGAATCATATGATCTCTCAAGGGTTCCAATAAAGATTGGGAGTGTCAAAAATTGAATCTATTTCTTAATGCAAAGAAGTCTGTAAATCCAGAGGAGATTGCATATGCTAGTTTGTGGCTTTCTGGGGAAAAGATATTTTTGAATCAGGGAAATAAGACACAGGAAGAAGCAGTGTTAAAGGAAGAGTGGGATCCCCTTCTCTTTCTCCATTCCCCTTACCTCAACTCCCCTTCTGCTTCTGCTCCTGCTGCTATCAATCCTTCTACCCCTATTCTAATGGGGCCACATAGTTCTCTGAGGAGAGAAATCAGATAGTTACAAAAGGATCTTGAAAACTTCCCTTTAGGATCACGAGATCTCAGGATACCATTAGTTAGCCAGTACTCCCTAAGAGAAGTTTCCACGGGGCCAGGGACCATATGAAATGTGAATGCTCCACTTAGCGGGATTGAGGTTGGGTGTTTTAAGAAGGAAATGAAATCCTTCATGGAGGACCCAGGAGGGCTGGCAGAACAATTTGATCAGTTTCTGGGCCAAGCCCATACCTGGGATGAATTAATTCAATTTAAAATACTTTACACAGGAAGAACGGGGAATGCTGAGGCAGACTGCTCTGAAAGAATGGGATCATCAACATCCCTCAGTGAAGGGAGTAACTCTTGTTGACCAAAAATTCTCCCTGATACCCAATGAGTCCACTATAATTTTGCTTACAGGCGAAACCTACAGGATTTGAGAGAATTAATTGTTACAGGGGCAGAAATGCAGTAGCCAGAACACAGAATCTTAAGAGAGCCTTTTCAGTGACACAAGAAAAGGAGGAATCTCCTGCAGAATATTTGAATAAACTAAAAGAAAGTATGAGGAAATATTCTGGTCTGGATTCAGATGATCCAGAAACTGAAGCAACTTTGAAATTAACATTTTCTAACAAACTCCTGGCCTAGATATTAGTAGACAGTTGCAGAAGTTAGAGGGGTGGAATCATAAATTACTTGCTACTCTTCTAGAGGAAGCAACTGAAGTTTATACCAGAAGGTCTGAGGAGAAACAGAAACAGAAGGCTAGGATTTTAATGCAAGTTGTAAGAGATGTAAATGGCATAGGAAATAAAGAGAAGCGTGGACAAAGGGAGAGGTCTAGAACAGTGAGCTGCTGCCAGCCGAGGCTACACTGATAAGGGTCCTTCAAGGGGAATACTTTTCGAGGATGAGAGGAAGATAAAGCCCTGATCAAATGTTGGCAGTGCCAGGCAGAAGGGTACATCTTGTGAGAGTGTCCACAAATAAAGAGGGAACAACAAGTATACTCCCTCATAGAACTAGGTGAAGATTAGGGAAGTCAAGGGTTCTTCAGCACCTACCAGGAACCCTTATTAAATTTAAGGGTGGAGTCAAAAGAGGAGGAACAATGTTTCCTCATAGACAAGGGAGCTACTCAAAACTCAATCACTGGTGTTGAATTATCTAAAGAAACATTGATTATCTTGGGAGTAAAAGGAGAAAGTTTTTTAGTCCCCATAACCAAAATATGTAAAATCAGAATGGTAATTCAGGAAATATTCTGTGAACTACTTCTGGTTCCTGAAGCTGGAACAAATTAAAGGGAAGGTATTTAATTACTTGTTTAGGAATAGCCTTGAAACTGAAGGTGGTAAATATATCTCCCAGTAAAATGGCAAAGCTCCAAGAGATGGAATTAATAGAAATCTTCCCAGACATCTGGACAAGATTGAATTACCCAGGTACAGTTGACATTGCCCCTATAAAAATTACCCTTTGAAACCCAAAGAAGGTGGTAAGAATTAGGCAAGATTCTATTTCTAATGAAGGTACTGTAGGGTTGACACTTGTCATATAGGGGCTCCTGAAAAATAAATTAATTGAGCCCTGTATTTCATCTTTCAATACCCCCATCCTACTGGTCTGAAAGAAAGATGGCACATTCAGATTAGTATAAGATCTAAGAGAAATAAATAAAATAGTCCTGCCTGCTCATCCTGTTGTACCAGATCCATACACTATCCTGGGAAAGATCCTCAGTTCAAGTAAATGGTTTAGTGTGCTGGATCTTAAAGATGCATTCTAAAGCTGCCCCTTAGAAGAGGACAGCAGAAAGATTTTTGCATTTGAATGGGAGGGCCCTATACTTATAGGGACAGTTTCAATGGTGCATTCTACTACAGGGCTACACAGAATCCCTAAATTTGTTTTACCAGATATTGGAAAAATTCCTAGAAAGCTTCATTCCATTACAGGAACTCAAGTATTACAATATATAGATGATCTGTTGATTACAGGAGATAAGGAAAACACCAGTAAAAGTACTATTAACTTACTGAACTTCCTAGGGGAATCAGGATTCAGAATTTCAAAGGAAAAACTTCAATTTGTGGAGAGAGAGGTTAAATACTTAGGGCATCTGATCAGTGAAGGAATAAGAAACTGGATCCCGCTAGAATCAAGGGTATCATACATACTCCATTACCAAAAATTAAAAAGTTGCTGAGGAATTAGTAGATTACTGTAGAGTGGGATCAACTTCTATGCTTCCATTACTAAACCTCTATATTGATATTTGTTGGAACAGAGTCCAGTTGTATCAAATGGGACTCTGAAGGGGAGCACAGTTTTGAAAAATTAAAACAAATGCTTATCACTCCCAGTGCTAGCTCTCCCAATATTAGAAAAACCTTTTCATCTTTTTGTGAATGTAGCTGATGGTGGGATTGAATTAGGTGTTCTGGCCCAGATAAGAGGAGGCCAAAGTAGATCTGTGGCTTTTCTATCTAAGGTATTAGATCCTGTAGCAAGGGGTTGGTCCACATATGTACAGGCAAGTTGCAGCTATAGATGTTCTAGTGGAAGAAAACAGAAAACTCACTTTCAGAGGCAGTCTCATTGTTAGTGTTCCCCATAGGTTAGAACTATACTAAACCAGAAGGGAAGCAGGTGACTGACTGATTCCAGGATTCTGAAATATGAGACTATATTATTTGAAAGGGATGATTTGGTAATATTCCAAGATTCCAAGATAACAACTTAAATCCAGCATCATTTCTGACTTCAAACCCAAATTATAGCCTAGATAGAGAGCATTGCTGTACAAAATTAGTAGAATACCAAACTAGGGTAAGGGCAGATATGCAAGAGTCTCCATTGCCAGGAGGGCTTAATTGGTTTATTGATGGATCATCTAGAGTAGTAAATGGGAACAGAAAGAATGCATTTGCAAAATTGATGGGGATATGACTTCTGTTGTGAGATCTGGAGGGTTACCAGCCACCTGGTCAGCACAGACCTGTGAGCATATAATGCACTCAATCAGGCCTTGGGACTGAATGAAATGAAAAGGATGGAAATATTTATACAGATTCCAAATATGCATGGGGAGTGGTTCATGTATTTGGAAAAATTTGGGAGGAGGGTGGATTAGTGAATAGTAAAGGGAAAGAACTAGCATATCAATCCAAGAGATATTGGAGAGCATATTAAAATCCAGGAATATAGCCATAATACATGTGAGAGGGCATCAGGATGGCAATTCTTTTGAAGCTCAAAGCAACCTATTAGCAGATGAGAGGCTGCAGGGAGGAATGAAAATCCAGGTATGTTTGTTTGCAATGATTCAAATAGTGTTCGATTACTTATTAGCTGAGGAGGGAGGGGTATACAGGAAACTGAATCTAACTAACTGTTGTATCAAAATTGATGATAATGGACAAATAGTGAAAGAAATTACCAAGGATATTAGGAAACTGGCACATGTTCCAGTACAAACTTAGAACTCTCCCTTTAATACCCCATGATGATCCCGGTTTAATGGGAGTTGGTAGAAACAAATTCTCTGGTTCACTTTGATGGCTTTGAGGAAAGGAGTGTCTTTCTTTATTGGCAAATAGTTCCCAGGATATGGGGAGGGGGATATAGGTCTGGAAAGGTATGGAGTGAACTAACTCAACCCTTATCTCATACTGACTCAGGGTCAGTAAAAGGAATGTCTGTTTAAATTTGAATCTATGGATTGCTTCCCCATTCTCTGTAGTTTTCACACTTAAAATGTAAGGTCACATTCTCAGTCAATGAGAATGAGCCAGTGCGGAGGTCAGTATTGTGTCAGGGAAATTATATGGTGACCCTTCTACCTGTGCTTGAAGCCCTCACTTTCACCTCTCCCTATGGTGAAAGTAACTGCCTGCTTCTCATGAGAATTGAATAAGCTTTCTCCCTACACCTTCAGAGACCTCTGAGATTTATTGGGTAAGTTGCATACCACACACTTTGGAGACAGTTGAGTGATGATTCAGATGAATGATGATGCTTGAAGCCAGATTGTGGAAGTGGAGGTAATGAGTACAGGTCATTTTCTCAAGGAGTTTAGGAAGAGAAGAAATATATGACAGTATCTAGTTAGGTTGGTACATAAGATGAGGTGTTATGTTTTTTAAAGGAATGAAGGAGACATTGGCATGTTTGTGGGAGCAGGGAAGGAGCCAATACATATACAAAAATTAAAGATGAGAATATGGGATAGTGGGAACAATTTGTGATAGAAAATAAGATGAGATGTATATATTCACCTTTCAAGAAGAAGGTTCAACTTTTCATGTGAGACAAGTGTAAAGGAAAGAATAGAAAAAGATGTCAGTGTTGTGGGATGAAAGGGGATGGGGAGAAGGAGCTTTTAGTGAACAGCCTAGATTTTTTTTTCAATGAAACATGAGGCATACTCATCTGAAAGAATGGAAGGAAGTATGCCATGGGAGGATTGAGGAGAGATGCAAGTGTTTGGAGTAGTCACTATGGTAAGTGGGAGAGTAAATCAATTTGGTGTAACTACCAATTGTAGTTAATCCAGTCATCATGAATTCATTATTTCTCCATGTCTATTCAGCCGCATAACAATAGGAGCAAAAGCAGTAGGGATCATTCAACACTATGGTTTGCAAGGTATGATTAGTAAAAAGGAGCCCAAAGAATTTGAAAATAGATGGTTTAATAAGGGATGGAAGAGGAAAGTATAGACAATAAAAGGATGATGGTCTGGGAAAGAACAAAGAAGTAGAGACATTAGAAATAAAAGTAAGGATGAAGAATTGGGTTAGGAGCTATAAGGCAGGAGAGAGATGGATTAATAATGATTAGATAAAGGAATTTAATATGGAAATAGAACATTTGTCAGTATTGGCAAGATCAAAGATATAAACAACTGCATAGTTGCAGTGAAGTGGAGGAGTGGGCAATGGGAATTGAGAAGAATGAGACATAGGAAGTTAAGGTACTTGAAGGTATCAACATATATATATATTAAATTTCTCATAAGAAGACAAAAGTTGGAGTAAAGAGAGAAGCTCTTCTGCAGTGAGTTTATTGAGGAAGAGACTTATTCCAGGGTAGAGAGACAACAGCCATCAAAATTTAGAATAAATGATAAATTTGAATATATTGAATTTCAAGCTGGTAGAGGGATTATGTGGAAATTGAAATGATGATCAAGGAAGGAATATGCCAACTCCCCACTATGTCCAGTGAGTCAGAAAAGTATAAAAATTCACCTAAACAGGTTTCCCAAAGATTAAGGAACATCAAGAGTCAATAAGAGCCAGAAGATGGAAGGAATGAGAAAATTAAAGAATTAAGATAAAGTATATTTTTAAAATAATTATAAAGTGAACATCCAGAGAGTCCAATGGAAAGATGGGTAGATTTGAACTGAGACTTTGGGGATAAGAGTTCATGGAGATGGAGGTAAAAGAGATAGCAATTAGGAGTGGAAACTTTGTTTATCAGCAGCCAAGAGTTTAAAATCATTGGAATGGGGAGAGGGTATGCTAACTATTGAGGAATAAGTTAAGGCAGAATACCAATGACTGGGAGCAGTCTGATGATGGAGACAGGCAATTGATCAACTTTTCCTTGAGATTCAAAGTTATGGCAAATTGAGGACAAGGGACCAAAGAAAGCTTCTGTTTCCTGGAAAGTCTGACTTATAGCAAGTAGTGGCAGGAAAAAAGTATGGCTGAAAAGTATTGTTGGGATTGAGTCTGGTCTGGAAACAGATCTCTGGAGAACTGCAGAAGGCTTGGGAACTCAGAGCTCAGAGGCAGATGGACCATCTGGAAAGGCCCAGGAAAGAAGAGTCTGGAGGTGGTGGCCTGGTTTCCAGGCTGATGCTGATTTCACAATCTAATTTTCCTATTAAAATTATCCATTTAATATTTAATATTAGAGTTAATATGAGGAAAACCTTTCTAAAAAAAGTTACCAAAAATTAGAAAAGATAAAATACCTCTTTCCTTTTAAAAAGCCATGAAATATATTTACATTTTTTTAAGGATTCTGCAATTGTATTTTATATACAAATAAAAGACTTTAGCTTTTTTTTCCCCCTTCCTAATTTGACTCTGTCAAATGTTTTATTTCTAATTTCCTCTGAGAAAAGACAGCAGTGAAAGAGCTTTCTTTGGGGCCATCAGTCACTATTAATTGCTAATTGGGTAGAAATCTAAGAGAAACTCAAAGATATTTGTATCAATGCCAGCTAATCTTGCAATTATAAAGTGTTTTGTTGTTTCATTTGTACCTAGTAATTGATTTAATAAATTTTCGTCTTTCACACTGAGACTTTAATGAGCTCTAATTCTGTGGTTGCCTCAGTAAGTGTGATGGAAGAGAAATCAAATTTTCCATTGCCCAGGCTTATGTTCAAGATGCTAGGCACTTAGTAAAGCTTTCAAAGCTTTGCCTAGCAGATGGAATGGGAGACTGATGTAATGGGGCTGTTTGGTCCCCTGATCTTTATGGGAGCCCTGGGTCAAAAAACATTGAATCTTCTGGCTTTGGAAACTCTCCTAATTCTGACCACTCCTTAGCTTTTAGCCTCAGGAAACTCCTAGGATAATCACCACCTTTAATTCACCTAAAGATTATTCCTTAACCTACCACTCTCCACACTTAATTCACCTGGATATTACTCCTTAGCTCACCATCCTTAATTTATCTGGAGACTATCTTCTAGCCCCAGGCTATAGAAGACTAGATAAAATTGAACTATGTTGCTCAACTTTTTGTGGATATTCCAATAATGAATCCCACCTGTTGAGAATTTTTGGTATCAAAATAAACCCTTTTTTGCCAACTTAACTTGGAGACAGGGACTGTGAATTCTTTCACAAAACCTGCAACATCAACCTAGGTATCCCCAAACACTTTTAGGGTGTCTCATCCCTCAAGATGATGTAACAAAGTACATAAAGGACTATACTTGGGATTAGATTTTGCTACAAATACTATCTATCTATCTATCTATCTATCTATCTATATAATCTTTGGCAAATCATATTGATGAGGTCTAGATTTCCCGGTTCCCAGTTAGGGAGCTAAATGATGAGGTTAGAGTTCCTGTGTCAGAGAGTTAAATGATGAGGTTAGTGGCAGGTTTGGGGTTCAGGGAACTAAATGAAGAGGTTTGGCTCACCTAGATTCCCCTAGGATTCAGTGCATGTCAGGAAGATGTGGGAACAACCCCCCCCCCTTTCTGGCAGTGCAGAGGTCCTTTGTAAAGGAATTTATGAACCCGAAAAGCTAGATTGGTAAAAAAAAAAAAGTTTATTATTGGCACTGGGAAATCAGTCTTTGCTATGTATAAATAGAAAGATTGAATTCCTTGGTGGCAAGGTCCTGACAGAGAAATAAAGTTTCTCCTGGCAGAGAAGTAAAGTTTCTAGCAGAAAAATCCCAACAGAGAGGTATAAAGTTTTGTTAGGGAAATAGGTGAGAAAGATAAAGAGAGGGTAAAGCTGAAAGAGAATATCATTTCAGTGGGCAGAGGTTGTTACTATGCCAGGAAGAGAGAGTTCCTTGACATGTTAGGTCCTCTGCAAGGACTGAGCCCCAAGTTGGCTCATTTTATAACTGAGGCCTTTGCTACAAGCTGGGGGTTGCTCTTGATGGGGGCTGAGCTGGAATTAGAACAGAGAATCTTGGAATTGAATGAGTACCTGTAGACTAATCTTTACTTCTATAGAGAGCTTAATCAGTAGTGAGTGTTATCAATGGGGGTGGTGTCTTTCAGGATAACAGAATGAAGCTGTTTATTCTGTAATGTCTTTTACAGAGGCTGGAATTCAAGCAGACTTTCCTTATTTTATAATAGGGCTAATAATATTGCCAATGCCTACCATGCAGAGGAATTGGGGAAAACATACTTTGTAAAGTCTAAAACACAAAGTAAACATAATTACAAATTTAGAAGACTATGTTCTATAGGGTACAAGGTAACACAGAATGGAGATCAAAATAGGAAATCTTGATTTTGTTGTACATTCTCCATTCTCCACATCTCTCATCTTGAAGAATGAAAAACTCAACAATGAAGTGTTATTTACACTCATGCCCTTTTCTCTGTTGCAGAAGACCTATTAGCAGGAAGCAGATGGAGTCCAACCTGTCACACTGTATTCATACTTCTGCACAGAACCTCTTTTAAAAAATGACTAAATGATCTCCCTTAGGAACAATGGAGATTTCTGTTGTCACAAAATATGTGGGAGATACAGAAAGTAGATGAGAGCACAACTAGTGCATTCATTGGAATTACTAAAATTATTTCCCTGATGACTCATGAAAGCAAGGAAGGCACTGTATGTTTTTTGAATTGGATTTTCTTTTGAATAGTAATTGCTCTGCAGGTCTTATTCTTTTTTAATTAGCTAATCCTCAGGGAACAGATGAGGAAGAGGCAGGGAAGTGTGACCCTGCCTTTAAATTAAAGTATTATGAAAATGAATGAAAATTATAGGGTTGCTTTTGAGCAAGTGAGTAAACTTGTTCACTGGAAGCAGCATTTCAAACTATTGGTATATTTTCTCATAAATGAAAGAGGCATTCTCAGAATGAAAAAAAGTCCCGAATGCCACCTAATTCAACACATGTCCCAACAATATTCATTACTACAATAAACCCAAGAAGTTGTTTCCCACACTTTGCTTGAAGACTCCAATGAGGTAGTATCTACTACTCCACAAAGCCATTTTCAGATAACATCAATTGTTAGAAAGATTTTATCTAACATTCAACCTACATTTTCCTCTTTTCAACTACTATCCTTCACTCCTAATGTGGCCTTTTGGAGTTATCTTTTGCAAATAAAAGCCCTACAAATACTTGAAGACAATTGTCTTCTTCCTCCTGATTTTTTTCCTATTGTGCTACAGCTCCTTAGACCAGTCTTTATATGGCCTGGATTGAAAGCTCTTGATGTAAGTTGTGCTTCTTAGAGTAGAAGATTTGGTTATTTCTTTTAGATGCCACACCACATTAATGAATAATAGATTAATGTCTGTAGTCTAATAAACCCCCAAATATTTTTCAGACAAGATACTATCTTATTGTGTCATAAATTCATTCGTTTGATATATAAGATTTTACAGTAATTCTGATTAAATATGAAATTAATCACAAATTTTTTTTAAAATGTTGATAGTTTGAAAGAATGAAAGTTTGGGAGCTAGAAAGGAAATAAAGAAGAGTAAATATTTTTAAGCAACTACTATATGTCAGGTACTCAATATCTTAAGCACTACACAAAGATCTTATTTGAAACTATTAAGTCAAATCCTCTTACTTTGCAGAAGGAAACTGATGCCTATAGAAATAAAATGTTTTGTTTTGTTTTTTTTTTAACCAGAATCTGGTTATAAGCTCATAAGAATCTGAGATAAGATTAGAGCATATCTTTCTGACTCTAATTGCAATTCTCTATTCATTATTCTACATTATCTGATGATAAATAGGTTATTTATAACTTCACCCAAATCATTAATTTAAAAAATCCATTTAGGATAAGGACAAGCATGGATCTCTAGATCATTCTACTGAAGGCATTAATTTTGCTAATTGTATTAGTAATTAATTTGTAAATACTGTTGTATTTGGTCATTTTACCAGTTCTCAATCAACATACTTGAATTGTCATTTAATTTACACTTTTTCATCCTTTCCAAAAGAATAGAATGAAGTACTTTACAAATGTCAATATTCCTTTGTTTTACTAGCTTTTTAAATCTGCCAAAAAAAAAAAAAAAAAATGCGGCTAGTCTACCATGACTTGTTCTTTGATGAAGTAATGCTGGCACTTTTTGTTCATCATTTCCTTGTCTAAATGTTTACTATCTTTTAATAACATGTTTTTAGAATTTTGCCAAGAATTGAAGTCAAACTCAATGGCTTATACTTAGCAGGTTGCATTCACTTTCCTTTTGGTACACTTCCTTTTGATGTCTTTTTTCCAATCTTTCTTTGCTTATCTCATTGTCTGTCATTGTCAGTGATTCAGGGATCACTTCTGTTAGCTCTTTTAGCATTGTAAAGTGTTGTTTGTATAAGTCAAGTGACTTGGATTCAACAATAGCAACTAGATGTTCTCCCCCTTCCACCTTACTCACTTTGGATATTAATTATTGACCATTTTATTTTGTTTTGTCATTTTATGTTCAAAGATCATTCTTGGCAGAAAAGAAAGTTAAATAAAGAATGCAAAAACTCAGCATTCATTCTTTCCATTTCCTATTATCATTGTCTCACTCTCCCCTTCTAGCAGTAAGATTACTTTGTTGATCTACCTCTTTCTCCCAATGTAGCTTTAAAAATATTTTTGAAATCTTTATCATTCCAAGGCCAGCCTCAGCTCATCCTGAGTTTTAGCTGAAACTATTGTTATGGTATTGTGTTTCACTTTCTATCCATCTCCTATTGTCTGCCCTTGCTTTCATTCTGTGTATGTGTGTATAAATATCATCCATCATTTATTAAACATGTAATGACAAATATTAGATATTTTGTATAATTTGTGTATATTTCATATATCATATAATGTTTATTTTAGCATGTAATAAAATATTTATTTGGGTATACATATATGTGTATAAGTATGTATATGTGTACTGATCACATATATCAGTTTCCTGTGTATCCATGTTTTTTTACAACACCCATTTTTTTCTCCTCATCAAAACTGTTTCTCTTTAGATCTTCAGAATTTAGTTCATTAGTTTTCTCTCCCTTTGGGCAAACTTTCTCCATAGAATTTTAGTCTGATTCATTTTGTCTTCTTTTTGAACCATTTGAAATTTTCTCTCCAAGAATCTAATGTGCATTTGTCAAACAATTTGAGCTTTTCTCTCATTTTCTATTACAAATTAAAAATGGATCTGTCAGTTCTCCCCCATAATTTTCATTATTTATATTAATTGCTCCCCATTTTCACTAGCAACCAATTTTTCCTTGATGTCAAAAATTTGATCCAGAAAGCCCTTTGTGGATAAAGTCCTTGAAATGGTCAGCTATAGTGGGTGCCTCTACTTCTCTTACTCTCTTCTTTACCTTTTATGTTGCCCAATCCACTGACCTTTTTCTCAATTATCATTGTCTTTGACATCTCTGTAGATCTTAGACACTGTTGATCTCTTCTCCCTGATGTTCTCTTCTCTCTAGTTTTCCAGATACTCCCTTCCTGATTCTCCTCCTACTAATCTGATTGTTCCTTTTCAGTGCTCTTTACTAGATCTTCATCATAACTATTTACCATAGATATCTCACAGGGTTCTGTTTTTTCCCTCTTCTCTTCTTCCCATACTACTTTACTTGATCATCTTGTTTAATTATCATCTCTTGGTTCATGATTTTCAAATCTACATATCCTGCCTCAACCTCTCAATTGATTTTCAATTTCATATTTCTAATTCCCTTCAGAAATCTCAAACTGAATGTCCAGTAGACATTTAAAACTTAACAGGTCCAAAATGGGACTTATTATCTTTCCCCTTTACCTGTTCTTTCTTCACCTTCAGTGTCACCTTTGCTATTACTGTAAAGAACAAGTTTCCTCCCATTTCCTCAAGCTCAAAATCGAGATGTTATCCTAGCTCTTCACTATCTTGTGATGCTGGAGAAACTGAGGCAAGACAAAGATTATAGTGGAGAATTTGGACTCTGAATGGAACTCTTGTCTCAAAACATCCAGCAGCAAGCAATTAATTCCAGAGAGTTTTATAGGGCCCCAGCTACCAGGGAAAGAAAGGCAAGGGGGGTGAAGAAGGGAGGGGGAAAACACTGGGTGAGTGGAAATTCCACGAAAGGATCATAACTTTAGTTCCGACAGGATAGGGGTCAGAAGACAGAAAGTGTAGGGCAAGAGATAATGAGTGATACCTAGGCATTTGAGATAAGCCATCTAGAGTTTTACGACTCACTGGAATTTGAGAGTGACCAGAGCTTAATGGAGTAAGAAAAGGGGGGAGGCCATAATATTTTATTTAGGGTATAACATAATAATTCAGGGAAACTGAGGTATTACAATTCAGGGAAACTGAGGCATTACAATTTCTCACCCTACCATATCTAGTCTTTGCTCAGACTTCTTAATTTCCCTTTTGTAATTCTCGCAAATATTTTTCCTTCTCTCTTTTGATACTGTCACCAGTTAATATGTCATCATCACCTCATGCTTAGAATATTGCAACAGTCTGTTTATGAGTCTACCTGTCTCAAGTCTTTTTCCCCTTCTAATTATCCTCCATTCAGAGTCCAAAGTGGTTTTCCTAAACCTCCAGTCTAATTATGTCATCTCCCTATTCCATAAACTCCAGTGGCTCCCTAACATCTTTAGGATCAAATTTATAACACAAATAATATAACGTAGCTCCCTCTTCCTTTCCAGTCTTCTTATACCTTACCCTTTACTATGTATTCTTTGTATCATTGACTCTGACCTACTTGATGTTTTATAATGTTATTCTGTCTCTTAGCTCTGGTTGTCTCCCATGCCTAGAATATTCTTCCTCCTCAATTTTCCCTACTGGCTTCCCTGGCTTTTTTTTTTTTTTTTAAATTCCTTTCTCACCTTCTCTTATTTCTAGACCTTCTTTTTAAAATTATTTCTTATTTATCCTGTAGATAGCTTGTTTGTACATATTTTCTTATTGTTTCTATCATTAGATTGTAAGAACCTCGAGAACAGGGACTGTCTTTCTTCTCTTTTTATATTTATAATATTTAGCACAGTGCTTGGAACATAATGGGTATTTAAGAAATATTTATTGACTGACTGATAAAATAAAATTTCTTCCTGTGGTTCTTACAGTTATCCCATCTTTTAGAGAATGAAATCATTAAGACATATAAAGAAATTATTAGCTACTCTCTTGGTATAAAGAATTCCATCAGAAATTTATATCTTTGGAATTCTTCAATACTAAACCATACTTTCCCCCCCTTCCCCCCCAGCTGAGGCAATTGGGGTTAAGTGATTTGCCCAGGGTCACACAACTAGGAAGTGTTAAGTGTCTGAGGCCAGATTTGAAATCAGGGCCTCCTGACTTCAGGGTTGGTTGCTTTTCCAATGCACCATCTAGCTGCCCCTAAATCATATTTCTAAACTAAATTTATAAGATTTCCCAAATTTGTCATCTATATCTAGGTGGTATGTAGTATATTCTAAAGACAATATTGCTTTTGTTTTTAACTACTCATACACATAAAATTCCCAAGAGTATGGAAGACGAAAATGGCTGAACTAAAACTAACCACCCTAAGGTTATATGGAAAAGGAACAAATGAAGAATTTTATCACATCAAAGGAAAGTCAAACCTCATGTTGTCCCTAGAGTTAAAAAACAACCTCATGGTTTGGCCTCCAGGAAGTCAAAGGGAAGAAGCTTATGCTGATCCTAAGTTAAGGGTCACTGACTGTGAGAACAAAAGAGCTTTGTAGTACTCCCATCTAAAAAGGCATAGTAACATTCTACCTGACAGAGTGACTTGTCCAACCTTTACTTATCAACAATCTCTGAATGACTGTTTGGCCCAGTCCAACAGCAGAAACTTATGAAAAGCAAGCACAGTGACCAAATGACTTGCTTAATGCAGTCCCATAATTTCTTGGATGTTACAGCTAAGATACTGAACCCTAGAGGGAGCAGCCAAGATTACCAAAAGTTTACCAAATGGTCAGTAGAGATATTGAACTCTAAGACCCAGTTTTACAAAAAAGTCAATCCAATGACTTATAGTGAGCTTTATAAGCATGCTCTGGTAAAAGAAAGAGCATTTCAGATATGTTGTTCTTGAGTTGTGAGTTGTCATAGCCACATATATTCCCTACTTGTATGCCATTCTACTTTTTGTTCCTGCCCATCCTTACCCCTTTTGTATTCTGAATATGTTTGTGGGAGAGTGTGTCCTTGTTAAGAAGAATGTTTTGTAACTATTGTTCTTACAATTCCATTTAATTAAATACCTAGTTGTTTATTCATTTTTCAGTTATGTCTGATACTTTGTGATCTCTTTCAGGGTTTTCTTGACAAAAATACTGGAATACTTTGTCATTTTCTTCTCCTGATCATTTTAAAGATGAGGAAACTGAAGCAAATAAGGTTAAATGACTTTTCCAGGTTTACATAGCTTGAAAGTGACTCTGGGTCCAACATTCAGTTCACTACATCACTTAGTGTATATTTTTACTAAAAAACTAATTGAATTTATGATTTAAAGGAGTAGCAAGCCAGTGGGGGCTTATGAGCTTATGTTTATTAGGATAGCTACCCATAGGATTATTCCTTGAAACCTGTAATAATAGCTACCTATCTGGAAACTCAAACTGCCAATAAGTAAGTGAGATCAAGGAGGCATTACATGGGTATAGCTTTTAAATATACTTCTCCTAAATATTTTTTCCTTCTCCTTTCAATGTTCCAATTTTTAAAAAAATAATGTATATCTTTCCAGTCATATCATAAGCAAATCAGTGCATTTTATTTCACTAAGTCTCAGTGGCAGTTATGAGGTCAAATTGTCCTCCTTGAATTAGGATGTTCTTGCTTGTTATTCATGGTAGCAGACTTTTTTTTTCCTGAGGCAACTGGGGTTAAGTGATTTGCCCAGTGTCACACAGCCAGGAAGCTTTAAGTGTCTGAGGCCAAATTTGAACTCAGGTCCTCCTGATTTCAGGGCTAGTGCTCTATCCATTACGCCAACTACCTGACCCAGTAGCAGGCTTTTGAAGAAAGAGATCTACAGACAGAGAGGTTTCCAAAGAGCAACAGTGTGAGCTTTTGAAAAGTATATTTCAGATGGAAAGTATTCTTTATTCAAATCAAAATGAAATTGGGACTATTTTAACCTCTGAGTCAGGCAAACCTATAGGAAAACAAAAAAATGGAGTTAGGACTAGTTGATTTGAAGTTTAAGGAAGAGAGAAAAAGAAGCTGGGTACTTGATTTAAATCGAGTCAAATGAGTGGGTATAAGAAGGGGGAAATAGAAATTGAATGAAAAGAAGAGACTGAGTGTTAAAGGCAGGTGAGATCCATCAGTCACTGCTTCCACCTTCCAGGACCCTGAAGAGAAGCTTGCTCAAATGTTTCTTTTCAAGAGATCAAAGAAAGATGGTGACATGCTTTAATTCCCCTTCTTATTTCCTTTTTTGCAGAGATTTATTTCAGTTCCTCTCTTCTTTAAAATGATTCATAATTTCTGATTAAATTACTAAAGCCAACTCACTACATACATATATAAAATCATAAGTTCTTTTGTTCTGTGTTTCTTTGTTTGCAAGTGGAGAGCTTTCAAAGAGAGCCAGTGTATATCTTGTAGTATTTAGAAGTAAAAGAGAGTACAGAGGTTTGAACCATTGTCCAAAGGCAAGGCTCTATTTTGACTAGGAGCTTGAACTAGAAATAATTTGATTCAATGAAACAAACAAACAAACAAAATCCACAAAGCAGAGAGAGAGGCTTTTTTCTGGTAGGCTTTTTTTTTTTTTTTTAAATAAATCACCATTGCTCTCTGGGAGGAGTCTAGGTGAATAAGTGTCATGAACTTCAAGTAAATTTATTCCTGCCATTATTTTTCTTTGAAGACTGGATTAACTCTGAGTAGTGGCTCTGATTTTCTTCTCAAATAACACTATAGAACTAATCTTCTAAATCCTGAAATCTGTGTAGGAAATTTTCATTAATTGTCATTTCCCCTCCTATTCCTTCTCTCTTCCCTGCCCTCATTATAAATCACACGCATATACACAGAGATGGTTTTAAAAGTTAGGGTTCTCCGATTAAGCACATTACTAAAATGCCTGGTATACACTGGGGAAAGAGGGAACATTTTTCACCCAATATGAAATCTAAACTCCATTTTCTATATAGTCACACAGGGAAGATAAAAACAAAGTATAGCACCTCTCTCCTAGTCCTAATGTTCAGACTGTATGCTCTCTGAAATCAAGACCATATCACTTCAGCATCCAGCAGAAAAGGGCCTTAACCTCAAAGAAAGAGAAATGGAGAAAAATGAAAGAAATATGAGTGAGATAGATGTCTGGCTTTGCTTTATAGTCTTCCTTATTTTTTGAAAGCTATGCCCTGTGTCCAAGGTCACAACTACAAAGCCAAAGGTATTTTTCCACACCTCTGATACCTGTACACCTGTATTTGTTCTTTAGCTCCTCCCTGAAACTTGGTGTGTATGAAAGTAAGGGGTGGGGAGAAATACAAGGTTAGATCATACTGCTCTGCATCCCATGACAATGTGTACATTAATATTCTAGTTGAGAAGACTATTACCATACCTACAGGACTAGGATTGACTCTTACCAGAGAAAACCTGCTCTTCATTATGCAGAAAGATATCCAAATGACGACTATACAAATGCCCCTTTTATTTGACCTTTTGCTTTGGATCAGGCTATTTCTCAGAGGTAGAATGTAGAGCAAAGACTGTTGTATTTCTGTCTTTTAAAAAATATGATATTAATACTGGGCAAAGTTTACAAAGGAACTTTATGTAGTATTCACTTATATTTATATATACACATGCATGTCTATATATACTTCATGCATGTATATGAGTATATGTACCTATTTAGATTACATATGTACATATTGCATACCTACATAAATTTATTGCATATAGATTCCATCAATATATGTGTATCTATGTATCTATATCTCACATATGTATATATACCTATCCATGTGTGCATAGATACATGTGTATGTACACACACATATATACATATTGTATACACATATATGATATGTATGCATATTATATATGCATGAACATATTACATAGTGTATATATATATATATATTTCTATTGTAGTCTTACCTGGGACCTAGAACTGTTATGCCACAGTTTTCTTTAACTGTCCTGACTCAGTTTCCCTGTTTCAGTTACCTTAACTGTTCTGTCTCTGACCCAGTAAAACTAAGGATTATTCGCTCTCGGGTTGTAAATTAGCAAGATAAAAGAGTAGCTCTCCTGACTCTTTTATGGATTTACAATATTTCTTTAGAATATTCCAAGACCAACCCATGATATCTTTACTTTGTCTCTGGAATTTTTAGGTTTTATGGCTTCCCCTCCCTGATAAAAAAACTTTCCCTCCCTTTCTCTTCTTTGTCTCCAAAAATGTATTTAAGAAGTTGTTGTTCCTCCATTCATTGCTGGAGAATGGCGGCTGGCAGCTGTATGCTGGACGCTGGATTCTTTGGGTCCTCCAGCCCTGGGACCAATATGGATTCCTTGGTCCCAGTATACTTATCTCTGTCTGACTGGATAATCTGAGACGAGAGTCCTGTCCAGTCAATCTTACTCTCCCATTAATAAAATATTAAAACTCTCTAATCTCTCTCCTGCCTCAGTTTCACCAGCATTACAGAACTATCCTCTGCATTTAGGGCTTCTTTACTCTGCAACATGTTAGTTCCCTTTTCTCAGTGGCAATTTCTCTGCATTGTGGAAAGAGGCCATCAGTCACTCTTCATTCCTTACCCAGTTATGATTCTGAAATTCTATACTTTAATATAATGCCTTTCATGTCCATTCTTCTCCCCCACCCACTTTAGTTCCCTTTTGTAGGTTGTCTTTCCTTTTTAGAATATAAACTTTTTATAGGCTGGGACATTTCTTTTTGTTTTTTTTTGGGGGGGTTATATTTGTACACACACACACACACACACACACACACACTACTTAGTGGAATTACTAGCATATAGTAAACAATAAATTGAGGAACTACCAATTGTAGTATCAACTCACAGGATTGTAATGAGACTGTAAGATCTTAATGAGAATTTTTATATATAGATAAAGATAGAAATAGACTAAAGATATAGGTAAAAAGATTAAGACATATATTCCATATAAATGTACATGTTTATTACTTAAGTAATATTACTTATTACTTATAAATGTACATATATGTGTATATATGTAGATAACATATCTATATCACATAAAGATATATTTATTGTTGTTCAATTATTTCAGTCATGTCTGACTTTTTGTGAATCCATTTGAGATTTTCTTGGCAAAGATACTTAAAATAGTTTGTTCCTTCTTTTTCCAATTCATTTTACAAATGAAAAAACAGAAGCAAACAGAACTAAGCAACTTATCCAAGGTCATATAGCTAGTAAACATTTGAGGCCAGATCTGAAGTCAGGTCTTCCTGACTACAGACCTAGCACATTATCCATGGTGCCACTAAGCTGCTCATTGATATATTTATATACCTATAAATACACACAACAATGTGTGTGTGTGTGTGTGTGTTCTATATAATTAATCCTCACAAGAACAACATGAGTTAATGTTACAACCACTCTTTTTCCAATTTTATAGATGAGGAAATGGAAATTCAGAAAATCAGTAATTCCCTTGAAAACATAGAGGTAGTAAGTATCTGAGACTAAATCCAAACTCATCTTTTGCCTTGAAGTCTAGGACTCTTTCTACCATACCCACTCTTGTCTTTGCATCCATAGTGCCTTGCAGAATGCCTTACATACAATAAATGAGTTGGATTGACTTGGATCAGTGCTTCTCTCTCATCTTTCTTAAATATCTGAAATACCAAGCAAGTATTAAAAGATAATAAAGTGAAGGCTGCAGTAACAGGAAAGTTTCTAATAAATGAATGATTATCATAGCTGTTACCAAGTCAATCACATGGTGTACTGGATCAGTTAAGATGGACAAAATCATACTTGCTTTGTTCATTTTACCCATAAACTGAATCTCATTTTTGCCTTAGATTTTTTGCTTAGATAAACGGAGATACCCAAAATGCTTGGCTTTGGTTTACAAGCTCGGAAAAAATGACGTGTCTCTTATCAGCATATTCCTAAACCAGTTAAAAGGAAGGAAACACCACAGTGCTTCATTTATTTATTCATTTTTTATAAGAATCTTTCTGGAGTCATTAATAGCAAGTGAAACTCTGCCTTGTGGTTTCACTGGTATACTGTTTCCAAAGTCAAAGTTGCCCTTGTGTTTAGTGTGTTTCTTCTACTGGAAATGTTTCAAGTTGCTCCTGTGTTATCTAACTATACTATCTTCAAAAAGCAAGCTGAAAAAGTCTTTTTAAAAAATCTAAAGTCTACCTCTCACACTAAGCTTTTACAGGAAAGGGGAAGGGGATATACAGTACTGTGAAAAGGAGGTTAGTCACAAAAGGAAGGAATGAAAGGAGAGATCCAGGATCCTGGATACTCCCACAGGGTACAATATGTAAAGTGGGGCAGTAGAAAGCCTGGCAGTTTCAATGTTCTTGGGGGATTAGCAACACAGTGTGCTATTCCAGTCTACTTCCCTAGAGATGACTTTCAACTTTTGAAGTTAGACAATACAACTGGAATTTCTAAAGTTTCATTCTACAATCACAAGAAGTTTCTTGTGACAAAGTGAAAATAGCATACTTAGATACTTTAAGAAGGAATTATAAGAATGTGGTCTTCAAAGAATGGGAAATGAGGATGATCCAATAAAGGATTAAAAGAAAATGTTTTGATAACATTATGAATTGATATGTTTAGCAGAATTTGAGAGGGGTGTGTGTGTGTGTGTGTGTGTGTGTGTATGTGTAGACCCTGTCCTTGTAGAGATTGTTTTTTAGTGAATCCAGGTAAGTGAAGAAACAACCCAATTTCATTAAATACTTTCAGCTTTATATACTTTTAAAAAATATACTTTATGTAAGTATAAATGATGCAGTAGCTCTTTGAGGGATTTGGTGATTTGACTAGATCACACAGGTAGTAAGTTACAGAGGGTATTTGAATTCAGATTTCTCCTCATTCCAGGCCTTGCTTTCTTTGGATAGTACTATGCTTCTTATTTGAGTTAGAGAGAGTCCTCAGGATTAAGATTTACTCGCCATTTAAAGTAAGTTAATTCAACTTTCAGAAGAATATAATTCTAAATGCCATAAAAGTAGTTCTATCCTAGAAATTCATCAAAAGTAATGGATATGGCACAGTTGAACATTTCCAGGGGAAAGGTAGTTCAGTAGGAAGAACACTGGATTCGGGATCAGAAGACATGGGTTTGATCATCAGTTGGATAATCTTATATACATTTCTCTTTTTGTGTCTCTGTCTCTCTATCTCTCTCTATCCCCTTCCCTCCACTGCTTATGTAACCACAGGCAAGTCACCTCTGTGAAGCTCAGTTTCTTTATTCAAAATGGATATTCATTCATTCAAACATTTATTAGATATTATTGCCAACTATCAAAACCAAAATAAAACAAATATTTTTCTTGCACTAAAGGAGCTTATGTTTTTCTTGGGTAACAATTGAAAGAACTACAGTCACAGAATTGTGGGGAAAGTTTTTTGTAAACCATATGCCTGTAAGTCAAAAGCTATAATTTCTAAGGGAGTAGGGATTAAAAATTATAAAATAGTAATTTTACCTTAATAAAAATTATAAAGTAGTAATTAGAAATGGTAAGTTATTATTTTAAGTCAGGCTATCAGGTTTTTGCTAGGGGGAATCCAGTTGGTTTTTTGATTGCTTTTGTACTTCCCCTAATAAAAGTACATGAGATCTCTTTCTGTCTATGGTAGCCTACTTACTAGGAGACAATCCTGTGGCAAATTCTAAAAAATGAAGTAATTCAATCTCTGTTTTGGTATACATTCTATCTACTTTCTTTTTGGGGTGTTTGTCAATGGAATTAAAATTCTTATATTTGGTTTATTATAATTCTAGGGTTTCTTTTTAAATTTGTTTCCTCAATTTATTCATCTGTTCTTTCTTTTATTTATGAAAGTTTTTAGAGATTTAATTATTCCCCAAGTGACTGATTTGTCTGCATACCAAAAGTTTTGATGTAGTATCTCATTCTTTTTTCTGATAAAATCATTTGTTTCTATGATTTATCCCTTGAGTCACACATCAAGATTATACTGTTTAGTCTCCATTTAAATTTGAATTGTCTTCAAATCCCCCCCCCCTTTTTTTTTTTAGTATATTGCATTGTGATCAGTAAAAGATGTGTTTAATAATCTTGTTTTGTTGAATTTATTTATGTGGATTTTTTTTTAAAGTTCTAGTACATGGTCACTTTTTGTAAAAGTGTTTGTTGAATTTATTTATGTGTATTTTTTTTTAAAGTTCTAATACATGGTCATTTTTTGTAAAGGTGCTAAGCAACTCTTTCTGTGGTGGCAAAGAATTAGAAATCAATGGAATTCTCAACCAATTTCAATCAATTTTGGGCATGGCTATCGTATATGATTATGTTGGAATATTATTGTGCTGTAAGAAATATTGAATAGAATGGTTTCAGAAAAATCTGGAAAACATATGAAGTGATGCAAGTTAAATGAGTAGAACCAGAAGAACATTGTATGCAGTAATAGCAATGTTATATGAATGATCAACTGTGAAACAATTCACTTCTCTGATTAAAACAATGGGTGACCCAGGATAATTCTAAAGGACTTAAGAACTATGCTACCCACTTCCAAAAGGAGAAGTGATGAACTCTGAATGCATATTGAAATATAGTTTAAAAAAAAAAACTCTTTATTTTATTCTTTTATTTTGTTTGTGTTTTCTTTTACAACAGGGCCAATATGTAAATGTTTTGCATGATTTCATACATATATTTCATATCAAATTGTTTGATTTCTCAAAGAGGGAGGGAGAGAATTTGAAACTTAAAAATTATTTTAAAAAAAGATTGTTAACATTTTTCACATGTAATCAGGAAATAGTAATAAAATAATTTTTATAAGTTCCTCTCTCTTTTTCCACATTTCTTTTAAACGATAGTCCTTTTTCCATTCCATTTATTTCCTTACAAATTACCAAAAATATTGAAAAAAAGCTGTGAGCAATAGATACAGTGGGATTTTCTTTTCTTTCTTTTTATCTATTTAATTTTTAAACAAAAAAAATCTGTATTTTTCTTCTTCCCATCTCATTTTCACCATTAAAAAAAAGAAAAATACAATCCTTGACCAAATACATGGTCATGTCGTATTTTGTATAGGGCATGTAAAACTTTGGGAGTGCCACTGATCTCTTTTATTAATAAAATGTTAGAATTATTAATAAAATTATTAATTATCCAGAAATTATGTCTCTTGAACTTTTAAAATGTCACACAGTTCTGTTGAGGTTTAAAAGGAGATCCCAAGAGTTTGGGGTCACAGACTAGTGTCATGAGGTATCTCAAAAAAATTTGCAGGCTTGATCCCATCTCCAAGTCAAGAGGCAAAGGTTATCGTGATTGTAACACCAATTGAAGTGGGCTAAATTCTAAAAGGATTTAGCAAAGAACCAGGAGCAAGAAAACAAATTTATCTAGTTCATGTCACTGATATGCTCATTTTATGGCCCAGAGATAGAACTGAAGAGTATTCTTTTCACTACTGTCTCATGAATTTGGTTAGTACTGACAAGTTATGTATCTGACAGCCAGCAATGTTTATAGGACTATCCTAAGGCCAGAAAACTTTAGAATCATTCACAGAGGTTGGAACAAAAGCACTCTAAGGGCAAGGGGCCTCATCACTGCTATGTTTCCTCCAAGAAGCTGTACCTCATCAGTTCTGTACATTGTTTCATGTTCTTTCAGGACAAAGTCTCTAAAATTTTTCAGGAGATTTTCTACAAGTAAAATAATCTTAGTAATAACCCTAGCACAAGCAACACTGGAGAAAAAGCTTAATACAAGTATAAAAAGATAAAGCACTAAAACAATAAAGACCCTTCTTAAAGTAGTAGGAGACCGAGGTTAGAGAGGGTTTATAAAAGTCTTCTGAGATAAAACAAGTCAGCCTCCTGGGAGAGTATAAAAGTAGTTCATTAATTGGTGATTATTTAAATTTCTGTTAATGCAAGTATGGTCAGAAGCAAGCAAAGCATCAAACACAAAATATTAATAAGACCAGATTTTGGAAGGGCTTGCTTCTTTTACATCTTTTTAATGTAGACTGGGCTGTTTCTTTAAAGTGGCAAGGAGGTCATTTGATCTCTTACTGACTAAAGCATTATAGAACCAGCTCAAGGGAAGTTGGGTCTGAAGTTTGACCTTGCTTTTTGTTGCCCTTCTAGGAAAAATCTACAGGCTGTTGGCTATTCTGATTTTATAGGAAAAATTAAAGAATACTTTTAAAATTCTTATTTTTTTAAATTCAATTTTATTTAATTTCTCTCTTCCGCCTCTCCTACCTTTTGAGAAAGCAAGAAAAACAAAATTCATTTTCAGATTAACCAGTTCCACAGCCCTCCATAAGCTTCAATCTATATTCTGAGTCTATCACTGCTCTATCTGGAAGTGAATAGTATGTTTTACCATATTCCATTATGTTGTTCAAAGCCTTTCAAAATTGTTTATTTTTATAGTATTATCATTTAATAAATTCTTCCCCTGGTTTTATTCACTTCACTTTGCATCAGTTTATATAAATTTTTCCAGGTTTTCCTAAAATTACTCCCTTCATCATTTCTTATAGCATATTAATATTCCATCACATAGGCCATAACTTGTTGATCCATTGTTGAGTAGAGACTCAATGGACACCCCTTCTGTTTCTAATTCTTTGCCACCACAAAGACAGCTGCTATAAATATTTTTACACGTATAAGTCTCTTTCCTATTTCTTCTGGTAGTGGTATTAAGTCAAAGGATATATGTAAGGTTTGGGCTAGCTCTCTGAAAGACCTCGGGATCAGCCAGAGTCCTTGGTCTTTAGATGGAGAAGTGGAGGGGGCAGGAGAGCAGCCACATGGTTGGTCAAGGATGGTGTCTGAAGCTTGAAGTCTTCTCTGTCTGAGAGCCCCTCAGCTGAATGAATTCTCTGTCTCACCCCTGGCCCTTAAATCCTTCAGTATGATTACCTCACTACATCACATTGAGCATTTGCAGCCATAAGTACCATGTTGTGATTCAAGTATATTTTTTCAGAGTTCTGGACTGCTACAGATATACACAATTTAAGAGCTTTTTGAGCCTAATTCCAAATTGCTTTCAAGAATGGCTGGAGCAATTTACAACTCATCATCTATTGATGATGTTTTCCCATAGTGAATGGGACTGATTGGGTGAAGTTTTCTCAAGAAGTCTGAGACTAGGCCTAAGTTATATGATCCCTATTCCCAGAGGTCTGCAGAGCCGGAAGACCGGGTCTTGGGTCCAGGTTGCAGAAGTTACATGATTTCAAGGCCTAGAGGTCTCGAAAGGTCAGACCCTAAATTAGTGACAGGAAGTTACAGGAAGTGACATGACCCACAAGAAGCAGACAACATTGATGACCATTGGTCAACGATGGTTACTTCTTTTTATTTAATCCGATGAAAAGGCTTGAGTTTTTTGCTATTTAACCAGTTACTACTTCCTGCTGGTCAGGTCAACAACTTGGGAGCTGAGATGCCTCCCAGGTGTGCTTGTATCTCTCCCTGCAGGAAGTAAATAAATGTTTTCTCTTTGTATCTGAAGATATTTCTGATTAGTTAATTTGGACCTGTCCCACACAACAGTTTTCCTATTTTTCCACAGTTCCTCCAATATTTTCATTTCCTCTTTTTGTCAACTTCACTAATCTAGTGAATATGAGGCAATACCTGAGATATTTTAATTTACATATTTCTTTAATTTTTAGTGATTTGGAACATTTTTTCATATGATTATTGATAACTTAAATTTCTTCCTCCAAAAACTATGTATTTGTATCCTTTGATGTTTTATCAATCAAAGAACTGTACTTTATTTTAACTTTGATTCTCTGAAGAAAGGCATCATACCACACATATTACAAAGAACTAACTTTGAAATTGGTGTCAATCTTTTT
The DNA here is from genome assembly GCF_016432865.1 of Antechinus flavipes. Lineage (NCBI taxonomy): Eukaryota > Metazoa > Chordata > Mammalia > Dasyuromorphia > Dasyuridae > Antechinus > Antechinus flavipes. The sequence continues at coordinate 182,591,168 of NC_067400.1, read as the reverse complement.
TTCCAGAGTTTGGTATAGTAACAACAAATAGGTTGTATCTGTGGGCTTATTCCTCCTAAATAGGCAGACATATATACAGGAGAATACAAATGAACTGAGTTCAGGGTGGGCAGAGGCAGCAAGAGTTATAAAGTAAAAAAATCAGAGGGTGGGAGTGTAATTGTATAATGATTTTATCAGGTCATCCCTGAGCTGGGTTGTTTTTCTGAACTGGAAGTTGACATGAATCAGTCTGAATTGGTTATCTGGCATAGCAGAGGAAGTTCTGGGTTTAGTATGCCAACAGCACAAGGAACTGCAAGGAACTTCTGATACACCCAGTTTAAGGAATGCTTAGTTTTATCTCTTGCTGGACAGGTTTTAATTTCCAGGTCAGTCTGGTTTTCTGAATAGTAAGGGAGCTTGAGCTAACCAACATGATTAGGAAAGTCATTAACCATTCCAGTTTCACTTTCCCTCTTACTGATCAAGAGAAACCCAGAGGCATTCTTCACAAACCAAAAGGTCACAGACAGCATTATTTTGTTCCCAAAGTGGTGGAGCACTTATGGGCCAGAGATAGATCTAGGCAGATAGCAGGATACTTCAGCAGAAGGATAGAAAACATTCCAGCAGCAGAAAGGAGAGATCAAATGAAGCCTTCTACCCTCGAGGGGAGGGAGCTAAGGACATCATACTTCTGAGTTGTAATGGCTTGTTTCTTCAGCTGGGTAGCATGAATGGGGAAATCTTGTATTTGCTGAGATTTGTTGACATAAAAACAACATTCAGCTACAAGGAAGGTATCCATTGCCTGCTAATTTTGCAAGATTATTCCACCCTTGATTTCACCATTTGGATCTCCTACTTGTGTCTATCTAGTCAATAGAGGGAGAAAATACAAACACATTCTTGAATCAGGGTCTTGGTGGTTAGACAAATAAAAGGAGTGGAAAAAAAAATAGGATAGTATACTCAGCCCTGATCCAGATCTTGGGGACAACTATCTCATCTGGATGTCATCTGCTGATGAACCTTGAAGTCCAGGGAAGTATCTGACAGAATTGACACTCAGTCAGGAGCATTTCTTCAGATCATCCAGGAGTCCATGCCTACAAATTTGGCATGTAGGTATATATGTAGGACTGACATGTATTCCTGACTATGTAGGAATAGTCAGAAGGATCTGGTAGCTCACTTAGAAAAAACAACCTTGCATTAATCTTTGAATCTGCTACTTCTGGTCAGAATAACACAGGTCCCTAATTAAAAGTCTCTAAACAATGTATTGAGATGATCTAGTCACACAAGGCTAGTTTAAACAATACAACAAAGTTCTTTTCACATACCTACAATTGTATAATTGCATTAAGTCAAATGCAATCAGATCACTCTCACAGGTCTCACAATGGACTAATTCTGAGAAGGGAGATTTACATATCATGAAAATAATCAAGAAAACTTAAACATTAACATCAAGTTAGTATTAACAGAGGCATGCCATTAACCAACTGAACACTCCCTTAAATCTGGGATGGCAAGGGAAAGGCAGAACTTGGAACCACACAGATTAGGGGGATGTAGAAAAGATAATCTCAGATGTTTCATGTTATTTGCTGTTTCTATCCTTACCTAAATTCTGTTCCTGTTACAATGTCTGATAGAATTCACTATAAAAATGTAGTTTTAATGCTTTTTCCTTAGGAAGCTTATTTTGTCCTATTTTTGTACATTTTAAAATTATCAATCTGCATATAGTTCTTAGAGAAAAAAAGTCTAGTCCTGTTGCTTTTCTCAAAATTTACATTCCATTTAATTAGAAAACTTTCATATTGCTTTGTTTTATCATTCCCTGCTTTGTAGAATATAATCCCTATATTATAATTTGATCATAAACATAGGTTAAAATTGTAAGGTGTTCACACTTGCATCCTATACCTCAGAGATTTTCCAGTATCAATTTATTATTTAATAGATTTAGTATTGTACTTACAAAACGTCTTGATTAGAGAAATTTGCTATATAAGAACAGGCACATAAAGGAAAGTGTTCCTTTACTTTGATGTCCATTCTGGGCAGAAGTTATACAGATGACCAGTTGCATTGAGCCATGTTTAAGTCAGCCAGATGGAATATAAAAATTTATGTTGAAGAAATTGAGTCAGTAGAATCCCACCTCAGCTCTTTGTGAGCAGTTGTTAAAATTTTCTACAAGAACTCTACCTACAATTTATGCATGTAAATCCTCATAGGGTTGTTGGCATCATTTATCACTGGCTCAATAGCATTCCTTAATGATCATATCTAACATTAGATTCAGAATAACACCAGTTAACAGTCCCACAAGATCTTAAATACAGTAATAACTTTAGGTAGCTTCAGTTCTCCAGGTTCACCTATCCTAAATAAGTGTTGACTATCATCTTACATTGATAACAATAAGAAATTCATCACAAAAAATTCACAAGTTATACCTAGTAGCTAGTACTCATGCGAAGTAGTTGGCTTTTACTTCAACTTTACACAAATGATTTTGCTTTAAGATGCTTAATAATAACCAAAGACTTGAGATATATAAATATAAGAATTCTGAATTGAATATATATAACAGATTTTGTGAAATTGTTTATAATAAAACATGATCAGTTATTAACCATGTTCAAAGGGACAGAAATAATAGACTCCTGTTCCCCAAACCCCTTTAAATGATGGGAACCTCTTTAAGGTTTAGGTAATTTATACAATTCTTCACATATTCAAATTCAAGATCAAATAATAAACATAAATAAAATGAGATTTCCCATTAGAAATAACATAAAATAGCTCATAACTTATGACTTTACCAACATAACTCTCTGTATTAAAATCCTATTTCTTAAGACACCAAAAAATTTTTTTCTAACTTTAATCTCACAACTTAATAGATTTACATCTTTGTTTCACAAGTCTGTTTGCCTAATTATATCATATCATTCAGAAAGAGTGAGATACTTCAGAAATTGAATCCTATACATACATATAACAAGTCCAAACATTAATTTAACTCTTGCTTAGCTTGTGGGATGACAACAAATTCTAATCAAAACAAAATCTTGCCCACTTAGAACTTATATAGTAATCCTTTGGTATTATTCTAACAATTAACAATTCTAATACCTAATAAAAATAATTCAGTATGACAATGTCAAATTTCTACTTTTTGTCTACTCTGATAATAGAAATTGATGAGCTATAAGCAGGGACATGGTTATAATGGCATCAGAATTGATCCTCAAGGCCTATGCCTTTAGAAGCTGTATAGCATTATGGAACCAGTTAGACAGATTTCTTATATGAGAAAATGAAATAAGAAGAGTCCATCTTAGCCTTTTCTATATAATTCCCCTCTCTTATTTTCAGGGATAGTGAATATGTGAAAGTTAATTTAAACTCCAAATTATTGTATATCTTCTCTAAAGATATTTTGTATTTACCCCTTAAAGATTAAACAATCTTTAAGAGTAGAGTTGTTAAGACTAAGTTGCTTCAAGATGTATAAAATTTCCACAAGTGACAGACAAATAATCTTAGATAAAATCCATTCTACATTATAGACTTGATATTGATAGTGATATTGAATTGATATTGAAAATTTCACTACTATTTTGTGCAAGGACTTGCATTTTACATCTCATTTACTCATCAGAAATTCTACAAGACAGTTCTCTTGATAAAAAATTTATGATTATATGACGCTAAGAATTCTTGCAGATCTGCATGGTTCTGATGGGACTCTGTCCCCTGTTCTTTGTGGAGAATGGATCATCCCCACTCACTTGAATTTCCAATCTCTGAGAAAGCTACCTGGTTCCCACAGGAATTGATCTGGGAATCACTTTGGTCTGGGAAACAATCATCACCCTTTATTGACTTGGAAATTAGCCCCTAATCATTCCCTATTCCCAAACCATAGAAGGCTAATTAAAAAAAAAAAAAAAAAAAAAAAAACCAAGATTCTGTACCCAAACCTTTGCTAATTCCCAATCAGGAAGCAGCCCACAGAGGAAATAGTTTCTCAGTGAAAATAAACCCATTTTTTGCCAAAAAATCAACCCTATCGCTGTTAGAGTATCTCTCACCCTTCAACAGTTCTAAGAGTCCTTGTAGGCTTACAAAGGAGATTTGTACTCATCTACTTGATTACAACAATAACTCCAAATAGCTTAGTTAAATTATTAATTTTTATAAGTGATGGCTGATGAGGTCAAAGTAGCAATTCCTAGGTCAAAAGAAGCATGTGACATTCACAATCCCCATTCTCTTTACTAAAAGATAGGTTTATTTAGAAAAGATTACAGACAAAATGAAGAGGAGTGGCAAAAATGAAATAGAATTGAGAGAGCAATAGGATTACCAAGGAAATGGGTTTGGAAGAATCCATTAAAAGAATATGCCATGATATGGGAGTATTAAATTATAACTTAGCCATATTCTGTGGCTTTAAACATGCATAAAATAAATGATAGATTAGTAGTTCTGAAGACTTAAAATAAGCAGCAAGAATAGTAAATAGATTTGGGAGAGCAAAATAGAGATTTAGTTTGTGACAGAATTTATGTCATAGGCATCCATCAGAGGTTACAAAGTTTTCCTATTTATATGAATAGCACACAGGAGTTAGGAAGGAAAAGGTTTTTTTTTTTTAACAATTGACAAGGAGACAGACTAATTCCCTAGTGGAACTCCCAATTAACCAGGAGAAAGGAATCATTAAAGGAAAGATGCTATGAGATGGGAGAGAGTACTTCACATTGCATATTAAAAAGCCCCAAACTTATCTTGTTATCTTTGGCATTATTAAAACACTTTTGAGTTATCAGGTATGGAACAATTACATTCAATTACAAAAATAATAATAATGCAGTGCTCAGCATAAGCTAGTCATTATGTTAAGTATTTTGTTGAGGGGGGAAATGCTCTAACAGTGATAAGGGTCCCCAGGCCAGCAGGTTTTTGGGAAAGAATTCGCAGTCCCAGTCTCCACAGGAGGTTTGGCAAAAATAAGTTTATTTTCACCAAGAAGCTCTTTATCTCAGTGGGCTAGTTCCTGATTAGGAAGTTAGCAAAGACTGGGGTACAAAGTTTTGATTTTATTTAGTTTTCTAAGGAGTTATTTGAGGGACTACTTTCCTAATCAATAAAGGGTAATGATTGTTTCCCAGGCCAGACTACTTTCCAGATCAATTGAAGGTGGGAGTTTCCCAATACCAGTGGAAGGATGAGGAGGGATTGAGATTCAGGTGGGAATCATTTTAGGAATTTTCCCAAGGCCAGTGGCCCACTCCCCACAAAGATCATGGGGACACAAAGAATTATTACATTGACTGTGCCTCAGACTGAGATCTCCAATTGAATAAAATCACTTAACTGGGAGTCTGAACCACTGAGAGTTGTTTGTGGCAATTCAATGGAGGGTGATTGACCAAGTTCTCCAATTGAATAAAACCACCTAACTGGGGGTTTGAAGGCTTTTTCCAGAGTCTGGGAACTCTCCAAAGGGTTACAGTTTTCAGGCCCCCCAAAAGATCTCAGCCTATGTCACTAATAAACCCCTTTTTGCTCTTTTTTTTTCACTCTTGAGAGTAATTGGTTGTTTTGGGGGTCAGTACTGCTCCAGTAGACATATACATGGCAGCACAATTAGAACTGAGCTCAGGATGTGAATAGGCAACAGGGATTATAAAGACAAAAATCAGAGGGTGAGAATGTAATCACATAATGATTTTATCACGTCATCCTGGGCTGGATTGTTTTTCAGAAGTGGGAGTTGACATGAATTAATCTGCATTAGTTTCCTGGCATAGCAGAGGAAGTTCTAGGTTCAGTATTACACAGCTTAATGAATACTCAGTTTTATCTCTTGCGGGACTGGTTCTGATTCCCAGGTCGGTCTGATCTCTTCTTAAATACTAAGGAAGCTTGAGTAAATCAACATTATTAGGAAAGACATTAACTATTCCATTTTCATATTGGAAAGGTCTAACTTCAAGTCCGGCTTCTGATACATATTGGCTGAGTGACCCTAGTGATGAGATTGGTATGAGCAATGGCACCAAATGATGCGATTGAGTACTTTAGCATCAAATGCTAGAGTTTGGACAAATGATGGATTCATAACAGTCTTTTCCTTTGCCAAAAGATGTTTTTATTTATGATAAGTGATTATAGACAAAATGAAGAGGAACAACTAGGAGTGGTAAATATGAAATAGATTTAGGAGAGCATGTAGTTAGCAAGGAAAGAGATTTTAACATTTAGCAGTGGAAAAGACATGCTGCCCAGTGGAATTTACAATTAAACAAGATAAAGGGAATATATCATGATGTAGGAGTAAACCATTGACTGATAGGCTAAATCCAAAGCATCCTAAAAGAGTTAGTTAGCTATAAGAACTATGAGGCATGGGGGATGGGAGGAAAGACGTCACAAGGCAGGACCCGAGGCAGCCTAACCCAAAAGGAATTCAGCAAAGATAGCCGATGAAGAGGGAGGTTGACATCTGATTAGCGACAGTAAGGTGGAGTTACCTAAAATCTCCATTAGAGGTTGGGCTGTTAGGTTGAGCTAATCCCCATCAGTGCTTCAGAGAGTAATTGTTATCAGTAGTCATACTTTTTCTGCCAACCCCTCTTAGTTACCCAGGACCTCATCACTAGAATTTAACTCCTCGGTGGTCTTAGTAATTCTTTAAGACTGTAAGTGACAATGTACTTTGGTACAATTTCCTCAACTTGGAATTTCCTATACTAACCTTGGTTTGTATTTTAGAGAGAGGTATAATCACTTAACTATTTTAAATGAAATGATCCAGACATGTGATGTGAATGAATGTTGCAGAAGTATTATTATCTATTTGGTGAAGTTGATCTCCTGTTATTGAGGTTCAAAAGAGACCCCAAAAGGTTGGGGGTCACAGACGGGTGTAACAAAGTGTCTCAAAAAAATCTGCAGGCTTGAATCCATCTCCAAATCAAGGGGCAAAGTTTATTGTAATTGTAACACCAATTGAAGTGGGCTAAGTTTCCAAATGATTTACTAAAGCACCAGGAGCAAGGAGACTAATCTAATTCTTCATGTCACTCATATACTGTTTTATGGCTCAGAGGTAGAACTGAGGAGTGGTCTCAGGAATTTGGTTATCACTGATCAGCAGATTATCTGACAGTCAGCAATGTTTATAGGAGTTTCCTAAAGACAGAAGACTTTAGAATCATTGACAGACAGATTATTAGAACAATAGCACTCTAAGGTCAGGGGACTTGAGGATTATTGCTAAATTTTCCCTATAAGTTGTACCCTATCACTGGTACTGCTTCTGATCATTAGAATAGTTTTATCCCCAAAGAATCATTCTTTTCCTAGTTTAAGAAGTCTCTTTGTTTTATTGTTTTATATTTTTTATGTTTGTATTAAGTTTCTCCTTCAGTGCTGCTTGTGGCTGGGGGTTTTGTTAAGATTATTTTAATTGTAGAAAATCTCTGAAAATTTTTGGAAATTTTGCCTTTAAAAAGTGGGCTATGATAGGAACAATATCCATTTTATGCAGGCTGGGTTGGTCCTTTAAGGGGGAAGTAAGGACATTTTGCTCCCTGGCTGCCTGTGGGGCATTAGGCATTTGAAAATCAGAAACTTTATATTGTTTATTGTTATCTGCCTAAGAATGCTGTTTGCAATGCTGATACTTCAGGGAGAACAGAATAGTATCTTTTTTCATCGAATCTTTTAAAAGTATTGTTTTATCTTCTAATTAGCAAACTGATTTTTAATTGTATTTTATGGCTCACAAATGTTTATTGCATAACAAAACCTCAAATCTAAGGTATTGGACTAAGTCTCGTTTAGACTTGGCCTACATTAGTTTGCCTCTGTGAACCTTTTGTGTTTACTTTTCCTTTTGTGTGGAGGAAATAAATATTTGTTTTACTACTGATTTGCATTAAAAATCAAATGCCCTAAACAAAAGTCAAATCTAAGTTTTAAGTATGGTTGGTATATAATAAGTGTAAAGAGGCCTAACATCTTCCTTTAGGGGCTGGGTTTCCTTGGGACCAAACACAAACTCTGCATACTTGAGTCCAGAACAAGTTGCTATTGGTGGAAAAGGGGAAAGGCAGGACTTTGGCCCCAGCAGTAGGTTATAAATTATAATTTGTAGATATGCAAAGTAAGGGCAACTAGATGGCACAGTGGATAGAACACTGGCCCTGGAGTAAAGAGGACCTGAGTTCAAATCTGTCTCAAACACTTAAAGCTTCCTAGCCGTGTGACCCCGTGGACAAGTCACTTAATTCCAATTGCCCCATCAGAAAGGGGGAAGAAAGAAAGGAAAGAATTAAGAAAGAAAGAAAAAAGAGTTACAGATACACAAAGTTAAAGACTAAGGTTATAATTCCAAACAACTGTAAAAAGTGACCCATGATCCCCTAAAATATCTAGCTAATTGGACAAAAAAATTCCAATGTTCTGCACATGTTCTTCAATTTCTGCTTCTAAAAATATTCACATGTAGCACCAATTAATTGCTCTTGTTATAGAGGAGAAAGATTTTCTTCTTCTTCTCCTCCTCCTCCTCCTCCTCCTCCTCCTCTTCCTCCTCCTCCTCCTCCCCCCCCCTCCTCCTCCTCCTCCTCCTCCTTCTTCTTCTTCTTTTCCTTCTCCTTCTGTCTCTGTCTGTCTCTGTCTTATAATGCCATACAAACTGAGGCAAGACAGAGATTAGGTTTTTAATTTTAATAGTAGAGAATTTGGATTAGCCGTAGCCAGCTGGCTGAATGGGACTCTTATCTCAAAACATCCAACATCCAGTAATTCCAGAGACTTTTATAGAGTTCCAGCTATCAGGGAAACTAAGGCAAGCTGGGGCAGAACACTGGGTGAGTGGAAATTCCAGGAAAGAACCATAACTTTTTAATTCTGATAGGTTGGGGGTAAAGAAAGTGGTCGAATAGGAGACAGGAGCCTGGGGCAAAAGATGGCACTGTAATGCCGGAGAAACTGAGGCAGGAGAGAGATTAGAGAGTTTTTAATATTTTATTAATGGGAGAGTAAGATTGACTGGACAGGACTCTCGTCTCAGATTATCCAGTCAGAACCAAAACCAGACAGATTTACTCTCCCGAATGCCGAATCAAATGCCGAATCGATTTCGTTGTCCACTGTAGGCTGGAATGAGACTGAAGAACTGCTTCCTTTTCCCAAGGAACAGACCCAGGTCCTGAGCCCCCCTCAGGCCTAGGTGGAGACCAGGAGGTCTCTAATCTCTAATCCAGTTCTCAGTTTCTATTATCTCAGCGGGACCTCCAAATTGTAATGCCGGAGAAACTGAGGCAGGAGAGAGATTAGAGAGTTTTTAATATTATTAATGGGAGAGTAAGATTGACTGGACAGGACTCTCGTCTCAGATTATCCAGTCAGACAGAGATAAGTATACTGGGACCAAGGAATCCATATTGGTCCCAGGGCTGGAGGACCCAAAGAATCCAGCGTCCAGCATACAGCTGCCAGATGCCATTCTCCAGCAATGAATGGAGGAACAACAACTTCTTAAATACATTTTTGGAGACAAAGAAGAGAAAGGGAGGGAAAGTTTTTTTATCAGGGAGGGGAAGCCATAAAACCTAAAAATTCCAGAGACAAAGTAAAGATATCATGGGTTGGTCTTGGAATATTCTAAAGGAATATTGTAAATCCATAAAAGAATCAGGAGATCTACTCTTTTATCTTGCTAATTTACAACCTGAGAGCGAATAATCCTTAGTTTTACTGGGTCAGAGACAGAACAGTTAAGGTAACTGAGACAGGGAAACTGAGTCAGGACAGTTAAAGAAAACTGTGGCATAACAGCACTACCCAAGCATTTGAAATAAGCCACCTGGAGTTTTATGACTCACAGGAATGTGAGAGTGACCAGAGTTTAATGGGGTAAGGAAAGGGGTGAGATGGCCACAATATTTTATTCAGGGTATAGCATAATAACTCAAAGAAACTGAGGTATTACAATTCAAGGAAACTGAAGCAGGGAAACTGAGGTATTACAATTCATGTAAACTGAGGCAGGAAAACTAAGATATTACAATCTCTCTCTTTCTCTCTCTCTCTCTTATCCCAAGGAATCAACACAGTGACCTAAAAATAGAAAATAAATGTCTCACCTTCCTTTACCACTTTTCACTTTTATCAGCATCACAGGGTGATGCACTTGACAGTGTTGAGTGAAAGAATCTAAGGAAGTGTCATATCAAGACTACAGTCTACACTTTATTTAGTATTCAATATCATCTTTTTAGGTAGACTCATACTGCTGTGCAGAGAAAAGTATATTTATGGAGAATTTGAATTCTTGGTTTTTAATATAAATTCTGTTACCTATCACATTTGTGACCTTGAAAATAAATCATTCAATGAATTTTTATCAAGCACCTACTATGTGACAGATCTGTGCTAAGCCTCGGGGAGAAAAAGAAAGATAATATATAGTCCCTCCTCTCAGAGTTTACATTCAAATGGGGGAGAAGATATGTAAACAGCTAGGTACAAACTAGGTAAGTTCAGGTTAAATGGGAGAAAAATCAGTGAAGGAAAGACATTAGCATTAAAGAGAACAGAGAGTGGCCTCCTATAGAAGGTGGAGTTTTAGCTAAGACATGAAGGAAGAGGTGAAGATGATTCTAGGCATGGGGACAGATAGTGAAAATGTCATGAGTTGAAAGATAGTCTTAGGTGAAGAGAAGCAAGGAGCTTAGTGTTAATGAATCACAACATATGTGGGCAATGAATAAGGTGTAAAAGGACTGGAAAAGCAGGGGGAACAGGTTATGTTGTTGTTAGGTTGTTTCCGTCATGCCTGACTTTTCCTGACCCCCTTTTGGAGATTTTCTTGGCAAAGATACTAGAGTAGTTTGTCCTTTCCTTCTCCAGATCATTTTCATAGATCAAGAAACTGAGGCAAACAGGATTGAGTGACTTGCCCAGAGTCACACAGGTAGGAAGTATATGAGTCTGGATTTGAATTCATGAAGATTAGTTTTTCTTATTCTAAGCCTAGTGCCACCAAGCTGCTATGGAACAAGTTATAGAAAGCTATAACAGCAAAACAGAATTTTATATTTAATTCAGAAAGCAATAAGGAGTAGAAGTTTATTAAATGGAGGGATGATATTAACATAGTCACAATGGCACTTTCAGAAGTTAAATGGACTGGTATGGGGAGAGTTTTAGAAGGAAAGCAGACTTACAAACAGATTATTGCAATAGTCCCAGTGTGAGGGGATGAAGGTCTGCAACAGGGTAGTGGCAGTATTAGGGGAGAAAGGGGGACATTTTCAAAAGATGCAAAATCCGCAGAACTTGAGAAAAAATTGTAAATGGGGAAAGGGTGAGAATAAGGAGTGGAGAAGGACACCTAGGTTTTGTTTCTGGAGGACTGAGGTTTCTGAATTTCTCTCTCTTTTAAAAAAAAAAATAATTATAACTTTTTATTGATAGAACCCATGCCTGGATAATTTTTTTTTTTTAACCACATTATCCCTTGCACTCACTTCTGTTCTGACTTTTCCCCTCCCTCCCTCCATTCTGTCTCCCAGATGGCAAGCAAACCTATACATGTTAAATATGTCACAATATATCCTGGGTACAATATATGTGTGCAAGACCGAACAGTTCTCTTGTTGCACAGGAAGAATTGGATTCAGAAGGTAAAAGTAACCCAGGAAGAAAAACAAAAATGCAAACAGTTTACATTCATTTCCCAGTGTTCTTTCTTTGGGTATAGCTGCTTCTGTCCATCCTTGATCAATTGAAACTGAGTAAGATCTCTTTATCGAAGAGATCCACTTCCATCAGAATACATCCTCATAACAGTATCATTGTTGAGGTATATAATGATCTTCTGGTTCTGCTCATTTCACTTAGCATCAGTTCATGTAAGTCTCTCCAAGCCTCTCTGTATTCATCCTGCTGGTCATTTCTTACAGAACAATAATATTCCACAACATTCATATACCACAATTTACCCAACTATTCTCCAACTGATGGACATCCATTCAGTTTCTGGCCACTACAAAGAGGGCTGCCACAAACATTTTGGCACATACAGGTCCCTTTCCCTTCTTTAATATCTCTTTGGGATATAAGCCCAGTAGAAACACTGCTGGATCAAAGGGTGTGCACAATTTGATAACTTTTTGGGCATAATTCCAAATTTCTCTCCACAGTTCCACCAAAAATGCATCAGTGTCTCAGTTTTCCCACATCCCCTCCAACATTCATCATTATCTTTCCTGTTATCTTAGCCAATTTGACAGGTGTGTAGTGAGATCTCAGAGTTGTCTTAATTTGCATTTCTCTGATCAATAGTGATTTGGTTCCTGAGTTTCTCAAGGGCTTCACTAGATAATCCCTGAGGCCCTTTCTAATTCTAAATCTTATGACACTGAGATTTCTTTAAACTTGTGAGTCCTTTAAATTTTCATGGCTAATTATGAAAAATGGCACCACTAATGACTACTACTAGTTGAAGCTAGCATTTATATATATTTATAGTTATATAATACCCACTACTATCAGGCACTGTGCTATTTTTCCATTTGATCTTCACAACAAGCCTGGTAGGTAGGTGCTATTATGATCTTCATTCTACAGTTTGGGAAATGGAGGGAGACAGAAATTAAATGACCTGCCCAAGCATCACACAGCTCTTAAATATTTGAGATCAGATTTGAACTCAAATTTTCCTGATTTTAGATACAACACTTTATTAATTGCACCCTTTTAAGCGAGGCAGTATCAGGGAATAGAAGCCAGTCTTTGAGAAGACCAAGATCCAAATTTTGTTTTAGTTACATACTCACTGTGGGAGCATATATAAGTCATTTTATACCTCTCAATGCCTCCAGTCAACTCTCCAAAACTATATAAGTTAATTCCAATTATTAATCTGCATCCACATTGAAAATCACAGTTGAGACAAAACCTTCCCCTTTTAAAAAAGGCTATAAACTTGCAGTGTTACCTTGGAATAGTGATTTCTCCTCCTTAGGGATTAAGTTTATTCATTTATAAAATGGTGATGATGGATGATGTCTAAAGCACCTACATTCTAATGTTGTGAGGCTTAAATGAAATGCATTGAAAATACTTTATAGGGCAGCTAGGTGGCACAGTGGATAGAGCACCAGCCCTGAAGTCAGGAGGACCTGAGTTCAAATTAGGCCTCAGGCACTTAACACTTCCTAGCTGTGTGACCCTGGGCAAGTCACTTAACCCCAATTGCCTCAACCACAAAAAAAAAAAAAAAAAAAGGAAGAAAATACTTTGTAAATCCTAAATCACATTATTAAAGAGAGCTCTTATTATAGAATCATATAGTTAGAACTAGGAGTCACCTTAAAGTTCCTTGAGTCAAAATCATTCTACAGGTAAGCAATATTGCCTAGGATTACATAGCTAGTGAGTTTATGAAGTAGAGGATTTGAATCCAGGTTTTCTTGACTTCAAGTCGAATACTGTCTCTGCTAATATGGTACATATTTCTTCTCTTTAGACAACTAATAAAGATTTCCAAGCTGGATATAGTGCTGGTTCTGGAATTAGGAAGACCTGAATTCAAATTTGACCTTAAAACAACTTGTGTAACCTTGGAGAAGTCATTTAATCTCTATTTTCTTCAATTTCCTCATCTATAATACTAGATAATAATAACACCTACTTTCTAAGGTTGTTATGTCAATACAGTGAGATAATATTTGTAAGCTCTTTGCAAATCTTACAACACAACATAAATATAAATTATGAATGGGAATAATTATCATTTAATGTTGATAATAATAATATATTTAATTTTTTCACATTTATTTTTCGATGTTATTCCTAAATCTACCTTTGGCAAATACAGGACAGATATCATTAATATCTGTTATATATTATATACATACATACATATATATATATATAATATAAGTTATAATAGTAAAACTATTTTGCAGTTGAGGAAATTGAGACACAGAAGTTTTTGTCTTGCCAAAATAAGTAACACAGCTAGTTAGTCATACAGCCTAGATTAGAAACAGATCTTCTGACTCAGCTTCCAACTCTTTCCATTAAATTATTCTGATATTTTGAAACCTTAGTGCGCATGAGGTTCCACTAACAGCTGAAGGCTTAACTGGTATTGGACTACATTATTTATAGCTCTGACATGTGCCTTAGATCTAATATATGATTAGTAAAAGGTGTCACAAATACAGAATTCTTATGCAATCAAATTGGGCCCCATACCAGGATGTACCAAGTGAGAAGACTTATTTGGCATAAGGTTGGACAGTGAACCAAAGATTATCAATTCACTGGTCTCACCTGGAATTTACTGAGGGCAATATTCCAGGAACAAAATGGAAGGGCAAAATCAACTAGATCATTCTCATTAATTTTCTAAACTGCTCATTTCTGTATTTTCTTCTGATGACATTTGGCATTATGGAATATGCTTAGATGCACAAAAATATCACTTCAGAAGCTTTTATTTCTCCCAAGGCATAATGTTTGTTATGTATTATTTTCATACCAGATTGAAATAGGAATAATACCTACTAGTATTTTCCTACAACATGGGTTAGGCCAGTCTCTTTCTTCCTGAAACAGGTCTTAGTTTTTCCTAGGAAGATACAAAGTTGTCCTTGGGACCTGAAAGGTCCTAGCTTCCTGTCACCTAAGAACATTAAAAAATCCCAGTCATGTAGAGTCAGAACTGTTCCAACATGAGGATTTGTAAAGACTACAAGAATCATCATAACCTTTATTTACCATAGCTAACCCTGGTGACCAACATGACAAGACATTTCCATATAGAAACAAAGTTAAGCCCCATTGTATCCTTATTGCATATCCTTGCGGTGTTGGTGCAAAGTAAGTACTTTTTTTGTTCCAATATCAAATCTGAAATAAGAGAGGACTGGCATTACAGACAAATCCAACTCAGTCACCTTACTGTAATTGCTTGGGACAACTCACTAAGAACTCTCCTGGGAAATGATACATTTGTATATGATCTAGCTGGGGATGAATTATGTTTACATAGTATTTTAAGGTTTACAAAATACTTTACATAAATTCTTTTTTTTTTTTTTTCCTGAGACAATTAGGGTTAAGTGACTTGCCCAGGATCACACAGCCAGGAAGTATTAAGTGTCTGAGACCAAATTTGACCTCAGGTCCTCCTGACTTCAGAGCTGGTGCTCTATCCACTGCACCAATTAGCTATCCCATACATAAATTATCTTATTTAATCCTCAGAATTTTATAATTACGCTTCAGATTTGGAAACAACCTCTAGAAGATGAAATATACTAAATGACTGAATCAGGATTTGAACTCAGGTCTTATTTAACTCCAAGTCCTATATGAATGAGCTCTTCAAAAGGGAGTGAGATGAATTCTCAGCTAAACCAAGAAAAAAGTCCTAATCCTAACTAGAGGAAAATGCTCTGAAGTCTCTATGAAGGGAAAAAGCAAATAATTTCTATGTAGGCATCTTACAAAGTCTCTGTCTCTCCTCTCCACCATCCCCACCCCACTTATCAACTAGTCCCATTTCTTACTCTATTTGAGAGTAATGGTTGTATCTTATTTGATCTTTATGTCTTTAGAACCAGAACTTTGTTCAATGATCCTCTGATAAACAACAGAAGAGATATAAAAGATACAAATATTCATCACTTAGTAAAGCACCTGGCAAATAGTAGGCACTTAATAAATAATCGTTTCTTTGACTGTGATGGAAAAGATCCAACACAAAATTGAGGTGAAGGCAGAGATTCCTTGTTGATGCTGAAGTCTTCCAGATGTTTCTGGAAGATTCGTTGATGATTGCATTAATTGCTTTAGGATAGCAAATTGGCACGTTTGGAGTCAGACACTTACTAGCTATATGATCCTGAGCAAGTCATGTCAAGCTGTTTGCCTCAGTTTATTCATCTGTAAAATGAGCTAGAGAAGGAAATGGCAAACGATTTTAATGTCTTTGCCAAGAAAACCTCAATTGGTGTCATGAAGAGTCAAACACAACTAAACAATAAAATTAATTACTTCAAGCCTCAAACCGATATAGAGCATCCTGGAAGAGATCTGAAGTCACTCAGAAAAGATTGAATCATCCATCATTACAAGAAAGACCAAATGTATGAGAAATATCTATTGTAAAGATTTCAACATTCATGTAATTGTATATATTACAGAGTTTATCAAAGAGTATATATATCTGGGACAGCCAATGATTTGAGCCCTGAATTGAAAAGGAGGAAAGTGATCTGAATCATAAAATTGTACTAATATTGTGCTTTCTATAATAGCAAAGGTCCATCTTTTTAATCATAATCATTTTCCCTAAATTGCCATAAATAGGCAAATTATAAAGCAAAAAGTTTACATATCTGAAAGTACAGTAATATTTCATATTAGTAATCCCTTATCTCCATCAAGAATGTTCACTCATATCTTGATTTCATTCTTTCCCATTTCTTCTGAGACATTTTTTCCATTTATTATCTTCTTTCTCTTTCATATGTCCAATTTTTTCTCTATATATATTTCTGTCTGTTTTTCTCTCATTTCTTCCTTTTTTCCTCTCATCTTCTCTTTGTCTCTTTTCTCTCTTTTCCTCTTCTTTTTTTCTCTTCTCTCTTGTTTTTCTCTCACTTTCTTGCTTCTTTTTATTTTTCATATTCACTTTCTCTTCCTCTCTCTTCCTTTTTTCTCCTCTCTGTCCTGTTTCTCTCTCTAATCTCACTCACCATTATCCCCACCCCCTTCTCCCCTCTCTTGAATGATTTTGACTCTCAAAATCCTAAATCCTTCTCAATTATTGGATCTATGTAACTTCAGTTGGTAAAAAGAACTTTCAAATGAAGACATTATCTTTACCACTGACCTATTCTTCAGTTTAAGAGTTGTTTGGAGGATTAAGAGGTCAAATAACTTGACCAAAGTCACACAACTACTATAAGTCTGAAATAAGACATGACACTAAGTTTTCTTAGGCCTGCAGTCAACTATTTTTCACTATTGTACCAGGTTGTGTTTCTTTTCAAGATCCAGCTTATTAAACCTCTTTCCTTCATGAAGCCTTCCCAAACCACTCTGGAATTCACTGATTTTCCTATCCACTGAAATCATGTAATACTAGTGTGGGCACTCAATCACATATATTTTATATTATGTAGTCATTGAACTGTTTCAAGCATTACTTAATATAAACTCCTTTAGAATAGGGATTGAATCTTAATAGTTCCTCTGTCTTCCTTTCAGGGCCCACATAGCACAGCAGTGAGCACACAGTGTAGGTGTTGAAAACTTGTGGGCGCATATGTAATTTGTGTATGCCCACATAATCTGTGCACTTTCTTCCCACAAAACTTCTCAATTCTTTTATTACTTCTTTGGAGAATTATTTCTTAAATATTTCATCCAAAAAAAAATCGTGCTCATCAAGGTCCCCTCCTCCAGAATTGTACAGCTGAAAAGGCAGTGAGCAAACAGCTACAACCAAAAAGATGGCAAAGCATGAAAGGAAGACAAAGGAAGACCCTTAGACTTCTTTTCTGGGTGACCCACTTATCCTAGGATTCTAGACCACAGCTTTCATAGGCATGACTTCCTAGAGACATGTTGTATTCTAGTGATTTTAGGACCTATTACCTAGTGTTTGATTTTGTTATCACTGGAGATAAGGAGTCATAAAAGTTTCTTTCAATAATGAATACAGTTTCACCTTCAAAAAGAGCATGTCTCATGGCTTTTTTCTTTTCTTTTATCCTTCCTTCCTTCCTTGCTTCCTTCCTTGCTTCCTTCCTTCCTTCCTTCCTTCCTTCTTTCCTTCCTTCCTTCCTTCTTTCCCTCCCTTCTCTCTTTTCCTCTCTCCCCTCTCTCTCTGTGAATCTTTGTCCTGTTGAAGCATTATACTTCCCTTAGACTAATTTCTGTGACATAATTGGCCACACCTTGCCCTCCACTAGATCCACTCCCTAGTCTCAAAGCACTGTGGTTGAAACCTGAGGTGAGTGCATTGGGTGAGGTTCCTTCTTGGAGCAAGGCCTCATATGTTCTTCCCAGGACCCACCAAACAAAGTTCTAGGACTCTTTGAGTAACTTTAAATTAATTCATTTGAAAACACCATGCTAAGTTGACCTCTTTCTTTTTCTTCTTCTTTTTTTAATATCTTATTCCTAAAATGGAAAATTTAGTTCTAGACTACAGTAAGATCTACTTCAGATTCTCATTTCTCGTTTTTACAATGTTTTGGTCTCCAGTTAATCAGGGTAAAATGAAATCATATGTATATGATGCACATGCATATCCATATATAAAGCAATTTCTTTGTAACACACATACATATAAAGAAATTCAATCTATCATCAAGCCTGGACAATTTTGCCTTTTTAATAGAAATTATGTGTCCTCTTTTTGCCTCTGATACTTCCACTATTCTGGGGCAGGCCCTTATCAATTCATGCCATATATATATATATATATATTTATATATATATATATATATATATATACATATATATATATATATATATATATACACACACACACATATATATAAACATATGTATATATACACATACATACATATATATGTGTATATATATTTTTCTATCTATATGTCTGTATTATCTACCTATATACACTGTGAAGATACTAAATGTGTGTATATCATCTAATAAGAGTCAAACATTCACTGTTTTCTAGATACTACACTAATCACTGGGAATACAAAAAAAAAAAAAAAAGGCAAAAAAAGTCTCTCAGTGATGCTATTATAGTGATATAACTTCTTGGTGCCCTAAGCAACTTTGTAAGTCTCTATACTAGGAGAAAGTGATGGCCTGAATTAGTAGAGAAAGTTGACCATCCCAATGAAATTTTTCTGCCCATCTATCTATCGATCTATCACATATCTGTGTTTGTGTGTGTGTGCAATCCATATCTATATGTTTTACAAATATTATATCTATATAAGGTATAGATAGGAGCTGGTTCTATGATTTCATTGCTAACAGGGAACTCCCAAGTGAGAGAATTCAATGCAAGTCAGTGTTTTTTCTACAATGGTATATCTAAAAGTGCTTCCTAGATTGCTGAAAGATTAAGTAATTAGTCCAGGATCACATAGAGTAAGTCTGCTTCAGAGCCAGATTTTGAAGTGAAGTCTTCTTGGTTTCAAGGCCAACTCGCTATTGACCGTACTATGATACCTCATATTTGTATTTAGTTGTATATATGTGTGTGTGTTTATATTATGTCCTGTGTATGCATACATGAGATATGTATATTCATGTATACACATATGCATGTCTCTATGTCTCTATGTATTTATATATACATATTCAAAAGATTATAATATTTCTGTTGAAATTTCCGTGGTTCTTAATGGGACAATTAAAAGAATGATAACAAATAAAGCAGGTCTACTCTGAGATAAAACATGAATGGCTTGGAATTGTCTTTTAAAATTTCTCCATCTTTACCTAATCCCCTCTCTGCTCACCCCCTAAATATGAATAGCTAGGAAACAAATTGGAGGTATTCCTTAGATTCTAATTCTTTGTTTTTCTTTTTCCCCACTTTCATTCTCCCCTTAAAGATCAAGTGGTTTGTTTTCTTTGTGACTATTCCCTCCACGGCATTATTCACCTTCTTTACCCTATCTTCCTACCTCTCCTGAGTTTCTATTCCAAACTTTGTGTGAATTCAATCCTCCTTTATTTGTTTCAGATAAGAATGAAATTCATCTGTTCTTCATGTTTCCCATCTTCATATTTCTATCCTCTTGTTCTTTTTCTCCTATACCTCAGTTCTGAGAAATAGTAAGTCTACTATTGAATGAATTTCAGGCCTCAGCAAGCTAACAAGAGAGAGTGTAGCACAATAGACCTCTTTCCTCCTCTTATTCACTTAAGTCAAGATGGAGTAGAGGAAGTAGGATATGTTTAAAGTCTACATACGACTTCCAATCCAAATTGAGAAAATACTTCAAACTAGTAATCTTAGTTGAGCTGAGCTGAACCTAGCATTTCAGGCCCCACCTATTAACATTAGAACTTGAAAGCATTTATTCATTATCAGGGAATATGAATGTTGATTCCAGTGTTGAGCTATGTTTTTTTTTTTTTTTCCCAGTCAAATAGAGAAAAACATCAAAATATATTTCTCTGTGGTTATATTATCACAGTTTTTTTTTTCTTTTGAATAGAAGCACAGATGGAAAAATCATATAGACTTACATGTTTATACATGATAATTTTTTTCTTAATAGAAATAATTGAGGAATATTCTTAATTGACTATCATTGCTTTTTTAAAAAGTATTTATTATATTTGTTTCTTAATCTTTATCTAAACTTAACATGAAATAGATTAGTGTCAGCCAAATCTTTGTCACAATTGAGTGATAAGCTATTTCCTTCTCCCAACTCTGTCTTTGTCTCTCTCATCTATCATTAATTCAACAAGTATTTTATTGAGGCTCCATTATGTGTAACCTCTTGATTCCTCAGCCTCTTTAATTCTGTCTTTTTTCTTCCCTCAATTTTACTGCACACAGGAATAGTCATACTCTAGTCACACCATTCCCCATAACTTTTCCACTTAAAAAAAAAGATTATAACTTCCTATCATTTTATTTCTATTTCTCATTTCTCCTAAACCCATTCTTTGCTTTTATCTGGACTTTTAATCTCCCATTCACCCTTTTGTACTTTTTTAGGCTATTATGGTTTCTCTGATTTAATTTTCTTCTTTTCCCCATCTTGACTCTATAGTTAATCAATTTAACTCTATGCTATCAACATATTCTGTAATCTCTCATCCCTTTATTCCTTGTATAGTCATTAGATTACTGCCACTGTTCATCTCCTTCATTCAGACTTGGGAGTTGCTGAGGAGACATAGGTTATCCAATTTCAACTGGATCCTCACTGAATCAAGGCATTTCTTTTATTGTACTCTGATTCTTTATTTTGCCCTTCCATACTTCCATTTTAGCTGAAAGCCACAACTTCTATCTTATTGATAAAACAACTAGACCATTTTAGTCAGTTATTAATTTCTTACTAGTGCCAAGGACTGTGTTAAATTACCACTTTTTATCACTGAGAGTACAACAACAATAACAACAACAAAAAACAATTTCTACTTTTATGGAGTTTATATTCTTATGGGGCCATAATATATAAATTGGAATATACAAGATAAATACAGAAAAAAAAAAAAAAGATAAACTTAGAAGAAACACAAGTTTCTAGAGGGGGAAGATTGGGTAGTTGGGAAGGAGCAGGAACAACTACTTAGATGCTGGGGAAGGGGAGGGGAGGAAAATTTAAATCTTCAAGGAAAATTAAGAATTCTAAGATTTGGAGGTTGGAGGTTGGAGGTTGAAGGTGTTTCTTACCGGAATTGAGATATGGATTATGTATGCCAAGACTAATAAATAGACTTCCAGTGTGCTTAATCAAAGATTATACAAAGTAGAATTAAAAAAAAAAAAAAAGATTGGAAAAGGTAAGAAGAAGGGGACAGATTGTGAAGAGTTTTAAATTCTAAAGACCTTAACTATTTGATGCTGGGGATAAGAGAGGTCCATGGAAGTTATTGAGTGGGGATGACTGTAACATGTCAGACCAAGTTTTAGAAAACTCATTGGCAACTGAGTGGAGAAACAGGAGATACTTGAGTCAGAGAAATCAAAAAGGAATTTATCATTTTAGTCTATTCATGATGATGAGGTGATGAAAGCCTGAACTAATTTGATACCCATATGTATAGAAGGAAGGGGACATTTCCAGGAAACATTGTGGAGAAGAAATAAACACTAGGATTTGACAACTTATTTGTATCAATTTTGTGGTTAAGAGAAAGAAATCAAGGATGGGGGTCTAGGTAAATGAGAAGATGTAAAAGAATTTACAGGTAGGGATAGTGTGAGGGAGGAGGCCAAATAATGATTCATCTAATAGCTAGCTGCTGATGCTGGAATGGAATTTGGAAAAAAATACTAAGGCTGGATAAATAGATATGGGACAATTTACTTAGAGAAGATAATTGAATTGATGGGAACTAATGAGTATATCAAAAGAAAAAAAAAACAGAATGGGGCCCAGGATCAACTCTAGGAGCTCTCTCTTCTCTCCTCTTCAACTCAAAAATCTTTAACATCAACCCCACAATTTCCTTCTTTCTCCCCATCTCTGACAATGACGTGGTTCTTCTCTTTGACATGTATCTTCTCCCACTATGTGTACCTTTCATCTTATTCTTATATTCTTCAGCATATAGTATTCAACCTTTCCCTTTCTATTCTCCCTCTATGTGTACCTTTCATCTTATTCTCATATTCTTCAGCATATAGTATTCAACCTTTCCCTTTCTACTGGTTCTCTCAATACTTCATTCAAATATGAATATCTCTCTATCCTAAAAACAACAACAAAAAGCCCACCATTGGATCCTCTCTTTCCCCTTAAACTATCATCCTATATGTTTCCTCCTTTTTTCACTCAAGCTCCTAAAAAAAGTTGTCTACATTCCTCTCTTGATTTCCTCTCCAGTATTCACTCCTTGGCTTTTTGCAGACCCTATGCTACCCACAAACCATGGCCATGTCTCCTCTAACCTTTTTGTGACATTGTTCTTGTTTGCTTATTTTTATCTCTGATCTGCATGAGTAGATCATCTTAGTCTCCTTTGCTAATTTGTTACATGTCAAGCCCTCTATGATTAGACTTTTTTTTCCTCCTTGTACTCTCTTATTTGGTTACTTCATCACCTCTCATTGGTTCAATCATTTCTATGCAGATGATTACAAAATCCAGCTAGCAGCTATCTTGCTATTTATCTATCTACGTATTGATATACCTACCCACTTACCAGCTTAGTTATACCTACCTACCTGTCTCTTTCCTCAGTTTCAGCCCAGTACCATCAAGTGACTATTTGACATTTAAAACTAGATGACTCATAGGCATCTTAAACTCAGCATGTCTAAAACATACCATTATCTTTCCATCCCTCACCTGGACTTTTCTATTCCTATAAAGGGCACCATCATCCTTCCAGTCACTCAAATTCTTGATGATACATTCAACTCTTTATTCTTAATTTATCTCACATACCAATTGGTTAACGATTATTGCTTTTTTTTTTTTTTCTCTACTACATCTCTTATATATGTTCTCTCTACTTCAATCACCCAGCCACCAGTCTAGCTCGTACTCTTATGACCTTTCACTTAAATTACTCCTTCATTTGATTCATTCTCCCTATAGTTGTTCTAAAAGGAAGGTTTGGTCATGATATTTCTCTACTCAAAAAAAAAAAAATCCAGTGACAATTTAATATCTCCAAGATACATTCATTTATTTTTCATTTAAATTTCTTCACAATCTAACTCCTTCCTACCTTTCCAGTCTTCTTATCCTTTGCTTTCTTGTCAAATCAGTCTTTTTGCTGTTCCTCTCACACAACACTTCATCTCTCAGTTCTGTTTTTACCCTGGGCTGTCCCCCAAGTCTTAAATACATTCACATCTATCTCATGGAATTTTTCCTCAAGATACAGCTCAACTGACACTTTCTTCATAAAATCTTTTTTGTTTCATTCAGTTGCTAGGACCTCCCTTGCCAAAACTACTTTGCATTCATTTTGCATATTTTCTGTATATTCATCTCTCCTATTAGAATGTAAAAACACTGAGCAAAAGTATTTTTGTTTTATCTTTCCCCAAAGTTTAGCAAAGGATGGCATATGTTGGTTGATTGATAATTGCTTGACAAGCAACTCCAAATCCAACTGGTCTTGCACTGTTCAAATAATTTATTGCAACAATGCAGAAAGTAGGAGTGGCAAGTTTTCATTCATTGCTCTCTTACATTGTGACTTTTAATCTCTTTTTGTTATTCTGCCCAATACTATGGGGCCAACACAAAGGGATGTATTCTCTGAGAATAGTCTGTTTTCCCAAGTGTTCTAGAAATCAGTGTCAATAAAATCTATTTTTTAAAGAGGCTCCAAAGCAACCAGGCCATTTTGGCCTTTTTCACTGTAACTTAATCAGAACTTCTCATTTGTTCTGTCAAAAAGGGACTAATAGGCATATGCATAAATTTTCTCTGAGGAAAAAATTTCAAAATTCAAAGATGTACTACCTTATAAGTTTATCAGTTTGCTTGAAGCCCCTCTCTTCAACCTATTACATTTATTGAAGTAACTCTAGTATTCTATTAGGCTGTCATTTCCTTGAGGGTAAATATTGTTCATTTTCATCTTTATATTGACAATGCCTAAATCAATGCCTTGTATATGGTAGGTGCTTAATTGGTCAGTACTTATAATTAGTAGGTGCTTATTGAATTAAGTTGCATTGAAAAAATTTTCTGATCCCATTAATATAATGCATTATGATATTTCATATCAATAAATCAACCTACCATTTATTGAAGGCTGACAATGTACAAATCTTTGGGGTCCCTGCCTTGAAGGAACTTACAATCTAGCTAGGGAAAACACATCCATAAATAGTTAATACTACAAAGTGATATATGAGGAAATACCCATTTTTATTAAATTTAACAAATGTTCAGGAAAAGAAAAAAGTAATGACATTATCATATTATCAATATGCACAAGATAACTTAGGACCTGAGGACCACTTAGAGAACCATTAATGTTAAAAATCTTTAAAAAATGACAAATGAGGATTACAAAAATAAGTTTTATAGACATAAAAATCAATATGGCAATGGTGAATAAGCTTTATAGGACAAGTTGGATTTGTGCTGAACATTGAAGAGATAGAACAGAGACAAATTAGAAATGAAGGCATCAAAATCAAAGAGGTAGAAATTAAAAATTATAAATCATTTAGAAAATATTCTTTGATATAGGGGCAGCTAAGTAATATAATGGATAAAGTGCTAGCCCTGAAATCAGGAAGATGTATCTTCCAGAATTCAAATTCAGCCTCACACATTTATTAACTGTGTGATCCTAGGCAAATCACTTAACCCTATTTACCTCAGTTTCCTCATCTGTAAAATGAACTGGTGAAGGAAATAGCAAACCACTCCAGTATCTTTGCCAAGGAAACTCCAAATGGGGTCATGGAGAGTTGTACACAATTGAAACAATTCAACATCACCAACATCACCACCAATAGTGATATATTTTTAAGTGTATTTGCAAGACACTGCTAGGCAAAGCAAAACAAAACAAAACAAAAAAACCCAAAATAGTTCTATCCTTAAGGAGCTTACATTCTACTAGATGGATGACACATTTACATAAATAAATACAAAATTATTTCAAGAGAGAGATGGTACTCATCAATCAATTGATCTATGAGTACCTGTTATGTATAAAACACACTGCCGAGCTCTCAAACACAAATTCAATTAGTGTTTTATTTTTCCAAATACATGTAAAGATAGTTTTTGACACCCATTTTTGTAAAATTTTGTGTTCTAAATTTTTCTCCCTCCCTGTTTCATCTGCCTTCTCCCCAAGACAATAAACAATCTGACTATAGGTTAAATATGTGCTATCCTTTCAAACATAATTCCATATTTATCATGTTGTGCAAGATAAATAAGATCACCCAAAAAGAAAGAAAAAATCAGACCAAAAGAAAAAAATGAGAAAGAAATTAAGCAAAAAGGTGAAAATACTATTCTTAGTTTCACATAGAGTCTCCATCCCAAGTCTATTGGAATTATTTCAGATCACCACATTGCTGAGAAGAGTTAAGTCTATCATAGTTGATCATTACATAATTTTGCTGTTACTGTGTACAATGTTTTCCTGGTTCTGCTCACTTTACTCAGTATCAGTTCCATATATGTCTTTTCAGGCTTTTCTGAAATCAGCCTGCTCATCATTTCTTATAGAAATACCTTCTTAATCCACAATTTATTCAATTATTCTCCAACTAATGGGATCCACTCAATTTTCAGTTCCTTTACCCTACAAAAAAATGCTACTAATTTTCATATACAGTTCCTTTTCCCCTTTTTGTTATCTCTTTAGGATACAGACCCAATAGTGAAACAGCTAGATCAAAGCATATGCACATTTTTATGGGCCGTTCAGCATAATCCCAAACTGCTCTCCAGAATGGTTGGAACATTTCACAACACTATTAACATTGTGTTAGTGTTCCAGTTCTCCTACATCCCCTCCAAAATTTATCATTATCTTTTCCTGTCACATTAGCCAATCTGAAAGGTAATTCAGGTGGTATTTCAGAGTTGTCTTAATTTGCATTTTCCCCGTCAATAGTGATTTAGAGCATTTTTTCATGTGACTAGAAATGGTTTTAATTTCTTCATATTAAAGTCATCTATTCATATCCTTTGACCATCAAATACAAATTCAATTGATTGACGTTTTCGGTGTAATTCTATCCATACCTCCTCATTACAGTTCCAGAAACAAGTCAAATTCCCCACAAACATGTTTTCAACTATGGCTGGCTAACTTTGTTGACAATATTATAGAGGGGATTCTTGGTTTACAGGAAAGTTCATCTTTGCCTGGTATATTAAAGTCATCTTCCTGAAAAAGCATGAATATGCCCATTGACCCCCTTGTTAAGAGAACAAAGATAATTCCTGATGAAGTCACTCTGGCAAAAGATGACTCCAAATGACCTCTCAGAAGATGGGTTAGGCATGAATTGAACTAAATAGCCTTTTAGACCTTTTTCAACACAGCTTCTGAGGTCATTAAGCACATTGAATATAAATCTTCTTTGTGGACTATAGCATTAGAATGTGGAGGCATTGCAGAGACCATCTAAATCTAAATCTTTCATTCTATAGATAATAAATCAGACCTAGGGGAATTGTTGCCTAGAGCCACACAGATGCCAACCTGGGTTCCCTGACTCTAAAACCAGTACTTTTTCATTTACCACACAACCAGGCATCATATGATTTTTTTTTGGCATTTATAACTTATTACAATCTTGCTCCTTCCAAATTTTCCAGATCTCTTACATTAGCAGCTAATGAAGTAGAGAGTTGGACTTAAGGGGCAGGAATACCTGAGTTTAAATCCAGCCTCAGACACTTACTTAGATGTTTTAGACTTAAAGTTACAGATTGTGACTTTAAAGAAATTACCGTAACCACTATCTACCAATCTAAGTTTCCTTACCTTTAAAATGAGATCAATAGTTGCCCCTCTCCTTCCAAGGCCAGTTTAAGGATGAAATGGGATATTTGCAAAAACTTTTAACACAATTGCCTAGAAAAATTATGATTAATAAATGCTTGTTTCCATCTTTCTTTCCAGTTACTCTACACTCAAAGGAATGGGCATTCTTGATGTTCTTCAACTCAACAATCCATTTCTCGATTTTGTGTTTTTTCATTAACTGTCCCAAAAGTCTGGTGTACTTTTCCTCCTCACATTCCCATTCTGAGATTCAATTCAATATATAACCTTCTGCAGAAGACATTTTCCTAGTTTTCTCTTGCTACCCTGATTCATTGTTAAGTTTTTCCTCTAAGATTTGTCATAGAGTCGTTTTAGTCATGCCTGACTCTTTGCCATCCTATTTGGGGTTTTCTTGATAAAGACACTAGAGTGGTTTGCAATTTTTTTCTCTAGCTCATTTTACAGATGAAAAACCGAGGCAAACTAGGTTAAGTGACTTGGGCAAAGTCACACAGCTAGTAAGTGTCTAAAGTCAGATTCACATTTAGGAAGATGAGTCTTCCTGATTCCAAACCCAGTGCTCTATCCATTGTACCATCTAACTGATCGCAACTACTCCCAGTTTTGGCAACTGGGCTCTAAAATTACCTTCTATTTCCACTGTGATAGCTTATGTGTACTTTTTTTTTTTTTTTTTTAAATATTCTCTCTCTCATTAGAAGGGGGACTCCTTAAGGGTAGGGAATATTTTTGTTTTTTATTTTTGTTTATTTGGCTTTTGGTTTTCATCATTCTTTGTATAACCAGCACTTAGCACAATTTTTTTTTTTTTGACTTTTTGATTCATAGAGCTCAGAGACTCTCATTTACTCTTTAAAGGTGATCCTATAAAACACCTTTACTTATTAAGCTGAAGAACTCTAAATCATAAGAAAAAGAAAAAGTAAATTCCTCACCTTTGACATGTCTTG
Source organism: Antechinus flavipes (assembly GCF_016432865.1). NCBI lineage: Eukaryota > Metazoa > Chordata > Mammalia > Dasyuromorphia > Dasyuridae > Antechinus > Antechinus flavipes. The sequence continues at coordinate 182,562,972 of NC_067400.1, read as the reverse complement.
CATTTTGTTAATGACATCTATTCCTCTGTTACATGCTTATGAAGCTAGAAAGCTTATCTATTTGTACAGAATAGTAATTTTTCACAAAAGGAAAAGAGCCATTAAAAAAATCAGTTCATGATGTTATGCTTGGAAAAATGGTTTTAATGAGAATCAAAGAGTATGTGGTAGATGAATCTCTCTAATAAGCAACATCTGCTATCACTCTCAAGGAGAGGAACAAGAAACACTTTAAGTTCTAGATCAAACTAGAACAGAAAGAGAGGCAGTTTATCTCAGGTGAGCATAACAATACCAGTCAAATCAAGCTGCTTTCCTTGTCCCACCTTTGTTTGGTTATTTAATCAGGCAAGGTAGTTAACTACTCAGAAAACAACTTTCAACTATATTGACATAAAAGTCTTTTCACATGAGTCCTAACTCACTGATAATTTTTGGCAAGCTTTAAAAGGTTGTACAGGATGCAAACACACCTATTTCTTAGAGCTAACTGAAATATATATATATTTCTGAAGAAAAATAAGAAAAGCATCTGTTCAAAAGCAAGTCTGTTAATTCTAAAGAGCCAATCTGCTCATAAGATTACAATCCATTTCCATGGACTAAAAAATAATAAAATAAAATATTAAGCTTTCTTTTATCACTCATATTGGGAGGAACAAAATTTAATGAAGGACAATTATAGAATTATCTTAGTATTATTGCTAGAATTTTGGTCTTCCCATTAGAAAGACCAGAGTTTAAATCCCATCTCCAACACAAATTGACTATGTGATTCTAAGCAAATTACTTAACTTCTCAGCTCCCTCAAGCACCTTTTTAAAACAATAAGTCTAAAGAAAGTTAGGCAATTTGATTGATTTTCCTCTCTTAAGATTTTCTATACAAGTAAAAGTTAAGAGGCTCCCTCCAAAAAGAAAAGTAATGGATATATGAGGAATACCTATTATATATAAATAGATATACATATAGGCACATATATATATATACATATCATACAAAAATAATGTATTTCTATATTTTATAATTAAACATTACATAGTAAACATATATTTTATATATATTGCATACATATATGTGTATATATACATGTACAAACACACACATATATAAATGGAAAAATAATAAGTCTTTTAAAAATAGTATATGGCAATGTATAGAACATTGACCTTTGAATCCAACCTCAGTCATTTATTTGTGCATGGTCCTGGGCAAATCATTTAACTTCTTGCATTTCAATTTCCTCATCTGAAAATGACCTCTAAGGTCTCTTCCAACTCCAAACTTATTATGCCATAATCTCATGTTTGTTATCTAAACTTAGTTAATTCATCTTGTCTTTTCTCATAGGAATCTACAAATATTATTAGAATATTTCTCTCCAAGTCCAACCCAATGTCTCAATTGAAGGCTATGTTTATAGAAAGCTCAAATAGGACCTACAAAGTCTTCCATTTTGGCTTCAAGGCTTCAAATTTGAAGGCATGTTTTTCTAAACCTTTTTCAATATAACTCACCTTTAAAAAATATCACAATGATTACTATTTTATTTGCTAGTAATGTTCTATTTTTAAACAGGGAACAGTAGTCAGTACTGCAGTGCCCTCTATTGATAAAACCCAGAAGTTCTTTTACAATAAAAGATCTACAAGGGAAGGAGTTCTTGTACAACTCCACAATCGAGGTTGAAATGTGAGCTAGCAAGTCTCAAAATAGGACAGAAGAGGAAACTACATGACGATTAAATGACCTTCAGTCCTCGTAGAAGGAGCAATGACATTGCTGGTTTTAGTCTGAGTTCACAAATTGACATAGTGGATTTATTCTGTTTCTATTTATACTTATCTTTTTGGCTTAAAATCTGTTTTCTGCTTCCTTGCAATTCTGTTCACAGCATGCTTGCCTATAAGCAGTTACTTCCTTTACTATCACATAAGAAAAGTTAAATGGACTTTTTATATCATGTTGCAAGCTTAGAATTATTCTAGAAATTGTGTTCGATTATCAGATCCCAGTGTATCCTATAACACTGAAGTATTCTAAGACGTAATTTTCAGGAAAAGTCATAATTGTTTAAAGGAATAATTTGTTGGTTTTGTTGTTGCTGCTGTTCTTTATCTTTCATCCAGGCTGGAGGTATAGGAGAAAATCATGGTCCTGATTCCTTTACTAATTAACACAGCAGTTTTAACTGGTCCCATTTTTCTTGCTTGGATTAATTCAACCCTCCTTAGGCAATCTGATGGCCTCTTTCTCCTGAGAATTCATCATAGTGGTGCCTTACTTAGTGTGGACACCTAATAGACTAAGTCTACTGAAGTTCAGAACTTTTGAACTGTGCATCAGTGTCAGGACACAGGCATGGACTACAATTTGTTTATTTTTTTTCAATATTTTTGACCATTGGATTAATTATATAAAACCAAAAGTCTCTCCTTTTGTCCCAAACCTTCTTGTGTGGACCATTTAAACTACTTGTTTCTATTTGCCACCAGATACAGCCCATAGACCATGCTCTGAAAATTAGTTGTTGACAGAGGTGTCAAACTTGCAGTGCAAATATAGCTTTTAATACTTTAGTGTACAGTTGAAACAGATAAAAATATAATTGGGAAATGCTTACAAACCATATAAAAATACAATACAGTATAAATAATTTGTGATTTTCTAAATCTATATGCAGGTCATGGGTATCCATTTCTTTTAACTGTGATACCACTAGTAGAATAGCTAGTGATGAATTTTTATTCCTAATTTCTAGTTTAACCTTTCAAAATTTATTTATACTCTGTGCTATGATTTTGTAGACTCCTAGAAAGATCCAATTTCAGATAGAACTTGGTACAAAACATTGCAAAAACATATTGCCCATAGGTTACATTACAATACACTCAAGTATGGCCAGAAACCTGATTAAAAATATTTAACAAACAGGAAATAATTAACAAAATACATTAAAATATAATAATACAAAGATAGTATTAAGATATCATTTTCTAAATCAATATGAGCTGACACGGATCCTTATGTAAGATTTATTACTCCTTCATTTCTATTTGTTCTTGACATTACTGCTCCAGATATTTTGTGTGGATTAATGTAGTAATGATGGCCATAATAATAACAGTTATGACTATAATAAAGTCATTTTTCAATTTCCATACTCATGAATACCTGGTAAGAGTGTTATGTTAGTATAATTATGATTCCCCTTTGACAAATGAGGAAGCTGAGACCTAGAAGGCTATGGTTAAGTGACTGATGCACTTAGTTTTATTAGTAATATGTTATAGTAATACTATCTATGTTATATAGTATATGTTATAGTTATATATGTGTATATATATATATATACACACACACTATAGTTATAGTATATTTTATATATATTACTATATGCTATTAGTAATATACTATACTGAGCCTGGCATATATGGAGTGATCAAAGAGAACTAGCACCTCTGATGTGAGGGCATACTGAGCCATTTTTAGGGCTGCTCATCTTCCTTTGGTGGACACCTGTCACCCATTTATCAGAAGTGCTGGGAAGATCAGAGAGATGATATTTATGTTGCTACCCTATGTGGACAGAGGGAGGGAAGGGAAGAAGGGAAGGTTAGGTATAAAGTGAAGTAAGGAAGAAAGGAAGGAAGAAAGGAGGGAGGGAGAGAGGGAGAATAGGAGGAAAGGGAGGAAGGAAGGGAGGGAAGAAAAGGAAGAAGGCAGGAAGGAAGGAAAGAAGGAAAGAATGAGGAAGGAAGAAAGAAAGGGAGCGAAGGAGGAAGGAAGGAAGGAAGAGAAGGAGAGAGGGAAGGAGGGAGAAGTTTCCCAGCTGAAACAATTCCAATTTGAGGAGTAGCTCTACTCACAGAAGTTGTTGCTTGTCCTTTGTTCTTGAAGAGGACCATGACATCAGGGAGGTGATGCCATGACTTTCAAGTGATCATTGAATGGGTGTGGCCTCAGTCAAACTGAGACCTATTGAAGACCTTAGTTTTTTTTTGTTTTTGTTTTTTTTTTAAAGACTTCCATTGCATCGAGGGCCATATCCAGTTGTCCTGATCTATACCTGGCTACTGGACTCAGATAACTCTGGAGGGGAAACCGAGGCAGATGACCTTGCAAGTCCTCTCTCACTTAAATCCAATTCACTTACAAATCCCTGCTGTATGGGAAGTATAAACAACACAATAATATTACTTAATAAACACTTGTTTCTTCCTTTCTCTTATTCTAAATTTAGTATTCTTTTGACTGTAAATAAATGTTTTAAAATGAGCAGATGAAAGAATGCTCCAGAGATATTTTGTACTTGGCAAAAACTTCACAAATAAAGAAAAATTGGAGCGCCTTCTGTATCTCTCTCTCTCTTTCTGCTGAGGCAATTGGGGTTAAGTGACTTGCCCAGGGTCACACAGCTAAGAAGTGTTAAGTGTCTGAGATCAGACTTGAACTCAGGTCCTCCTGACTTCAGGGCTGGTGCTCTATCCACTGCATCATCTAGCTGCCTCTCCTTCTGTATTTCTCATTGCAGATTTGTGATATTTCTCTTTTTGGGTCTGTATAATGTGTTTTGTTTATGACACGTTTGACAAGAGGTCATTCAGTCTTTACTTGAAGAGGGCACAACTTCCCAAAGCAGCCCAGTTCACTTTTGAATAGCTCTAACTTTTAATAACTTTTCTGCTTTGTACCAAGTCTAAATCTGCCTACTTGACATTTCCTTTGAGGACTTCATAAGCTAAACCTCAATGAAGAGATTTCTAAAACAGAAGCACTTTATGCTGAATTCAACTCTCCAGCAAATGATGTCATAATGGGACTATAATGTATACATCTTTGTACACCTGGAGTAATTATAATCAACAAACATTTAGATGAATGCCTATTGTCTGCAATTCACCATATAAAGTAGTAGGATAAGTACATGAATAAACATAGTATAATTGTGTTGCAATGAGACTGAAACTTAAATCTTCTAAGTCCAAGATTATTTACTCTATTCCATAACACTTTAAGAAAATTATATAGACATGGTCTCTTCCCTGGGAGATTATAAACTAAAAAAATGAAAAGAAAAGAAAAGCATCTATAACTGTATTTATGTAATGTAAGGAAAAATAATGGCTTCCAAATGCATTTTCAGACATTAATTATTGGCAAAATGCTTTTCATTTTATCACGTCATTGTAACTACTTCAAAATTATTTGAGAAATACTCCAATTTTTTTTAAACCTCTCAGTGTACAATTTTTTTTAAAATGAAAATACCCAAGAAGAATATATGATGTTGTTTATAATATGATTTCTCCTCCAACCCAAATGAATATATTTTTCATGGTAAAAGTTTTGACACACAATAGTAACAAATGTAGCAAGTGAAATTTTGATAGTATATTCTATGAATATTCCACCAAAAGTTTCCTCTGATATTTCTTCATGGTCTGGAGGTTATCCTTGGCTCTGAAAACCTTCAAAGCTTATATTTATAAGCCCACTAGTGGAATGTATGTCCGTTATCTTAGAAATAGGTTCATTCAGTATAGATATACTCATGACCAGAAAACTGATTCCCAAACAATAGCATACTTTCAACCATAGCAATTTAGGATAATCTAGAGGAGTTGAAAACTAAAGTGGTAGAAAGTGGAACCCCACCAATAAAAATCATGAATCCTAGAAATTTTTAAGTATTCCATGAAATCTTTTTTATTACTGTGAAAGAATGAAGACTTTGGAAGTCAAATTCAACTTCAATTTGGCAAGACCTTAAACACTGCAAAGATAAGAAATTATTGACATTTTCTTTTCCCCTTACATTCAACTCAATAAAGACTGGGGAGAAAATCTGATTTTAAAGATTTCACTCTTGTAAATATAATATGAAACCAAAATACATTGGTTTCATATTTCCATTTTAATCCATTTTACTTTTTAAATCAATTCCAACTTTAAATTATTTGATAGAATTCACAAAACAAAGTCATTTTAATTTTTAATTTCCCTTCTTTCAGGGATAGAAGTGAAAGGAGGAGATTTTTTTTTCCATGTCTCAAAATTTCCTAATGTTGAACTAGATAAGAAATGAATGCAGGCAATTAACTATTATTAAGATTTCTTGTACTTGCTTTATGACAAAGACAAACAGAATGAAAACTTCTCTTCAGTACAGTTTGAAAATAGAATGTAGTAATGCATGATAAACCATGAAGCTTCAAAAAGACATCATAGTCTGAAAAAGAAAAGCCCTTCATTGGGTGACCTCCATCTTTGACCCTTTGTTGTCTAGCTCTAAAAGTGAGTCTCTTACTTTTGGCATGCCAGTCTTTTAAGATATGTGAGACTGAAAAAGGTTGAGAGGAAGTTTCTGGGTAATTTAACCATTTTATTAATAATGCCAATATGTTTACTAATAATAGGTTAGTTATTTGGTTGTCTTTCTCAGACCAAAGAAATCTCATGGTGGTGGACTCACAGTTTATATGCTCTAGGAAGAATAGATGTTCTTGAGGGTGGCAATCAATTCTGATTAGTTAACAATGAATGAAAAAATAAATGTTATAATAAGAGTTTGGGGCTATATTACAATGCAGGTCTTGGGGTACATGACTTGGATCACTCAAATACTGGTCAAAGACAAAGTTCCAAATCACCTATCTGACAAAAGTAAAGATTTACATTTTTGTAGACCTGTATGAGCAAACACAGCTAGAAGGACTAAGTTTAAACTTAGAATTTTTTAGGTACTCTAAATCACTATTGATCGGAGAAATCCAAAGTAAGGTACCACTACACACCTCTCAAATGGGCTAAGATGACAGGAAAAGATAATGACGAAGGTTGGAGGGGATGTAGGAAAACTGGGACACTGATACATCGTTGGTGAAGTTGTGAATTGATTCAACCATTCTGGAAAGCAATTTGGAACTATGCCCAAAGGACTATCAAACTGTGCATACTCTTTGATCCAGCAGTGTTTGAATCCCAAAGAGATCATAAAGAAAAGGACCCCACATATACAAAAATATCTGTGACAGCCTTTTTTTAGTGGCAAGAAACTGGAAACAGAGTGGACATCCATCAGTTGGAAAATGGCTAAATAAGTTATGGTATATGAATGTTATGGAATATTATTGTTCTATAAGAAATGATCAGCAAGATGATTTCAGAGGGGCCTAGAGAGACTTATATGAACTGATGCTAACTGAAGTGAGTAGAACCAAGAGAACATTGTACACAGCAATGCAAGCTTTGCTTGCTCAATTCTGATGGATGTGGCTCTTTTCAATAATGAGATGATTCAAAATTCCAATGGTCTTGTGATGAAGAGAGTCACCTACAAACAAAGAGAGGACTGTGGGAATTGAATGTGGTTCACAACATAGTATTTTCACTCTTTTTGTTGTTGTTTGCATTTTGTTTTGTTTTTCATTTTTTCCTTTTTGATCTGATTTTTCTTGTGCAACATGATATTTGTGGAAATATGTATAGAAGAATTGCATATGTTTAACATATATTGGATTACTTGGCATTTAGGGAAGGGGGTAAAGGGAAGGGAGAGAAAAATTTGCAACACAAGGTTTTGCAAGGATGAATGTTAAAAATTATCCATGCATATGTTTTGAAAATAAAAAGCTTTAATAAAAAAACTTAAAATTTATTTTGCCATCTTTGATTAGATCTTGGTCATCCTGGCTGGTTAAGGTTTTGAGAAAGATTTTCCTCACAGGTTGATTTCTGGATGAGGAAGTAGAAAAAGGAGAAAACCTTAGTGTTAATTCAATATTTAGTTACCAATACAAGAAATAATCATTCCCAGCTCATAATTCAGCTTGAAAAATTTCACTGCTTCCTTATTTATCATACAAAGTATATTATCAGGATTAATCAAATGATATAGCAATCCTGACAGTCTTTGCACTGCTTTAAAATGGTTGATAAACAAATATAAGAAATTTTCCTAGGTTTAAATCTTGCCACTATAATCCTATTTTTCTATCTAAGCCCAATACCAAAGCCTTTTGGTGAGGTATTGGTGCCCCTGCCAGCAGAACAAATTTTTTTGAGTTTTATATTAAGCTCACATGAGAAACAGCATGCTTTCATCCAAGGATCAATTTAAAGGATCAATTCAGAGAGATTTGTACTTAAGTTGACCATGGGGTAATATTTCTTTTTTTAGTCTAACTATTAAAAACTGTCTATTATAAAGTTAGAAAGGGGTTGTAATCTATTGGTGGAAGTGATACTTGAATTGATGAGATCACAGTTCTTTGAAGTGTTAAAGTTTTCTTTTTTTTTTTTTTTAATGCTAAATTGCATAATATAATCCTGCAATTCTTCTGTTGCTGATAACCTCAGGTATATATTTGCTTTCATCAAAATTGATATTACAATCTAGTTTTTTTTTTTTTAAAGGAGAACATAATAGGTGCTAAGTATTCATTTTACATGATAATGTGCCACAACTTTTCCTTAACACCAGGAGCATCCATCCATTTCTGTGTTGTGGATCCCCGTGGCAATTTTCCCTTACAAAGCAAACATTCCAGACTTTCTCTGCCATGCCTCACATAGCTTCCTCACCCTAAAAGTTTCAGAGTGTGAGCTTTGGTCAATAAATCAGTGCATGCCTGGACACTCTCTCCATTTCTGCATCACACTACTAGCTCATCCCTTTTGGCCCCTGGCCTTCCCTCCTCCCACCCCCCTCTGCAGAACAGCCACAGTACCTCTGAGCATTGTTAGGTTTTCCAACATGCTTTCCCCAAGGGGAGCTCCAGCTCAATCCTAACTTAAGTATCTCTCCACTCTCTAGTTTGGGGCCTCTGGTAATATACTGTCTAACTTGGCTGTTCCTGGCCTTAGTCCATGTGGATCAAGTATGGATCTGGGTAAGAGTGTCTCTTTGGGTTGTGGCAACAGCAAGATGGGAACATGGAAGGGAGGTGACTTGTCTGGCCTTAGACATCATTCCTCTACCCACGAAAGGCTTTTGAAGAACCCAGGTCACCCCAGGTGACTGGATCAATATGGAAAGTAATTATAAAAAGGGGTCCTGAGTTTAACTCAGATTTATCTCTTAGGATTGATAGAAAACTGGTCCCAGAGGCCTCTGCTGAGAACTTTTCTGGATTGTCTGAAAGGTGAAGAAGTGGATTTTTCTAAGAAAAGGAGATTCAGGATTGCCTGTCTCAGAATCAAGGCTCCTTGCCCTGGTGGAGTTGCTTAGGTTGTTAGGATGAAGGAGCCAATATGGCCCATTTCAGGAGTTAAAACTAAGGTTGCTGCTCTGACTGGGACCACCTGCCTCAGTCTATTTGGACCACACTGGGTCTTGGATTCTAGGAAGGAAATGTTGTAATTAACTGTATTCTAGTTCTTCCCACACTGCAAATGCACTCTGTTTGTGACTCCTTCTATTAACTAGTTAATTTCTCCCAAAACTTTCATTTTCAGGAAAGTGACTAGTCCAATCATGTCTCTTTGCTATTCCATGCTTTATTCCTGACTCTTCAAATTTTCTTTATCGTCCCTTCATTTCCTGGGTACTTCTCTCCCTCATCATTTCAGTTTCCCTCATTAGAATATAAATTTCTGATAGTCAGGTACTATTTTTCCCTTCTGCTTATATTTTTATTATGAATGATTAATGTGTATAATTAATTGTGAATTAATTAATTAATACATATGTAATATAATTATTGTGAATAATAATAATCCTTATTATAGGAATGGCACAAAATAAATAATTGGCAATTTCTTTTTGACTTTTTGACCTGAAACCAATGATATTGAAATTTCCCACCCAGCTCAGACCACTCCCACACTCTGAAATTTATACACATTTCCCCTTGAGGAATTAGGTCCATGAAGCACACACAGGTTCAGATCATTTGTTTTAGGAGGTGGACCAAAATGGTAAAGTAGAAATAGAAATTCACCTAAATTCTCCCAAATTCCCCTCCAAACAATTTTAAAATAACACTTCAAATTGAATTCCAGAGCAGCAAAATCAACAAAAATGCAAGAAAAACACTTTTCCAGTCCGAATAAATGTTAGGATGTTAGCCAAAAAAAGTCTGCCTCACTCAGTGGTAACTGGCCTGAAGTGGAGCATAATCTGTGTCTTTGCACCAGTAACAGACCCTGAAAGTGACTGCAGCTTTGGGAGCTCTTAGTCCACAAATAATAAGGGGATTGGACAAATGGTCAGAAAGAAATTAGAGGACACTCTTTGCTGGTTCTAAGTTTAAGACCCTGCTGCATTGCCTATACATACCATTCCTGATTGCAATCTCAAGAAGCCAGAGGGGAACAGGAGTCCTGGTCATAATTAAAGGGCAGAGAAGAATGCTTTTAGTCACTCATAGGAGAGCAGAGACCTAATCCCAATTCTAAGGCAAAAAGGAATATTTTTTGTGCTTGCAGCTCAAGGAGAGCAGGATCACAGTTCTACATTGCAGGCTCATGCTAATAGAGAAGAACAATGAATGAATGAATGAAATAATGAAGACCAGAGCAGAGACAGAGACAACAGTCACCACCTTGGAAGCACTGAAATCCTACAGACCTCCAGATCTAGCTCTGAAAATGGTAGAATAAAAAAATCTGAAGTTTGGGACAGAATCCCTATCCCCAGGAGAGCAGAGTACAACTTTACCATAAAGTTCAAAGTCAAAGCAATAGATTGAAAAAATGAGCAAACAATAACAAAACAACTTTACCAAAACAAAGTTACTATGGTGATAAGGAAGATCCAGACACAAACTCAGAATAAGACAATGTTGTCAAAACAGCTACAAGAAAAGCCTAAAAAAAAAAAAAAACCAAAAAAAAAAAAAAAAAACAACTAAATATAGGACCAACTAGAATTCCTGGAAAAGTTCCAAAAAGCTTTTAAATACCACACAAAAGAGGTAGCGGGAAAATTGGAGAAAGAAATTAGAAGAAAAAATTAGGGGAAAAAAGTTTACGTCTTCATGAAAAAGTACCCAAAAAGTACCAAAAAGAGAACAACATTAAAAACATAATTGAACAAATGGTAAAAGAAGCACAAAAAATAACTGACAAAAAGAACTTTAAATAGCAGAATTGGCTAAAAAGAAAAGAGGTATAAAATCTCACTGAAGAAAATTTCTTAAAAACTAGAATTGAGCAAGTGGAAGTTAATGACTCCATGACACATCTAGAAACAATAAAACAAAATCAAAAGAATGAAAAAAAAAAGAAAATATGAAATATCTCACTGGAAAAACAATTGACCTGAAAAAATAGATCATGAGGAGATAATTTAAGAATTATTGGACTACCTGAAAGCTATGATCAAAGAAGGAGTCCAGGCATCACACTTCAAAAAGATACCAAGGATAGACACTAAATGGCACAGCGAATAGAGCACTGACCTTGAAGTCAGGAGGACCTGGATTAAAATCCAGCCTCAGACACTTATCATGTCTTAACTGTGTGACTCTGGACAAGTCACTTAACCCCAATTGCCTCACTAAAAAAAAAAAAAAAAAAGAAAAAAAAGAAAGAAAAAAAAGAAAAAGAAAGAAAGAAAAGAAAAGAAGATACCAAGGAAATGTCATGATGTCTTAGAACCAAAGGATAAAATATAAATTGAAAGAATCTACTGATCATCTCTTAAAACATATCCCCAAAATGAAAACCTTAGGAATATCATAGCCAAGTTCCACAGCCCACAGGTCAAGGAGAAACTATTGCAAATAGCCAGAAAGAAACCATTCAAATATTTTGGAGTCACAGTCAGGATCACACAAGATTTAGCAGTTTCCACATGAAAGATTTAGAAGGCTCATAATATAATATTCTGAAATGCAAAGGAGTTAGGATTACAACCAAAAACAGCTTACTCAGCATACTGAGTACAATCCTTCAGAGAAAAAAAAAATTTAATGAAATAGAGGATTTTCAAACAGTCCTGGTGAAAAGACCAAAACTAAATGGAAAATCTGACTTTAGAATACAAGATTCAAGAGAAGCATAAAATGATAAAAATGAAAGAGAAATCATAAGGGATTTAATCAGCTTAAACTGTTTCAGTTTAAGTGTCTGAAATATAGACAGGGCTATATTTCATGGAAATATAGATTAAAATTAATTGGAAACTAGATAATCTAATTCTAAAGAATAAGTGGACCAAAGGACAATCATAGAAACAAACAAAAAACAAACCCAATTTCATTAAGGACAATAAGGAAATAACATATTAAAATATATGAGATGAAGCCAAAGCAATTCTTAGGGGAAAATTTATATCTTTATATACTCACATCAATAAAATAGAAAAAAAAACCGATCAATGAATTGGCCATGAAACAAACAAAAAACAAAAAGAATTTTAAAATTCACAATTAAACACCAAATTGGAAATCCTAAAAATCAAAGGAAAGATTAATAAGATTGAAGGTAGGAAAACCATTGAGCTAATAAACAAAGAGCTGATTTTATGAGAAAGAAATAGATAAATTATTGGATAATTTAATTTTTTTTTACAAAGAAGAAAACTTATTAAAAATCATAAGGGTTAATTCACTACCAATGATGATGAAATTAGAGCAATTATTAGGAACTATTATGGCCAATAAATCCAGCAATTTAAGTGAAATGGATGAATGATTACAAAAGAATAAATTGTTCAGACCAATAGAAGAAGAAATAAAATAGCTAAATAACCTTATTTTAGGAAAAAATTTAATAAGGCATCAATGGGTTACTTAAGGAAAAAATCCTTAAGACTGATTGAATTCTACCAAACATTTAAAAAGCAATTAGTTCCAATACTATATAAACTAATTGTGAAAATAAGCAAAAATTCTACCAAATTCCTTTTATTACACAAATATGGTGTTAATGCCTAAGCCAGCAAGAGCAAAAACAGAAAGAGAACTATAGACCAATTTCCCTAATAAATATTGATGCAAAAATTAAAAAAAAAAAAAACACTAGCAAGGAGATTTCAGAAATATATCACAAAGATCTTATATTATGAACAGGTGGGATTTATAACAGGAATGCCAAGCTGGTTCAATATTAGGAAAATTATCAACAAAACTTAACAATTATCAGCAAAACTTATCAACAATAACAAAAATTAAAAAACTATGTGATTACCTCAAAAGATGCAGAAAAAGCTTTTTTTAAAACAATAAAACACAGTATTCATTCCTATGAAAAAACATTAGAAGCTATAGAAACAAATGGTGTTTTCCTTAAAATAATAAGTAGTATTCATCTGATATCATCAACATACACAATCTGCAATAAGGAAACAAAACTATCATTCTTTGCAGATGATATAATATAGCATACTTAGAAAATCCTAGAGAGTTAACAACCAAAAAATAGTGGCAGTTAAAAAAAAAAAAAAAAACTTTAGCAAAGTTATAAGATACAAAATAAATCTACAGGATACAAAATACAGTATCAGTCTTTCTTTTTCATAACAATAAAATCCAGAAGAAAAATATAGAGAAATTCCATTGAAAATAATTGCAGATAAGATAAAATATTTGGGAGTCTACCTGCTAAGACAAATTCAAGAACTATATGAATATAATTACAAAATACTTTTCTACAAATAAAGTTAGATATAAACAATAGGACATCAAAGAAAAAGGAAAGGACCCATATGAACAAAAATTTATAACAGCTCTTTTTGTGGTGTCAAACAATTGGAAAATGAGGGGATATCATTCAACTGGGGAATGGCTAAACAAGTTCTGGCATATGATGCAATTTGTGCTATAAGCAATGAGGAGGAGAAAGAAAAGGAGGAGGAGATATATACCACAAGTATTTCAATCCTACTTGATTTTCACTGGCCATTCTAGCTTTTCCCAATAGTTCAACTCCTTGAGCCTATCTGGATTCCTTTTTATCCTTATCTAGACTCAGTTTCCCAGTTTTTCTTCTATTCCAGACTTTCTCTAGTTATCTTTCTGATTCCCACTCAATGCTACTTCATATCTTTTTAGTTCAAACTTTGATTTCATTCTCGAATGGTGATTTTTTTGACCTCTATTCCTGTTTCCAGTGTTTAGCTTCCCTACCTGTGCAGTGCATAATCATCTTTGACAGTTCAGCTATAAACCCAGTCCTAGTCAATGGTAATCTACTGGATAATTGCACTTGGTTCATAACATCACAATAAATAGAAGACAATTTACCTGCTTTATAAAGTGCTGTTTAAACCATAAAGTGTCATGCTAATTTTAACTTACATTTAAATGGTCCATGTTCAGTTGTTTCATCCCATATTCTTTAGTGCCACTAGAACAAAATATGAACTTGTTTTGTTATTTAAAGAATGATATTAAAATAATGTTCAATGATGAGAAAATATTATAAAACAAGATAATCTCAAGCATTTAAGAGTAAAATCCAAATCCTAACAGAGGCTTGCGGTAGTTATGCTCCTGGCAGTACTGGCACTGTCTTTTGAAAAGATTTCTAAAGATAGGCACTTGTCCTCTTGCTAATATCCAACAGAGAAACAGGTTTTACAGCTTTATTTGATCTCTTCAAAGAGCTGGAGAGGGATTAGAAATGGGGTTGGGAGAACTGTTTCTTACAAGGTAAGATCCATTTTTTTCAGAAGTAAAATGAAATCCCATTGATGGAGCTGTCCTGGGGGCAGGGGGATTAGAAAACAACATAATTAATATATCTATTTCAGCTGTCTATTCCTAAATCAATTATGCAGTGAGCCACAGAGTTGTCATTTTGGCCAAAATATATTAATCCCGTTATTTTATACATGAATATGGTCTGAAAACTGTTATGGTTAAATGAATTCTTCCTCATTTCCTCATGGTAGCTTGATCCAGGGGCAGCCAAGTGGCACAGTGGATAGAGTACCAGGATTGGGTGTCAGGAAAATTCATCTTCATGAGTTCAATCCCGCTTTAGACACTGTAAACTTAGACAAGTCACTTAATCTTGTTACCTTCAGTTTTCTCATCTGTTATATAAGCTGAAGAAGGAAATGGAAAACTACTCTAATATCTTTATCAAGAAAACCCCAAAGGGATCATAAAGAATTGGACTCAACTGAAAAGTGACTGAACAGCAAAAAAGGTGTGATCATTAAGAATTATTCTCATAGGCCTATCTATCCAAGAGCTTCCTCTCCAGGAGAGACAGTATTAGTATAATGCTAGAGGACTGGACTTTCAGTCAAAAAAGACCTGAGTTCAAGTGCACATAGTAACTGTATAATCTCAGGCCTACTGCTGTAGGCCAAAGTTTCTTAAACTATGAGTTATGAACTGTGGGCTCATGTAACTTAATGTGGGGGTCATGAAATTATTGTTTATTAGTAAATATTTGGTTTGCTTATCTATTTTAAACCTATATACTTGAGGTCATGTAAAAATTTCTCAGGTGAAAATGGGTCCTAAGTAAAAAAATTTTAAGAAGCCCTGGTCTATAACAGGATGATTTCAGAAAGGCCTGGAGAGACTTATGTGAACTGATGCTGAGTGAAAAGAGCAGAACCAGGAGATCATTATATACTTCAACAACAATACCACATGGTGATCAATTTTAATGGATATGACTCTTCAACAATGAGATGAACCAAATCAGTTCCATTTGTTCAATAATGAATAGAACCAACTACACCAGCAAAAGAACTCTGGGAAATGAATTATGCTCATAGAATTTCTAATCCCTCTGTTTTTGTCCATTTGCATTTTTGATTTTCTTCACAGGTTAATTGTACATTATTTCAAAGTCCGATTCTTCTTCAGCAACAAAATAATTGCATGGATATGTATAAATATATTGTATTTAATATATACTTTAACATATTTAACATGTATCGGTCTACCTGACATCTGGGGGAGGGGAGGGGAGAAAGAGGGGAAAAATTGGAACAAAAGGTTTTGCAATTGTCAATGCTGAAAAATTAGCCATGCATATATCTTGCAAATAAAAAGCTATAATAAAAAAAGAAGCTCTGATCTAGGAAACTCTGTAAGACTATGAATTGCTACAGAAGTCAATGTACCAATTGACCTACAATGGTACATAAAGTTTCCTCATCCAGGATATTTGTTGTCAATAACATCACAGATCTAGTCCTCATCTCCTTCCTTTTTTTCAAAACCAAAATCATCTGGGATAAGGAAAATAAAGAACTGCAGTTGGATAGGCCTATTATATTTCTTCTAATGCCATAGGATCATAAACTTAGAGCTGGAAGAGTCCTATATCCCTATATAAACAAAGAACTGAGGCCCAGTTATCCAACAAGATACTAAAATAGCATGGCAAGAATTTGAAAATAAGTAATTTTTGATCTAATAAATATTCTTTCTACTGCATACCATACTTCTTTCCAATGAAAGTGATAGATTTAAAAATGTGATTATACTTAGGTTTGAATAGATTAAAGAAGGAGCAAAAATTTGAATCATAATATCATTAAGGCAATCTTTCAAACTTTCATTATCCATGTCACACACTTAGTGTGTATATATGTGGAAAAAGTGATGATGTATGGGGCAAGTATTGGGACTACATATAGAATACCAATTATAGAGAAAATATAATCTTTTTCTTGTCTCAAAAATACAGAAGGGGAATAAAATTTTATATATAGATATATTATTGAAAACTAAAAAACAAATTCAAAGAAAAACACAAATATACTTACATATAGCAGATAAACAAAAAAAAAAGCTAAGTTACAGTACAGTTAGAAGGAAGTAAGTTGGTTTCTGAATAGATGAAGTTTCTGCTGGGAAAGAAAAGTGGAGAATTAAAATGATATCCTGATAATTCACAATATATAGGATACCTAAAATTAAATGTTTAATATTTTGATTTGAATTATTTAAATAGGGCCTCTATCTTAATCATCATTTTTACCCGTCTAAAGTCTGGGAAATGAGGATGACATCATTAAACAAGTGGATATATCTGAGGAAATAGTGTTGGGAACATATGTCTAAATTTGTTAGCAAATAATACTAAGCTCTTCAACAAAGTTGAACTTTGTTCTCAGGTTTTAACTCATAGAATTATGCTTCATGTACTTATACTTGAATCATCATAGGCTTTCTTGTCTGCAGTATCGCTACTAAATAAGGTGAATAGGATTGTGGAAAGTATAACAAGGAAGATAAGCTTGCAAGTGGCCATGTCAGAAAAAGCATTGGTCAATTTTTCATGCATACTGCCTGAGTTAAGATAAAAGATATTTTCACCTGCATGATGCAGTATGGAGCTTCTTACATACTTAAAGTGGTCTACTTTCAACTGCTTGTTCTTCAATTTCCTAGAAAATGTGTATAAATTATGTGCTAATTACTTCCTACTTGTAGATCAAAGATACAGACTAGATTGTATGCATATGTTTTGTTTCTGCATTCTCTAAAAGTAGAAAGATTAGTAGATACCTTCCTGTTCTTTTCTCCCTACTTTTCATTCCACACCCCAACACACATACACACACACACACACACACACACACACACACGCACACAAACACGCACAAGATTATGGCTATAAATATTTTATAAGAATCCTTCAATAATTTGGTATTTAATTTTTTCCATCTTATATTTGGATAGTGTCTTTTCATTTAGTTGACACATTTACATAGATATTCTGGTTTTCAGAAGTACTATTAGACATTAAAATTTTTATTATTTATTTTTAAAATCATTAAAAAATTTTTTAAAGTTCCACATTCTATTCTTCCTCCCTCCTGCCACTATCCCTGCCCATTGAGAAGCAAGAGAATACACATATGGAATCATACAAAATGTAATTTTTTTGGCTATATAACCTTTTTTTTGTTCTTGGAGATTTGGAAGAGGAAAAGGTATGTTCATCTACTGTTTAAATGAAAAGATGCCAAAAACACATTTCTATACTAGTCATTATTAGAAATTTTTGATGATGAATTACTTTCACAGTATCAGGGTTACCATTTTGTTGTAGGGGCATGACAAGAATACTAGTCAAGCTCTTAAGAAGTTCTTAACCTTTGTGTCATGGATCCCTTTGGCAGTCTGGTGAAGCCTATCGACTTCTCAGAACAATGGTTTTTTAAATGCATGAAATAATTATGAATTCTTTTTAATTTATTAAAACAAAATAAGTTCATAGATCAACCTGAAGTTAAAAATCCTTGCTTCAAGCTTCAGTTTTCTTATTTATGATAAGAGGAAATTGGGTTACATTATTTACTGGGTCTCTTTCAACTTTAACATTCTATGATTGATCTATATAAGAGCCCATTAGAGCCCATTTCTCAATCTTGAATTCAGATACTTTATAAAACATATCTAAAATTCTGAAAGAAAGAGGGGGAAAAGTGTAGCTGTTGAGGTTAGAGATTAGGCTCAATGTGCTTTATCTTCCCTGTTCTTTGCCACTTAATGTGGAACTCAAATTGTGTTCTAGTGCAAGTTAAGTGAAAGCATCTCAAAGGCTTTATTCATGGTGACTCAATTGAAACACTTTTACAGGTATGGATTTTCTAGTTCATTCACAATCCTGATGATTATAAATTTCATCCCAAATTCCTCCCCCTCCCCCCACCATTTGGAATAACTGTGAGACAAACTATCTAAATTATGTAGATAGCTCTTGGTGAATTAGCATGGAGAATGTCTAACTTAAAAAATATATATAATGAAACCCCTTCCTAGATTTAATCTTTAACTTCAGGTCGTGGACATAACTCCTAACTTACTGAATAATTAATACCCCAACCAAATGATTAAGTCAAAGAAACCTGAACTGTCTGGCCTAAATCCAACACTCTGAATTCCATAGAATGTGGCATTCAGAATTTGATGGCAGGTTACTTTCATATATTCAAAAGAAAAAAGTGCCCAGTAAATGAACTTCCTCAATAGTTTCTACTGCCACTGATAAGTAATTATGTTAAATAGTCTTTAACCAGAAAAAAAAAAAAAAGATTAGGTAATTTTTTATAACTTTCACAAAGTCAGATCTTAAGATTTGTACTGTGGAATCTGACAGTTCTCTCTGAGCAATGGTATACTTTCTTCAGAAAGTCAAATAATGATCAAGATCAAAATAACTTACCTTGCATAGACAAATAATATCCTAGCCAAAGAATACATTATTGTGAGTAATTCAATTTGCCAAAAATTATATTAAGTACTGGGACTGTACTCACATGGATGTAAGAGATGTTGCAAAGATAAACTTGGCAATGGAGGATAACAACTAGATGAAGGGATGAGGGAAAGGGAAATACAAAAGATCATAATAATTTAGAACTGGTGCAAGCCTCATCAACTCACTATTGCAGTAGCCTTCCAGTTGGTCAACCTGTTTCAAGTCACTCCCCACTCTAGTCAGTTCTCCACTCAGCTATCAAATTAATCATCCTAAAAAAAGTAGATTTGACCATCTGACTTAGCCTATTCTCACTGCCTTTGGCAAATTTCAGCGGCTCCCCATTATCTTCAGGATGAAAATCCTCTGACTTTTAAATTCTTTTAACAATTCCCAGCTTTTTAGTTTCCTTCTACCTTAATTACTCTGGTGTACTCTGTGAACCAATGACACTGGTCTCCTTGCTCTTCCTTGGAAAAGACAAGGCATTTTCTGTTTCTGAAGATTTTTACTGGCTATTCCTTGTGTCTTAAACTCTCTTTTGATTTCTCTTCTTGGTTTCCCTGACTTCCTTCAAGTCTCAATTAAAGTCTCACTTTCCAATCCTCCTTAATGTTAGTGTCTTCCCACTAAGATTATCTCCAATTTATCCTGTAGGTCTTCTTGTTGTTTGATCATTTTAATCATGTCTGACCCTTTGTGCCCTCATTTAGAATTTTCTTGGTAAAGATACTGAGGTGATTAATTATTTTACAGATAAAAAAATCGAGGCAAATAAGTTTAAGCGACTTGTCCAGGGCCACACAGCTAGTGTCTGAGGCCAGACTTGAACTCAGGTTTTCCTGACTTCAAGTCCAGTTTTCTATCCATTGGCCAACCGTATGTCCTACCTTCTATATATCTTGAGATATACAGTTCTTTGCATTAGAATGAAAATGGTTGAAAGCAGAAACTGTTTTTTGCTTCTCTTTGTATCTCCATTGCTTAGCACAAAGCCCAGAACAAAGTCGGTATTCATGTATTCATGCTTGTTAACTCAATTTGACCTGTCTTGATCTATCTTGAATTGAAGTCCTTTGATTCCAAATCCAACTGATTTCTACTATATTATAATAACTTTGAAGTTATGTTTTTGACTGGCTGTAGGGATAATCTTATCTTCCACAGAACAAAGGACTTATAAGTGGGGCACATTTGGGGAAAAATTCTGTTTTGGATTTGATGACTTTCTAAAGTCATGAGGGGAACATCCAGGAACAATGAGGGGAACATCCAGGAAATCGACAGTATAGAGATGGAAGTGAAGAGTGAGGTTAGACCTAGAAATGTAGATATGGGAGGCATCTGCAGAGAGGCAGTGCTTGATCCCATGGGCAAATATTAGATTACCAAGAAAGTTAATATAGAAAGAATAAAAGAAATCAATTGGGGTCTATCTCAAGCCCAAATGCTATGTAAAATGGGTAATCATTTTAGTATCCACAAATGCAAAGCATTATTTATTTGTGAGGCATCATAACATAGAACAAATTGTTATCTGGAGCTAGAAAGACCCTTTTATGTCAATTTATCCAGGAGTTCTTAAGCTGGTTTCCATAAAGTTGGTGGGTTTTTTTTTAATATTATGAAAGTTATATTCTAATACAATAAGCTTTTTTTTGGCAATCATACATTCTACTGTATGCATATAAAAATACTAATCTAAGAAAGGGAAAATAGGCTTTACCAGACTGTATAAGGATCCATGATACTGTGGACATAATCTCCATGATGTTTGTACTAACCAATTAAATATAACAGAGCTTCCCTTTTTTACAGGAGAACTAGACAACAGAGAAACACAATATTCACCAATCAGGAGGACTTATGAAGCCCAAAGCTATTTGACATACCAGTGATTCTTTGCAAGTAAACTTTGGCTGAATACAGAAATGCGTGCAACTGCTAAAATCAATTTTGACTAGCTCAGAGAGAATAGAAGATATCTTGGTTTATAACTTATCCAAAGAGAAGCAAATATCTTGTTTTTTCATTTGTTGTGTTTGCAGATGTCTTCCTAGACTCCCCACTTTCCTGAAATTCAGATCTATTGTATTTCTCTCTTAGCCTCCCCCATTTAGCCATAAATACCTCAAATAGTCATAAGTATCTCAACTATGTGTATATATCTCACCTTTTCCCCATTCCTCTTTGGGCAACTTTGTCTCTCACCACTCCAGCTTTCAAATTTCTTTCTCTTAGGCAATAAATATTGTTATAATATGTGTAAACTGTGATTTAGCTCATCCTAGCTCCTCTTTTTGGAATTGGGGTTTCTTCTATTTTACCAATTCACAAGGATATTTATTTTAACGATACAAAAAAGATGAATGACCCCTAAATTAATCCAACCTACTAATTTTATAGAAACTAAAGTCCAAAGATTACACAGCTAATTGGTAACTAACCTTGAGCATGCTACATATAGCTTAATGGTAGGTAAGGTTACTATTCATATTCTCTATTTCTTTCAGCAGTCATTATTGAGTGTCTAGGATAGATTTAAGTGACAAATGACTGGAAATGGTAATCAGCACCATAATTACAATCTAGACTAATAATTTATAGTACTACAAGAAAGGGTCTATATTTAATGATCGCTCACATTTATATAGTACTTAAAAGCTTACAAAAGTGACTTTCTAATAACAACCTTATGAGGTAGGTTGTACAATTATTATTATCATCCATTATAGATAGGGTGAAACTGTAGTTCATGGAATGTAAAGATTTATCCATAGTCATATTATTATAGGTATAAAACTTGAAGGACATTAAAGTCTCATCTAGGTCACCTTCCTTTTACATAAGAGGATAAAAACCCACAAAAGTTAAATGATTGCCCAAGTTCCTACAGACTACTAAGTGACAGAACCAGGACAAGGGGACCTTGGACTTAAAAGTCTTGACTATTTTCATAGAACCATGCTGCTTCCCTCAAACTCAAATCTTCTCACTCTAATTCTCTTACTTTTACTCTTATACCAAGCTTCATTTCTTAGCATAATATGATCCACAGGTTTACTTTTATGTATATACACATTCTTGAGAGATTATTTTTTTCTGACAATATCTTTGTATCCCTGATTTAAAATGTTTTGATTTGTATGTACTTCAATTGATTATGTTGTTTTTCAGTCATTCCAATGGTATCCAATTCTTCATGAATCCATCTAGAATTTTCGTGGCAAAGATATTGGAGTGGTTTGCCATTTTCTTCTCCAATTCATTTTTACAAATGAGGAACGTAGAAAAATAAGGATAACTGACTTGATCACGATCATATAGCTAGTAAGTGTCTGAGGCCATATTTGAACATCAGACTGAGCATTCAGTCTACTATGCCTGGCATTCCATTGACTATATACCTGGATAATTTGGAAATAAATTTCTTGTTTTCTAATGTTAAAAAAAAAAAAAAAACCCTGAAATTTAACATTCTTTAGTTAACATATGATTGTCATTTTGGCTGGCTTTTGATTCTTCTGCCAAAAAAAAAAATAATTGTCACTTTTTCCTTGCTTTATAATGTTAGATTTGTCCTGTATTTGAGAAATTTGCAATAACTCTATTAGTAATGTCATAGCCCAACAACTTCATTAAAGAATGAGACAAAAACAACAAAAAAAGGATCCACACCTATAAATATTCAAAGCAGAACAAAGCTCTGGAAATAAGGATGTGTCTGACAGTTGGGAAAGAAATAAACAAGTTAGATGGAATATGGATATATTATATCATCAGAGTAAGAAAATTCAGAGAAAAATGAGAAGACTTATAAAGTTAAGCAAGCAGTTTAAAGAACAAATATAATGACTACAGTACTGTAAATAAAACAAATGCTAAAGTCAACAAAACTTAGGCCCAGATCAAAATTTTAAAGTTAAAATACAAATCCTTAGAAATCAAAATAGAGGTAAAAATTACCTAGAAGTGACTAAGTGACTCAGTGGATAAAACTCTAGGCCTTGAGTCAGAAAGACCTGAATTCAAATATGATTTCAGATCCTTACTAGATGTGTGATCCTTGACGTCACTGAGAAAGAAATGGAAAATCATTCCAGTATCTTTGCCAAGAAAACCACATGGTCAGTGTTGGTGTGCAATGGTCTATGAGGTTACAAATAGTCAGACACAACTGAACAATAACAATCACACTATCAAGATAAGTTTGCTTTGGGGTGAGAGAGGGGAAGGAAGCATATACTTTCTGAGGAATTTTATTTCAGTGTTTGTTGTGATACCTCTGCAGTGTCAAAGCTAAATATTTAAGTTTTTAAAAAAATATCGAGTTAAATCATAAATCAAAATGAAATATAAATGGAAGCAGTATTTCTTAGCCTGTATTATTTAAACATAAAATCCAATATATTTAAACATCTCACTAGACTGTTTTCTACAAAAAAGGCTTTCACTCAACTTTTATTTTTGTTTACTAATGTCTTAAATTGAACTTTTCCTAGTATTTATCCAAAAAGGAAATGGGTGGTGAAAGAACACAGCCTTGTATGTGAACATGTAGGAATTCTCTTTGTGTTCACCTCTCTAATCCCATGCTTCCAAAGCTGTGCTGTCCTACATGTGGGTAGGACTGGGGCAGAAAGGGGAAGACTTGGAGGGAGTATAACTATTGATTCTGTCTGCTGAATGCATATTCTTTTCTTTCATTACATGAGTTGTCTCTGGCCAATTGCCATGCAGTAAGTGTTCCTATTTCAGTGATCAAGAAAAAATTTTACTTTCAGCACAAAAATGTCCTTACAAAGTTGTTGTGCATAAAGTACTATGTAACTAATGGAAAACTGTATGTATTTTCTTTCATAGTATTTTAAAATAATATTGGGTTGGGAAGGGAAAGATTATCCCTTTTAAGAATATAAATTCCATAACTTAAAAACTTGCACGGTGATTTATATATAAAGAAACAGATCTGGAGAGGTTAAGTAACTTCAAAGGTTAGGAAGAATGAGGGAATTAGAGTGAATTAAGAAAGCTAGTTGCCAGGGCAACTTGGTGGAAGGAAAAGATAGTGATATGCTATATAGTGATCTGCACCTAGCATTGCTTTAATCTTTCTTTTCTCTTTGTCTGATTTTTCAAGAACAAGAAGAATAGGGAGAGTGCAGTGATAGTTTAGGATAAACTGCATGGAATATAGGACAAAAGCTTACATCTCTATAGTATTAAAAGTTCACAAAAGTCATTTCCTCATTATAACCCTATGAGCTAAATTGAACAATTATTATCACTAATTTATGGTTCATAGGAGTTAGGAGATATCTATGATAATATGAGATTTGCCTAATCTCATATTATCATAGATATGAATTTAGAAGGACCTTAAGTGTCATCTAGGTCACCTTCTTTGTCTTACTGAAGAAACTGAAACCCAGAGAGTTCAAATGCAAAGAAAATAGAGAGCAGAATGAAAAATATAGTTTGTCAGAATCAAAAGGAGAGAGAGGAAAAAACATGTTTTCTATTTTCTAAGTTGAAAGTAGGTAAGTAAAAATTGAAATGAAGTTACCTGTATGCCGTTATTTTTGTTTGTTTTTTGATGCAAAGTTTTTTTTGACACCCTGAAACACTTAAGCCAGTATCAAAGTGTTGAATAGTTATACTCTGCATAATGCTGTTTTAACCAAAGTTACTTTTCAATGAAAATATTATAATTATTAATAAAATATCACCAAACTTTCCATAATATAATTTGGTTGATTTTCTCAGACACAAAGCAAGTAATTATTCCTCACTCAGTGTAATGAACTTCCCTTAGCATCAGTCTTTTTTTTTTTTTCACAACACTATTCTTACAGCATTGTTTTTCTTCTCCCTCCCTTCCATAGAATGTATGTTCCTTGAAGCTAGTGACTATTTTCATGTCATAGAGGATAGAGTGAAGGGATTAAAATCAGGAAGACATGGAATTGAATCTTATTTTAGTTACTTACTAGCAATGTGGCTTTAGTAAGCTACTGACAGATAATTAATCAATTGACAAGCATTTATCAAATGCATACAGTGTGCCAGGCACTTTGCTAAACCTTATGAGTATAAATGAAGGCAAAATTTCTTACCTACAAATTGGGGATAATAATAGTACCTACATCCCTAGGTTACTCAGAGAATCAAATGAGATCAAATCTCTCTCTTTTTCTCTTTTTCCATATACCTATATATAGAAAATCTTTATCTTTATCTGTTTCTCTCCATATATATGCATATATATAATATAATATCTATCTATATATAGCATTTTAAAAAATCTTAATGAGCTATATAAACATTATTTATATTATTATTTATAACATGATATTATTTTCTTCATCATTTAGCATCCTATAAAAATTGGAGATTTTTCTTTTGGCTAGAGTACAACCAATTATAAGTATGATATCATGCTATGACAAATGAATTTGTTCCTTTGTGTCCTTGAGGATTTCTTTTAATCCAAAACAAACACTAAAAACTATTAAATCTCTTCTCAAAAAACAAAATCTTCAACAAAGATTTATGGTACTCCCTCCAATGACATAGATCAAAATTTTTCTTTCTAACTATGTAGATGGTCTTTCTTCAGATAATCTTTCAATGTTTATTAAGTATCTACTATATGCCCAGCACTGTGCTAAGCACTGGAGTTACAAAGAAACGCAAAAGATAGTCTTTACTCTCAAGGAGTTTACAACTTAATAGAAGAACTACAGGACTTAAATTTTATTATTGTGCATCATAGTCATCTGCTGAGGAGGCTCTCTGATCCTAGCTAAACTGGTTCTCAAATGGTAGACCTATCAGCAATTCTATCCTCAAGACCTTAATAGAGTGCAGATCTATTGCAATAGTCTTGGAGAACCTGAGGTTGCCTCATGCCATAATGAAACCATGAATTTGATTGGTAGATGAGAAGAATCATTTACAGAAATATAATTTATATAGTTTTTTCTTTTTGTGTCTCAAAGCTCTGGACAGATATGATTAAATCTAACTTTTTTCCTAGATTGTGGGGTGTAAAATCCTGTACTTCAAATCTAAAAAAATCTAGATTCAGACCATACTTCTGACATTTACTATGTGACCAATCCAATGACTTGTAGATTAAAACTGACACATACACACATACACACACTACATATTTATGTATATATGTGTGTGTGTGTGCATGGGTAAGATTACAGATTTGTGGAAAAAGTAAAATCTCACCTAGATTGTAAGCATTTTGAGAGCAAGGATCGCTTTATTTCATGTTTTCCCAGTACCCAGCTCAATGCTATGTATGTATGTAAGTCTAATCAATGCTTGGGGGTTCTTTTTATCAAAATTCTACTAAATAATCTGGTGAGGGAAGTTATAGTGGATGTGATGAGATTAGATTCAGGGAAACAAATGAGGAAATTAGAGTACATGGTGGTCAGGGAGTTAGATGATGAGGTTAGTGTCAGGTTTGGGGTTCAGGGAACTAAATAAAGAGGTTTGGCTCTCCTAAATCCCCTTGAGCTTCGCGCATGGGTAAGGAGTTTTGGGAACTCCCTTCTGACAGTGCAAAGATCCTCCATAAAGGAATTTACGAACCCGAAAAGCTAGACTGCTAAAAAGAAGTTTATTATTGGCATTGGGAAGTCAGCCTTTGCTATGCATGAATAGAAAGACTGAATTCCTTAGTAGCAAGGTTCCGGCAGGGAAGTAAAGTTTCTAGTAGAGAAATCCCAACAAAAAGATATAAAGTAAGGTCCAGACAGAGACCTTACTTTAAGGTAAAGTCTTGTTAGGGAAATAGGTGAGGATAAAGAGAGGTTAACACTAAAAGAGACTATCATCCAAGTGGGAAGAAACTTGCTATGCCAAGAAGAGAGATTCCTTGGCATATTAGGTCCTCTGCAAAGAGAGGGTTTAAGATTGGCTCTTTTTATAAGCTTTGGCTACAAGCTGGGGATTGCTCTTGATGGGGCTGGGTACAGCTTGAACAAAATTTGAATAGAATTAAATGAGTCTCTTTAATTCAGTAGGAAGCTTAATCAGTAGTGAGTGTTACCAATGGGGGTGTTGTAGGTCTCTCAGGATCTTTTACAGAGGCCAGGATTCAAGGAGAATCTGTCCTTCAAGGAGTTTTAGAGAGTTTCGGAGCTCCTTTCAAATGGACTTTGGGCTTGGAATCAGGAATATAGGAAGAGATGAATTCATATTCTCTTTGTCTCTGTCTCTCTGTGTCTCTCTGTCTGTCTCTTTCTATGTATCTTTCTCTCTCTGTCTCTGTCTCTGTCTCTGTCTCTCTCTCCACCCTTAATTACATATACATATGTACTTACATATAGAGAGAGAAGGGAGAAAAGAGAGAGAGAGGGAAGGAGACATCTCTGTCTCTGAGAAAGATTATTTGTATCACTAGAACTTTTCTGCACTGATAAAATCATAACTCTTCAATCCTTCAATGTTGACATATGTCTCTGTGAAGTACATACATAAGCATTCTTTCTCATGTTGATTTTCTAAGAACCCTAAGACACAGAAATGTTCTATTTTTTCTGTCACAAATATTATTAATGGGAAAGCTAGTAGGATAAATCGGTTACCTGGTTTCTTAGTCTAAAATGCTATCTAATAACTATTGATTTCTAGTGTATGGATTTTTTTGTCACTTTATTTGAATTTTGTCACTCCAGTCCCCATCAAACCTGTAACAATATAGAAATTATTCCTTGTGACTTGAGGCAGTGAAATAAAAACATTTTTAATATGCTTAAAGTGTTTTGATTCTGGAATCAAAATAAGAAATGGAAAGGATACCAAGACCTATCAGAATAGGGATAAGGAGTAGACTTGAGATTTCCTTGGTATTGGAACATTCAGAGGAGGAAACTCTTTTTATCTCAGAACTGTCTGCAACTTATAATCTAACAGAGTTGATTGAGAAGTAAGTGTATTATTCAGGAAAGAAGAGAGAGAGAGTCAGACAGACAGAGATATAGAGAGACAGTGAAAGACAGACAGAGAGAAAGATAAATAAACAGACAGACAGAGACAAAAAGAGAAGAAGAGAAGGACAGAGGAGAGGAGGGAGAGAGGGAAATATTTTGTCATACAAAATACAGAGAAGACCTCTATTGCATAGAGATTTGCAGTTTCATTTATAATGCTTTTTATCTGTCTGTCCTACAATGTGTATATTCAAATGCCCTTTCTATTTGGTACTTGTTAAGAATACAAAATTTTTTTTAAAAGCAAAAACAAGATTATGATGGCCATCCTATAAAAAAGAAGCAAGACTTCTGCTTAGACCCTAGGGAAGTGAAGCT
The DNA here is from genome assembly GCF_016432865.1 of Antechinus flavipes. Taxonomy (NCBI): domain Eukaryota; kingdom Metazoa; phylum Chordata; class Mammalia; order Dasyuromorphia; family Dasyuridae; genus Antechinus; species Antechinus flavipes. Next base: position 182,534,512 of record NC_067400.1, on the reverse strand, counting down.
TCTCATCCCAGTGGAATCCTATCCTCTAGCCTTCAATTACTTCAGTAGATTAGGAGATAGGTAGGTAGTGTTATCTAACTCAATGTCTGATCTTAGTGTCATTGCTGAGTCAGAGTACCTTTTGAAGTAGTTTTCCATCAGAGTTCATGTCAGCTAAGGATTCAGAGTTTAACTATGGGCACTATTTACTTTTGGAGAAAGATGAGAGGTTTGTTTTGCCAATTAAATCCACCCACTTAAAAGAATGAATAATAAAGCCTTCTTTGACATGTAGGAAAAACTTGGCACCTTTTGAGTCCAGTAACACAAGACAATAAAGCAGAGTATTAAATGCTGACTTATACAGAACAATGCTTATTGCCACTGAGGCTAGTATAGCCATATTCTTAGATGTAGATCTGATATTCATTTCCTTGTATATTACAAATTACTAAATGTTGTGTTATAGATAGAGGCGGGGGAGGGAAAAAGAAAGGGAAAGAGAAAGAAGGTGGTAAATGTGAAGAAGCAAAATCTGTTCTGAATAGCTTAGCTTTTTTGAAAGACTTGGAAAATACTGTCTCATGATGTATCATCTCTTTATCTATAGCTTTTAATAACTCAGAGTTTTATGTACCATTTGTGAATTTCTGTTGAGATTATACTATGAATTTAATTGTAGGTATTAAAGCCTACTTTTAAAAATTCACGCCTTTATTATCCATAGAAACTAGCACATCTAATTTTTTTTCCTTAAACAGAATATTCGAGCCTCATGATTCACCTATTTTTGGAACTAATTTAAAAAATACCTCCCCACCTATGTCACATGGGTCACTTCTCTGGGCAAGAAGATGGCAATCACTTTAGTATCTTTGCTAAAAAAATTCCAAATAGGCTCACTAAGATATGACTAAAAAGTGATTGAACAATGATGTCAATTTCTAAGTCAATCTTTCACTTTTTTAATGCGTTGCCTGCATAGAGGTTAGTCTTCCTCTCCATCTCAGCCTTTCTTGACATACTTGAAGAATTTAAAGTTTAAAATCAATGAACATCCTAATGTTGAGGTTGGGAAGGGACCCCAGAAAGTTGGGGGTTGTAGACTGGTATCATGAGATGTCTCAAAAGAATTTGCAGGTTTGAGTCCATATCCAAGTCAAGGGGCAAAGTTTATTGTAATTATAGCTAATTGAAGTGGGCTAAAGTCCAGGAGAATTTAGTAAGGAACCTGAAGCAATAAGACACATTTATCTAGTTCTTCATGTTATTGATATGCTAATTTTATGGCCTAGAAATAGAACTGGAGAATAGTTTCAGGAATTTGGTTATCACTGACCAGCAGACCTAGTACTATCCAAAAGACTTTAGAATCATTGACAAGATAAGATTTGTTAAAACAATAGCATCCTAAAGTTAGAGAGTCTCAGGATCATGAATATATCTTCCCTAAAGTTTAAGGGAAAAAATATTATTATATTCATGGGCCAGAAGACTTTTACGATCATTTACAGAACAATAGCATTCTTAGATCAGAGGGCCTCAGGATCACAGATTGCAAAGCCAGAAGGTATTAGAATCACTGACAGATTGTTAGGACAGAAGCCCCTTTCTCCCCAAAGTCAGGCAGTGCCCCATAGAGCTGTCTTCAATAGAAGTTATATTCCTTCATTTCCTCTCTCAAGCAGTTTGAACTCTCAAATTCATTTAGGACAAAGGGATGGAGATCTCATTTTCTGGAGATGCTTCATGCTGATAAAGGGTGTAAGAGATGTACCTGTCTAGTGGGGTCCAGACTGAGGAGGGGAGTCATGGGACTTGAAGAATGGGTGGTGAGTGTCAGAATCAGTTAGCCAATCGTATTCAGTTATACTGTACCTGTGATATAGATAGTGAGATATGATAGATCCTTTCCAGCAAGAAGAAAGGGGATAGGTTAAAGTTATTTCCCTGGGCGGGGGAAGAAGGGGGCGTTGCTAGTACAAATGGGGTGGCATCCAGGGTGGGGATGGCAACATTTGGGAATGGGACCTTTGCAAATAATGCATCAGGTCGAATATTGGATTGCCTTGTGAATGCTGAGGGCACACCCAACAATCCTGAATGCTCCCACTACCTATAGAGTTCCCTAGCCTGACTAAAAACTAAGGTGTTATCTCCCCTCCTGGGGAGATAGGACACAGAGTGACACCAAGAGAGCTGGAGAGAAAATACTAGGAGCAAAGCTCTCATTCTTGGAGAGTTGTTAAAGGTACATCTGGAAAAAGTGGAATATAACAAGAAAGAAAGAAAGCTAGAGTGAGGGAGAGAAGGACACAGAACAATTTCATCTTTTTCTATTCGGTATGTCTCCAGTGTTTCCAGTCCTGCAAAAGAGTAGTTTCAGGTCCTTTATGAGTTCACAAGAATGTCCAGAAATCTCTGAGGGAGAAGAAGTAATAGGAGTAGCACTTTTAATTCTAGGAAGATGAGTCCAGCTGGGGAATCCAAGGGTGCTATGGTCAGAGGCAAATGGGCAGTAGCATGGGCAGCTGCCTCTGCAAGCCAGTTACCCTTGGCCTGAAGTGAATCTCCTTTCTGATGTTCTTTACAGAACATAACAGAAACCTCTCTAAGTTCATGGACAGCTTGCAATAGTTGTAGAATTTCCCCTGTATATTTAATAGGATAATTTTTTGCTGTCAAAAGTCCCCTGTGAGAGTGCAAAATATGAAAAAGTACATTTGGAGTCTGTATAAATGTTCATGCTCATTCCTTTCAACAATTTCAAAACCCTAGCAATGAGTTCAGCTTTCTGGGCAGAAGTCCCAGGGGAGAGTGGTTTAGCCTCTAAGGTGCTATTGAGAGTCACCACAGAATATCCTGCTTTGCATTCCCCATTTTCAAGAAAACTGGACCCATCTGTAAACTATTCACCATCTGGGTTGTCAAGAGAAATGTCCCTTAAGAAAGAAGGAATGTAAAGTTTCCTTGCAATTATAAATAATGTCAACCAACTGAATGTTGTTAGGGAGCAGAGTGGTAGGATTAAGAGTGACACACCCAGAGACTCAAGTCAGGGTGTCTAGCAGAAGAGCCTGATATCTAGTAAGCCTCCCACTAGCAAGGCCTTTGGCTTCCAAAATGCTCTAAACCCCATGGGGAATCATAACTTTCAATGGTTGACCTGGGGTGAGTTTGGAGGCTTCCTCAATTAGAAGGGCTGTAGAAGTCACTACTCTAAGATAAGAGAGCCACCCTAAGGACACTGAGTCAAGTTTTCTTTGAGAAGTAAGCAAGGGGCCTGGGATAGGATTCCAGAGACTGAGTTGAGACCCTCTAGGACTTGGCCTCACCTTTCATCAGGCTTTAGGTTGGGCTAAGGTCAAGGCAAAAGATTACTTTAACTTTCAGGGTCTTAACAGATTAATAGGCTGTATGGGTGGAAGGGAGTGGGGCTAAAAGTTAGGAGTTTATATGGTTGCAGCTACAGAAGCTTCTTGTGGGACTGCAGATCAAGGTATCATTTACATACTGGATAGCCAACACCTGTCCAAATATAGGGGGACTGTCATGGAAGCCCTGAGCTACCTCCATTTTATGGACATGACTGCCCATGTTAATTGGTGGGGGTTATGTTTCCCTGAATTTGTCTCTTCAAGGGCAAAAAGAAATTGCGAGTCTTTTTGTAATGGAATGCAAAAGAAAATATTTTAACGATCTAAAGTAGAAAACTATTGTGTCCCTTGGAATACTTGTATTGGGCTCATGGCTTCTACTGACCATTTGCTCTGATTATAAAAATTTGCCATAAGAGGAAAAAGCAGGGACATGATTATAATAGCATCAAAACAGGTTATTCAGGCTTCTTGCCTGAGAGCACATACATGACAGGATGAAGCATTCTTAGATCTGTTTGGCAGCCAATCATGCAGTAATAATTCTACCTTATAGACAGACTCAGGAATAATCAGGTGGGAAACAAAGAAACAGAACTGGGAAACTGAGCCAGAAGGATTCCATCTTAAGCAGAGGCTAAGGTTGTCCTCCCAACTCTTGCCCAGATAAGATGTCCACCTATGTTCAGGAAGGCATTTCTCTGAGTAACTTATGACATTTCTCTGGAATGATGGATTAATAATCAGGCAATCAAATTCAAAACTCAAAAGAATATCAGTTAAAGTCCCACGAGATTTTATCTCTAATAACAAATTCTACTAATTGCAGTTTATGGCTACACACATTTTTAAAAGTTTATTAGAGTTTACACACACAAGATTTTTGTTTAACATCTTTTATATGTTTAAACTTAATCTAGTGCAAGGGACCAATCATTATACAAATTTATAGATTATTAGTAAACACATTCCTTTTTTAGGAACTATAAATCAGCGGAGCCAATATAGTGGAAAGCAGACACAATTCTCTGTAACCTCCTCCAACCTTCTCTCAAACCAACAGCATATTAAGCCTCTAAACTGGTTTGAAGTTAAAGAATTCACAAATATTTGAGTACATTTCTAGAAGAAGATAACTTGGAACAACTTCAGAACTGGTCTGTTTCAATCAGGTAGGGGGACAGTCTGCTGAACTCAGACCCCAGCATAGGGAGACCAGGGCAAGAAGATGGAACAGAGAGTAAGAGTGTTGTAACTTACACGCACCTGGGAATCTTCTGTGAGACTCTTAGATCACTATGTCCTAGTTGCAAGCAGGTGGTTTGGCAGATTTGCCTTTTATAAAAGACAAATTGTAAACCACTGAATCCTAGAAGTATGCCAGACCTAGCTTCCATTACTCAGCACTGGAAATCAATCATCAGAACTGCCTCAGGGCAAATCAAAGTAGCTGTGGCTCCTTTGCTTTGAACAGATCTCAAGCCTTAAAAAAAAAAAAGAAAAAAGAAAAGAAAAGAAAAGAAAAGAAAAGAAAAGAACTCTCACCATAGATAGCTTTTTATGGAGAAAGAGAAGAACAGACTTCAAATCCTGAGATTCCTAAACACAAAGCAACTCCAAAAGAAGCCCCAAAGAGAGACATGAGCTGGTCCCCATTTCACAAGGCTTTCTTTGAAGATAGCATAAAGGATCTTAAAAGAGAGTTGGAAGAAAAATGGGGAAATGAAATAAGATCATTGCAAGAAGGAAAAAGAATGCAATGAACAAAAAAAATTTAAGTGGCCAATTGCAAAAGGAGCTAAAAATTGTAACTGAAGAAAATAATATACTAAAAATTAGAATTGAACAAATGAAAGTGAATGACTCAATAAGACTGCAAGAATCAGTCAAACAAAAAACAAAAAAAAATGAAAAAAAAATAGAAGAAAATATGAATCTCCTAGGAAAAACAGCTGACCTGGAAAATAGATCTAGTACAGATAATCTAAGAATTTCATTCAATCATGAAAACCATGATTAAAAAAAAAAAAACAACTAGACACTATTTTTCAGGAAATCATCAAAGAGAACTGCCCTGATATTTTAGAATCAGAAGGCAAAATTGCCATTGCAAAAATCCACCGATCACCTCCTAAAAGAGACCCTAAAATTAAATTCCCAAGGAATATCATGGCTAAATTTCAGAACTATCATACCAAGGAAAAGATATTGCAAACAGCCAGAAAGAAACAATTTAAATATGGAGGAGCTACAATTAGGATTACCCAGGATCTAGCAACTTCCACCTTAAAGGATCAAAGATATTACAAAAAGCAAAGGAACTGGGATTACAGCCAAGAATAAGCTATTCATCTAAACTGAGCATTATTTTTCAAAGAAGAAGATGGACATTCAATGATATAGGAGATTATCCCCTATTTCTAATGAAAAGACCAGAACTGAACAAAAAAATTTGATCTCCAAATACAAAACTCAAGAAAAGCAAAAAAAAAAAAAAAAAAAAAAAACAAAAAACAAACAAACAAAACCCCAAAAACCAAAAACCAAACCAAAACAACAACAACAACAACAACAACAACAACAACAACAACAACAACAACAACAACAAAACAACTCTCAAGAACTATATTTCTGTTATGGGTATACTTAGAGAGTGCAGGTATAATTTGCTTTTATTATGATAATACGAAAAAGAAACTAGAGATGAAAAGAGGCTCCTACTGGAAGAAAAGGAAAAAGGAGGCAAAATAAGGGAAATTACATCTCACAAGGAGGAAAACAAAACCTATTATAATTGAGGGAAAGCAGGGAGAGGGATGAGTTTTGTATGAATCTTACTCTCATCAAATTTAGCTCTAAGAGAGAATATCAGACATATTTGGTATAATAAAGAAACTTGTCTCACATTATAGGGAAGTAGGAGGGAAAGGGGGGAAGGAAACAGAAAGACTAATAGAAGGAAAAACAGAAAAATTAAGGGAAAGATGTAAAAAGAGGGAAGGGACTCTAAAGGGGAAGGACTGTTTGAAGGAGGTGGTCATCAAAAGCAAACATAACCTAGGGTAAATGAAATGGCAGAAAATATAGAATTAGTTATTTTAACTGTGAATGTGAATGTGATGAATTCTCCCATAAAACAAAAGCAGATAGCAGACTGGATTAAAAGCCAGAATCCTACAATATGTTGTTTACAAGAAACACATTTAAAGTATAGTGATATATGCAGAGTGAAGGTAAAGGGCTGGAGCAGAATATATTATGCTTCAAGTGAGGAAAAAAGAGCAGGGGAAGCCTCCTGATCTCAGATCAAGTAAAAGCAAAGATAGATCTCTTTAAAAGAGATAAGGAAAGAAACTATATCTTGCTAAAGGGTACCATAGATAATGAAGCAATATCAATACTAAACATATATGCACCTAGTGATGTAGCATCTAAATTACTAAAGAAGAAATGAAGAGAGCTGCAAGAAGAAACAGACAGCAAAATTATACTAGTGGGGGATCTCAACCTTGTTCTCTCAGAACTAGATAAATCGAACCATAAAATAAATGAGAAAGAAGTTAAGGAGGTAAATGAAATGTTAGAAAAGTTGGCTATGATAAATCTTTGGAGAAAATTAAATGGAGACAGAAGTTTACTTTTTTCTCGGTGGTTCATGGAACTTATACAAAAATTGACCATCAGTTAGAATATAAAAACCTCAAAATCAAATGTAGAAAAGCAGAAATAGTAAATGCATTTTTTTTCAGATCATGATGCAATAAAAATCAATGCAATATAAGGTCAGAAGAAAAGAAACCAAAAAATAATTGCAAACTAAATAATTTCATCCTAAAGAATGAATAGATGAAACAGCAAATCATAGACACAATCAATAATTTCATCCAAGAGAAGGACAATAATAAGACAACATATCAAAATTTACGGGATGCAGCCAAAGTGGTAATAAGGGGAAATTTTATCTCTCTAGATGCTTACTTGCATAAACTATAGAAAGAGAAGATCAACAAATTGAGCTTGCAACTAAAAAAAGCTAAAAGAACAAATTAAAAACCCTAATCAAATGCCAAACTTGAAATTCTAAAAATAAAAGGAGAGATCAATAAAATTGAAAGTAAAGAACTATTGATTTAATAAATAAAACTAAGAGTTGGTTTTATGAAAAAAAAATAGATAAACCTTTAGTTAATTTGATTAGAAAAAGGAAAGAGAAAAATCAAATTGTTAGTCTTGAAAAAGAAAAGGGAGAACTTTCCACTAATGAAGAGGAAATTAGAGCAATAATTAAGAAATTAATTTGCCCAACTTTATGACAATAAATTTGACAACCTAAGTGAAATGGAGGAATATCTACAAAAATATAGATTGCCCAGATTAACAGAAGAGGAAATAAATTATTTAAATAGTTCCATTTTAGAAAAAGAAATAGAACAAGTTATTAATCAACTTCCTAAGAAAAAATCTCCAGGACCAGATGGATTTACATGTAAATTCTACCAAACATTTAAAGAACAATTAACTCCAATACTATATAAACTATTTGAAAAAGAAAATTATAGATCAATCCCCCTAATGAATATTGAGGCAAAAATCTTAAATAAAATATTTTTAGCAAAGAGGTTATACCACAACCAAATAGGATTTATACCAGGAATGCAGGGCTAGTTCAATATTAGGAAACCTATTAGCATAATTGACTATATCAATACCCAAATTAACAAAAACTATATGATTATTTTAATAGATGCAAAAAAAGCATCTGATAAAATTCAATATCCATTCCTATTAAAAACACTTGAGAGTATAGGAATAAATGGACTTTTCCTTAAAACAGTCAGTAGCATCTTTTAAAAATCATCAGCAAGCATTATATGTAATGGGGATAAACTGGAACCATTCCCAATAAGATCAGGGATGAAACAATGTTGCCCACTATCACCATTACTATTCAATATTGTATTAGAAATGCTAGCTTTGGCAATAAGAGAAGAAAACGAGATTAAAGGAATTAGAGTAGATAATGAGGAATCCAAATTATCACTCTTTGCAGATAATATGGTGGTATACTTAGAGAACCCTAGAGAATCAACTAAAAAACTATTAGAAATAATCCACAATTTTAGCAAAGTTGCAGGATACAAAATAAATCTACACAAATTATCAGCATTTTTATACATCACTAACAATATCCAACAGCAAGAGGTACAAAGAGAAATTCCATTTAAAATAACTGTCAATAGTATAAGGTATTTGGGAATCTATCTGCCAAGGGAAAGTCAGGAACTATATAAGCAAAACTACAAAACACTTTTTGTAAAGGGCTGAAGCTCTTGAGTCGATGCACTGAGGTCGGTTCAAGCACTTAAGGCTAATTATCGATTGGACAATACTCTATGGGCATATGTTTGGGGAAGGCCTTCCCATTAGTCTGTGCTGACTCGATAATTGGTGTATACAGAGAATTGTAGGAGGGACTAGGGGGTGGAGTAACACTAGCGAGAGTCACTTTGGCGATAGATGAGGAAGAAGGAGGTCATGGAGATTCTGCATCCATCCAATTCAATCCTACCTCTAAAGACCAAGAATAAAAACTAAGGACTTTTGCTTATCCTGAATCTGGTTGATTCTAAGGTATCCAGGGTGCCAACACGGTAATCATATTTGGTGCCCAATGTGTGGACCAAGGACCCTAATTTCACTGAAGAAGTCTGTAGTGACCACGAAATAGGGTGAGTATTTTAATAGACAAATAGGGAACTTACTTTGTTAAGGGCTAAACTAGTAACCTTTTCAAGCTGAAATGGGGCAGATATTGGGAACAGATTCTCCCCGAGCCCCAGCCCCAGCCCCACGCCCACCCCCGCCCCAAGGGGGTGCTATAGAAAGCATGCTTAAGTTAATCAAGGAACAAGGCTTAATTATAACTTGGTTGCAGATCGCTAGACTCTTGGGCACATTAGAACGCATGTCTCCTTTATTCTTAAAGAAGAAGAGATAGGGCTAGATAATTGGAAGCTGGTAGGACAGCAACTATATGAATACTACAATGATAAAGGTCCTCGTTCAATTTCCAAGGAAACATTCTATATATACAACATAATACAATTAGCCTTAAAGAATCCTGCAAGTTATAGAAAAAAGAAAAAATTTTCAGAACAGTGAGATGAGGAAATGTGAGGAAAACGAGGAGGACAAAGAATGGATTAAAAGCAATATCCACAAAGGGCATGAAGAGTTAAGTGAGGATGAAGGGTGTGATGAAGGGTGTGATAAAGGGCATGGTGATTCTCACTCTCACAAGGTAGCTTCAACCCTGCCTAAACCAAAATTGGTTCTTGACATGTTCCCATCAACTTCACTTTCCAATATGAAGAGGGAAGAGGAGGAGTGGGAGGGGCAGTGACACCACCAGCACCTCCCCTCCAGCAAGCACCACCCCCATGACTTGATTGCAAAAGACAGTACTTAAGGCCACAGAAGAAGGGCAGAATTTAGGTGATTTGAAACTGGAAACGTATCCTGTGATTCAACAGTTTAACTCTTCAGGTCAAGAAAGTAGAAGATACACTCCTATTGATATAGAAATCCTTAAAGACCTGAAAAAGGCTTGCACTCTTTATGGGACTACATCAGCTTATGTTAAGATGTTATTACAGAATTTGGCTTATGAAGTCTTAACCCCTAGGGACTAGAAATCTATAGCAAAGACATGTTAGAACCTGGACAAAACTTGTTGTGGCTTTCTGAATATAGTGTATTCACTATAGTGTAGGATACAAGCCCAACAAAATAGTCATAGTGGAGTTAATCCTCCAGTCACCTGCAACCAACTAACAGGGGTAGGTCTTATGCAGAAATTTCAGTACAGATTAATTACCCCATAGCAGCATATGAGCAAATTGCTGCTGCTACTCTCAAAGCATGGGCTTCTCTCCCCAATAAAAATGACAAGGATGAAGCCTTCACAAAAATAACACAAAGGCCAATGGAACCCTTTGTTGATTTTGTGGGATGTTTGCAAACAGCTGTCATACAAACTAATGATGAAAATGCAGTAACAGACATTATGATAAGGCAGCAAAAGAGATAGTCCAAGTGGTCACTGAATTCTTTATCTAAGCATTTGCAATTATGGATGTACCACAAGCAATAAAAATAGACAATGGATCTGCACATACTTCTAAACATTTTGCACACTTTTGTGCACAGTATAATGTTTTACACACCACTGGCATACCCTTTAATCTTCAGGGACAGGCAATAATAGAGAGGAGAAACAGAGACATTAAGACACTCCTCTAAAAACAAAAGAAAGGGGGAACCACAGGTAACCCTACCGAACTTCTAAATCTAGCTCTTTATACTATTAACTTCTTGATTTTTGACAAAGATGCACTGGCAGACAGGTTATAAAAAAGGTATAAAACCAGAAGGGCAGTGTCCAGTACAAGCAGCTCCACTATCTTTAGGTAATCACCATGTGATGTGGAGAGACCCCAGAAGGGACCAGATAGGTTAACTGCTTGGGGGAGAGGGTTTGTTTATATTTCTACAGATGGAGAAGGAATCAGATGGCTACCAATGAGTCATATTCGCCTTGTCCAGCAGAGAGAGACAGAGCAGACCCTTGAAACGAAGAAGAAGACCCAAGAAACATCAGGTGGTTCCATTGCTGACTGTGCCCACCACTGAATGAGCATGGTAGTTATGGTGTTTGCCTCATGGACATCAAAAATTATTGGACTTCAAACCCCTCAGGAATCACTGGAATCTCTGAGACATGAAAAGATTGTTGCAGGACTTCAAAATCGTCAGGAATCATTGGATTCTCTAAGACATGATAAAATTGTTGTAGGACTTAAAAACCCTCAGGAATCACTGGATTCTCTGAAACATGATAAGATTGTTATAGGACTTGAAAACCCTCAGGAATCATTGGATTTTCTGAGAAATGATAAGACTGTTGCAGGACTTCAAAATCTGCTGGAATCATTGGATTCCCTGACATATGAAACAAGAGACAATATATTGGTTTGGGATTATCTCTTGGCTGCTGAAGAAGGTGTATGTGTGACTGTTGTTTATTTACCCTCCTTCTAGGACTTCTGGAAATCTTTTACAACACTATGTTGATTCATATTGTTTGTTACATCACTATTTGCATGTACAGTTCATGTTTGTTATACCACATTGAGCCTACACTGGTTATGGGGAGAGTCATCACTAATAGCCTGTGCATTATTGCTATGTGCTTGTGTAATACCTCCCATGCTAATGGGTTTGTGCACACCTGTTTCTAATAAGATCCTTCAGCCCAGAAACCCACTAGCAATGCCCACTTCCCTTTGGTGCTTTTCATCTCCCTTCCTGAGAAGTCAGGGGGGAGTGAAAGTTTTCACCTCCTTTCCTGAGAAGTTACAGAGGGTGTGATCACCTCCTTTTTGGGGTTCTCATCTCCCTGAGAAGTCAGGGATGGCATGACTCCCTGTGTTGTAAAACAAAAGAGAGCAGGAGATGTAAAGGGCTGAAGTTCTTGAGTTGATGCACTGAGGTCGGTTCGAGCACTTAAGGCTAATTGCCAACTGGACAATACTCTATGAGCATGTGCTTGGGGAATGGCTCTTCCCACTATCCTGTGCTGGCTGGATAATTGGTGTATACGGAGAAGTGTAAGAGGGACAAGGGGGTAGAATAAGACTAGCGAGAGTCACTTTGGCGGTAGTCAAGGAAGAAGGTGGTCGTGGAGATTCTGTGTCCATCCAATTCAATCCTACCTGTAAAGACCAAGAATAAAGGCCACAGACTTTTGCTTATTCTGACTCTGGCTGATTCTAAGGTATCCAGGGTGCTAACGCAATCATCATAACTTTCCACACAAATAAAGTCAGATCTAAACAATTGGAAAAAGATATCCAAGTGCTCTTGGTAGGTTGAGCAAATATAATAAAGATGACAATACTACCTAAACTAATCTATTTATTTAGTGCTATACCAATCAAACTCCCAAGAAACTATTGTACTGACCTAGAAAAAAAAATTCATCTGGAAGAATAAAAGGTCAAAGATTTCAAGGGAATTAATGAAAAAAAAAAAAAAAAAAAAAGCAAATGAAGGTGGCCTAGCTGTGCCAGATCTAAAACTATTATAAAGCCAGCAGTCATCAAAACCATTTGGTACTAGCTAAGAAACAGAGTAGCTGATCTGTGGAATAGGTTAGGTTCACAGGATAAAATAGTTAATGATTCCAAAGACCTCAGCTTTTCAGATAAGAACTCACTATTTGACAAAAATTGCTGGGACAATTGGAAACTAGTATGGCAGAAACTAGGCATTGACAACCACATCTAACACCATATACCAAGATAAGGTCGAAATGGGTTCAAGATCTAGATATAAAGAATGACGTCATAAACAAATTAGAAGAACATAGAATAATTTGCCTCTCAGATCCATGGAAGAGGAAGGAATTTGTGACAAGAAGAACTGAAGTCACTATTGATCACAAAATAGATACTTTTGATTATATTAAGTTAAAAAGTTTTTGTATAAACAAATCTAATGCAGACAAGATTAGAAGGGAAGCAATAAACTGGGAAAACATTTTTACATTCAAAGGTTCTGATAAAAGCCCCATTTCTAAAATATAGGGAGAATTAACTCAAATTTATAATAATTCAAACCATCATCCAATTGATAAATGGTCAAGGGATATGAACAGACAATTTTCAAATGAAGCAATTGAAACTATTTCTAATCATATGAAAAGGTGTTCCAAATTAATCAGGGAAATGCAAATTAAGGTAAGTGAGATACCACTACAAACCTGTCAGGTTGGCTAAGATGATAGGAAAAGATAACGTCAAATATTGGAGAGGATGTGGAAAACTGGGACACTGATGCGTTGTTGGTGGAACTGTGAATGGATCCAACTATCTTTGGTACTAGGCTCAAAAAGTTATCAAACTGTGCATATCCTTCGATCCAGCAGTATTTCCTCTGGGATTTATATTCCAAAGAGATCTTAAAGGGAAGAAAGGGACCCAAAAATGTTTGTAGAAGCTCTTTTTGTAGAGGCTAGAAAGTGGAAACTGAATGGATGCCCATCAATTGGAAAATGGCTGAATAAATTATAGTATATGGACGTTATGGAGTATTATTGCTCTATAAGAAACGACCAACAGGATGATTTCAGAGAAGCTTGGACAGACTTACGTGAACTGATGCTAAGTGAAATGAACAGAACCAGAAGATCATCATACATGGTAACAACAAGACTATATGATGGTCAATTCTGATGGACATGGTTCTCTTCAACAAGGAGATGATTCAAACCAGTTTCAAATGTCCAGTGATGAACAAAGTCATATACACCCGGAGAGAAGCCTGTGGGAACTGAGTGGACCACAACATAGCATTTTCACACTTTCTGTTGATGTTTGCTTGCATTTTGTTTTCTTTCCCAGTTTTTTTTTCCTTCTTGATCTGATTTTTCTTGTGCAGTAAGATATGTTAAAATAAGTTAAATCCAATATATGTATGTATACATATATTGGATTTAACATATTTTAACATATGTAACATGTATTAAACTACCTGCTATCTAGGGGAGAAGGTGGAGGGAAAGAAGGAAAAATTTGGAACAGAAAGTTTTGCAAAGATCAGTGTTGAAAAATTACCCATGCTCATGTTTTGTAAATAAAAAGCTTTAATAAAAAATAAAAAGAAGGAACTATAAATCCTAAACAGGCTCATTTCTCAGGGCTGATAACTTTGCTTACCTTGATGGTTTCAAGAAAATTGGCAAGCTTATAAATTAAGGGAGGGTTGACAGAGAGTCTAGGGAAGGGGCTGAGCTTGCTATTGCCCACCCCAACTATTCATGGGCTGTGCTATTTGATACTTCTCCCCACTCTGTGAAGGGGGAAAAAAGGTGTTACACACTTCATACTTGGAGGTGAACTGATAAGGATTTCACCTCATCCCTCTTGTTCCACACATAGTATTTATCAATTTTAGGTTTAACCTGATGGCAATAACTCCAAACAACTTAGCAATTTTAGCATCTTCCTAATAGTCAAATAGTCTTAGCTGTAATTTTTATTCCCTTAAATAAGTTTTCCTTGTGTTTTAGAGAGAAACCAAGACAATTCTTAAAACTGAGATACAACAGTTTTTAAACTTGACTTAACTTTAGTTAATGAGATTCCTTAAATTCTGATTAAATGTTATTTCCCAATTTATGCAAATGATTTCTCTTTTATAAGCCAAGGTAAAGGGTTAAGGTGACGGTTTTTACTGACAAGGCATTAGGAAATCTGACTCTAGATAATTTAAAAGCAGGCTATTTGTAGCCAGAGTGTTTAAAGAAGTAGTAAACTGCTTTTCTGTTTTTCTAAATTTCCCAAACTCTTCTGTTAACACTATCAATGCAAATAGATTACAATTTACATATCTCTTTAGTAGATTACTATAACTTTATATGGGTTTTTAGATGTGACCAACAAATAAATGATTTGTATGTGTGTGTAAAGTAATTTAGAAATTTGTTTGAGATATGATGGTAAAAGCAATTTTAAAGGAGCTCTAATTAAAGCCGAATTAGAGCTCCTTTAAAATTTAAAATGGGAAGAAGCTGGACAGAACTTGCTGAAGGCTGGAGTGACTGGTGCCAGGATCTCCCTTTGATGGTAGTTTCAGAGGCCAGGGTTCAGAAAATTCTGACCATGGTACCTGATCCTCACTTCATCCCCATTGCCCCAAGCTGGGTTGGGGAAGAACTACACATCAAGGTAGTGTGGTTCTCCATGGTTTTGTTGCTTCCCCTATTTCTATAGGTGAGGCAAAATTTGAGTTTTAATCTGATCTGAGATGAGAAGACTTAGTAAACAGAAGGACTTGGACTACATTCATCTTGTTAGCAATCCCCACAATTGAGATACACTTAGGACTCTGGGGAGTGGAGTAGAGAGGGTCCCTTAATACCTTCTGGGATGCTTTCCCAAAGGAGCAGAAGGGGACTGGGGACAAGATAGGAATCAAGGAAGAGTTAGCAAAAAGTTGCTATTTACCTAGTTTGTTTGTTTTTTTTCTTTTTCTATTCTTTCAGAATGGGGTAAATTCTTGAAATTATCCCCAATGTTTCAGGAATTTTTCTTATCTTAAAATGACTAATTGCCAAACTTCCTACTCATTCCTCTCAAAACTTTGAGAATCTGGTAAGATGTGTGTATTTTAATTTTAATTAGCTAACTTTTCTATGTAGCCCCCAGCTTGGCCAAAGCTGAAGTCCACAGAAAAAATTTAGTCTTTTAAAGAAATCTTCCCAGCATTCTAATTACAACATAGAGGTTTTTTCTTGCTTGTTGCATTTTAAATCTTTCCAGGTAACAAAATCTAGCTCACAGAACAAACATGATACAGACATTCTGCACAGAGACACAGACAAAAATGATATGAAAGAGGATTGTCCGATCTTTGCCCAAAGCCATAAAATTTTGCCAAAAGTCATCTTATAGCACTTCATCTCCTCTGGTATCTCAGAGAAAGTAAAAAGGTGGTCAGGGTTCCTTAGTCACTTTTCCAAAAATTGCAAGGATTTTCAAGTCTGGGTGTCTTCAGTCAAGGAAAACTTGCTGAGTGTGGAGCTCACAACGACCCAGACAAGCCTTCTCCCAGAGGCTTGGGGTGTCCCACCTGTAGGATTGAGGGAGAAAAAATGGGGGGGTTTACCTTGATAAGATGGGAATCAAGCTAAGGGAGGCCAGATTCTTCCTATACCGGGCCAACAAATGTTGAAGTTGAGAAGGGACCCCAGAAAGTTGTTAGTTGTAGACTGATATAATGAGGTGTCTCAAAAGAATTTGCAGGCTTGAGCCTATATCCAAGTGAAGGGGCAAAGTTTATTGTAATTATAACACCAATTGAAGTGGGCTGAAGTCCAGAAGAATTTAGCAAGGAACTTGAAGCAAGGAGACACTTTTATCTAGTTCTTCGTATCATTGACATGCTAATTTTGTGGCCTAGAGGTAGAATTGAGGAGTGGTCTCAGGAATTTGGTTATCACTGACCAACAGACCTAGGACTATCCAAAAGCCAAAAGACTTTAGAATCATTGACCTACAAGATTGTTAGAACAATAGCATCCTAAACTCAGAGAACCTCAGGATCACTAATATATCTTCCCTAATAATATAAACTTACCCTAAAGTTTAAGGAAAGAAATATCATTATATTCCTAAGCCAGACTTTTATAATTATTGATAGAACAATATTCTTAGATCAGAGGGAATTATTCAACTCCCATAACCTCCACTTTTGTTGATATTCTTTACAGAATGTCCCTTACAGAGCTAGTCACATCATAGTTCTCATCATCACCATAAATTCATTTAATTTTAAGATACTGACACTTTGAAATTTGCATGTTTAAACATAATCTCCTGTTCTTTCACTATGATCATTTCTTTATACCTACAGAATCTGCTATTCATCCAGGAGAACTCTGATTTCTTAAATTTTCCTGATTGTCCCAGTCTTTTTCCCTTCTTTTACCATCTTAATCCTTTACTCAATCATTCTAAGATTATTTTCCCCTAATATGGAATCCTTTCTTGACACTATCTTATCCTATCTGAACCTCATCTCTGATTTATTCCCCCATCTAAGGCTTCTCTCTTCTTCAAATGCTTTTTAAAGGAGTCATAAAGCTGTGTTGACTTGGTCATATGCATTCATGCTATCTAAACTTCTTTGAACCCTTACTTCATAGCAATTTTTTAAAAAAATTTATTCCTGCTTGATGTACCATGGTAGCTATCTTAAGCCTCTTCTTTCCTCAAGTCCCTATGTCATTCCCTAAAATGTCCTTTCCTCTTTTACATTTCCAGGATCATCTCTATTTTTCCTTCACTTGCCTCATTCTCTCTGATCATAAAGGACAAGGAGGTTGTTCTGGACCTTGACAAAGCTAATCTTTCCTTGTTCCTATCTCCTCTCCTTTTTTTTTCTCTGTCTCTGTCTCTCTCTCAACATTAATTCCTTCTCTAATTTTCAATCTCTCAATGGACTGTTCTTTTGTGTAAAAAATGACCAGCTCTTACCCATACTAAAACAAATTTTAAAAATAGCTTTTTGTTTTCAAAATATTTGCAAAGAAAGTTTTCAACATTCACCCTTGCAAAACCTTGCATTCCAATTTTTTCTCCCTCTCTTTCCCCCACCAGTCCCTTAGACAGGAAGTGATCCAATATATGTTAAATACATGCAATTCTTCTATACATGTTTCCATAATTATCATGGTACTCAAGAAAAATGGGATCAAAAAGAAAAAAAATGAAGAAAAAACAAAAAGCAAGCAAATAACAACAAACAGATGAAAATATTGTGTTGTGATCCACTCCTATTCCCCACAGGTTTTCTGGATGCAGGTGGCTCTTCCATCACAAGTTTATGGGAATTGGCCTTAATTGCCTTGTTGGTGAAAATAGCCACATTCATCAGAATCGATCATTGCATAATTTTGTTGTTGCTGTATACAATGTTCTCTCGGTTCTCTTCACTTCAGTTAGCATCAGTTCATGCAAGTCTCTCCAGGCCTTTCTGAAATTCTCCTGATTATTTTTTTACAGAATAATAATATTCTATAAAATTCATATACCATAACTTATTAAGCCATTTTCCAATTTATGGGCATTCACTCAGTTCCTTGCCACTACAAAAAGAACTGCTACAAACAGCTTTGTACATATGAGTCCTTTCCCCCTTCTTTAAATATTTTTTATCAAAGATTTTTATTTACAAAACATATGCATAAGTAATTTTTCAACACTGACCCTTGCAAAACCTTTTGTTCCAAAATATCCCCTCCTTGTCCCCTAGCTGGCAAGTCGTTTAATACATGTTAGATATGTTAAAACATATATTACATCCAATATTTGTATATGTATTTGTACAATTATCTTGCTGCACAAGAAAAATCAGATCAAGAAAGAACAACAACAAAAAAGCTGAGAAAGAAATTGACTTTTAAAAACCTCTTCCTCTTGATGCTGATATTCCCTACTGTTTGCTTCCTGTTAAAGTTTTTAAAGGTTCTACTTGTTCACTACTCACTCCTTAGTCCTCTGAAATTTGGCTATCTCTACCATTGTAGTGAAATGACCCTCTCTAAGGTTGGTAATGACCTCTTAGCTGCCAAATTCAATGATCTTTTCTCAATACTCATCCTTCTTGACTTTTATGTGGTATATGCCATTATTTACCAGTCTTCTAAATTCTGTTTCCTCCTCCATCAATATCTGGGGCATTGTTCTCTCCTATTGCTCCTTTCATATGTCAAACTGCTCCTTCCTTGTCTTTTTCACTGTTCCATCTTCTCTTTCCTTACTGATTAGTGTAGATGTTCCCAAGTGCTTTATACTTTGCCTTTTCCTTCTCTTTCTTTATTTTATGATCTTCTTCAATTCTGCCCATTACCACATTTTCAATGATCACCTCTAAATTTATATGTACATCTCTTATGAAGAATTGTTATAGTGCTAGAGTTAGAATCATGTAGTCCTTTCTTTGAGTCCCATGTTGGATATGGGACTCAAAGCTGTGTGACCACAGCTTTTTAAAGCTTTTTATGGCTCAGTTTCATTATTTAAAAAAAAAAAAAAACTGTTTCATCAACTTTAATAATAACTATAGTTCTTATTTCAAGGTATCTTGATGAGGTCAAGATAAGATAATGCATGTAAAACATTTTGCAAACCTTCAATTGCTTTATAAATGTAAATTATTATTATCTTCCTTTGAACTTGTCATTCATTTTTAACTTCCTACTGGACATTTCTACTTGATTTGCTGATACTATGAATAAATAGGCAAAAGCTAACTTATCATCTCTCCCCAAAATTTCCTTCATATAAATCTATCTGTTTCTGTTACACTATGTCACCAGTTATCAGGCTTAATTCTTCCATTATAGTACAGTAAGAGCACTGGCCCTGGAATGAGAGGAACTGGGTTCCAGTTGATCTTGGACAAGTCATCTAACCTCTCTTGGAGTCAGGTTGGAGTAGGAGATGGAGCTTCTTTATCTACAAAATGAGGAGGCTAAACAAGATGGCTTCTTGGGTTCCTTCCAGCTCTTGACATCTAGTAGTATGATCCTTATTATTCACATCTGATCACCAAGATGCCACCCCATTCAATCACACCATCAACACTGCCATAACTGTCATTCAAGTCTAAATCACCTCTTTCCTGGACTGTTGTAAAGGGATCCACTATTTTCTCTCTTCCTCCATCATCTCTTTTCTTTCTCACAGCTGTTAAAAAATAATTTATTTGATGCATAGGCAATGGCTTGTTATTAACTCTAGGACAAAGTAACAATAGTTGATATTTATAATAGTGCTTTATGATTTTCAAACTACTTTAGAGACACATCTTGTTTGGTACAAATTCCTTACCCTATTCCAATATTATTGCATACTTTTCTTCATACCCTCTATTCCTGCTAAACTGGAATATTAGCAACTCTCCCATAACATCTGTCCTCTGTTTTTAACCCTCTATGCATTTTATATTTTAAGAGGCAATTTCCATAGTTAAGACACATTCCTTCCATGTCTCCATCAATTAAAATCCTTCTCTACTTTGAAAAGTTTATTCAAATATTGTAATGGGCTGAGGCTTGAGCCCATGGGGAGAGGAGATGGCTCAGTGGATAGAGCACCAGCCTTGAAGTCAAGAGGACCTGAGTTCAAATCCAGCCTCAGACACTTAACAATTCCTGGTTGTATGACCATGGGCAAGTCACTTAACCCCAACTGCCTCAGCCCATTACATCATACCACCTTTTCCATGTTTGTCCAGCCTGGTTTGCCTTTGGATGATTCTATTTGGGGTTTTTCTAGGCAAAGATATTGGAGTGGTTTGTCATTTATTTCTCCAGGTCATTTTATAGCTAAGGAAATGGAGGTATCTTTCCCACAAAACTTTTTGATATCCCAACAAACATTTTTATTCAAATTGTTTTAAAGTATTTGTCTGGAAAATTTCTTTGTTCTTATTGTATCTTTTTTTTTTTTTTTTTTTGCTGAGGCAATTGGGGTTAAAGGACTTGTCCAGGGTCACACAGTTAGGAAGTGTTAAGTGTCTGAGATCAAATTTGAACTCAGGTCCTCCTGACTTCAGGGCTGGTGCTCTATCCACTGAACCACCTAACTGCCCCATTCTTATTGTATCTTACCTTTTATCATACTTACTTGTGTATATGTTCATCTTCCCTCATTTCCATTAGACTATAAGCTCTTTGAGGGGGAACACTTTAAAAAAATCTTTATGTGTACAGGGTCCAGCACAGTGCTTTGGAGGCATTTATTAAATATTTATTGAATCAAATTACCATTTCATTTTACACTGTCATAAAATTCTTATTTGTTAAGTACTTGTTTCATTGAACAATTGACTACAAATTTCTTTATACTTAATTCAGTTTGGGATGATCAAAAAAAGAATTATGAATTGATCTACTTTTACTGAAGTGTAAGAGGTCCTTTTTATAGCTTACTCTTATTTTTGTAACATTTAAATAGTATGGAGTCAGGAAGATCTGAATTCAAATCATCTTCAGAATTTACTAGCCATGTTATCATTGAACAAATCACTTAACCTTAGTTTCTCAACCTTCCTACCTGTAAATATTAATAGCACTTAACTCAGAGTGGTTTTGGTTGTCTCCTTTTTCAATTATTCATATTTGTGGTTCAAAAGGTCTATTTCCCAAATATGAAACTAATTCTGCAAGATATTTGTACTATCAAATCAGTTCTTCCTTTCCTTTAGTAACAAAGAATAATTTGTGTCAGTAAAATTTCTAACAATACTGTTGTCCAAGGACAAACTTAGATCTCAATGAGCCAAATCATCAGTTTTCTATGTTTTGATTATAAAAAATACTTTCATGTAAAAGTGATTTCAATATTTAAAATGGACATTTTAACTTTGGGATCCAAGTCTTTTATTCAAAAGACAATCAAAAATTTTTTTTTCAGGTCTATTGTACTGGGGAGGGGAGAGTTTGGAAGAGATGGTGAGATTGGTTTTAATGTGTAAAAAAGGAAGTAGAAGAGGAAAAAAGGAAGGAACAGTGGGAGACAAGAATATTGAGTTCAGTTTAGAAATTTATCTGGATTGAGAACATATGTTGTGGCTTTCTTGTTAAATTTCACAGAGAAGACACGTTTCTTAAAATACTTTGTAATTCTCAGTCAGTTTAATGTATCACATTTAAGCTTGAATAGTTGTGTCCACTTCTTGGAAGTCACCTGTCACATTTTCTCTTTTCACTGTATCTAAATTTGCTAAATGCAGACTTAGTTTAATGGGCTCATCAAACCCCAAGGCTGCTTTTTCCTTATGAGGGAGGGACAGATGAGAGTAAATTTTCCTCAGGAGCTGGAGTAAAGAGGAAGAGACAGACAGAGAGACAGAAAGACAACAGGCAGGCAGAGACACGGAGACACAGAGACTCAAGGATGGTGAAAGACGAACAGAAGTAGAGACAGAAACACCTATAGTCTGACTCATAGCAGTTCCTTAACAAGGCTCTTGCCTGTGTTTCCTGGAGGCGGAGACTGATTTCGGAGACGGAGATAAACTCGATTCCTTCCACCTACAGACTCCTTTCTAATGGTGTGGTGTGGTGGTAGCGGCAGTGGTGGTGATGGGGTATATGTGTGAGTGTGTGTTGGGGTGCGTATGTTTGTGTGTGTGTGTGCGCTCGTTACTGGAGGCAAAGATTAGAAATGAGATACACATAGAGCACAGTGGGTATGAGCTCACGAGGTTCAGGTCAATTAATTTTACTGCAGCTTGACACTCGAGTCTAAATCGCCTTGAGCCGGCAGCCGTGGGGACGCGGGACAGCAGGTGCATGTTATGTGGATTGGTAGGGTCCCCCCGCCCCCGCTCCGCCTCCATCCCGTGTCCGATTTGGTGTGCAGCCTGGTCTCCTTTGCCTGATGTGGAGCCGCAAAGGCCAGTTCCCCGCCCCTTCTCTCTCTCCGCCGCTCCCTCCTTCCTTACTCCACTCCCCTTTGTGACCGCTGGAGATATTGGCAAGTGTAGCGAGTGACTTGATCAGAATGTAGACCAGAATCCGCTGAGCAGAAGGCATGGATAGTATATCGAGAGACCGACAACTGGAAGTAGAAGGAGGGTGAGAAATTTTCCCTCATTTCTCAGTGTGTGCTCCCTGAGTATATGGAGGCACAATCATCTCAGTAGCTCAGCCCCAAATAGGGATTTGTTAAAGTACGGCGGGTCAAGGAAAAACGGTCAGTGGAGGTGGCCACCCCGCGGTGGCAGAAACGCCCGGTAGCAGCAGGTGGCTTCTTCTGGAACCCAGCGCTAATAGTCTCAGCGGCCTCATGGGCATAGGCTGCCCGGTGCAGTGGACTAAAACGCACCGCTGAACTAGAGCACCGAGTCTCCCTGGTGGCACTGGACACAGATGGACCCCGAGGTCATCGGGCGGGGCCTCCGGGCGCCTCCGCCACGGGCACCGCCTCAGCTGTTGCTGCTGCTTCTGCCTCTGCTGCTGTTGCTGCAGGTGGCCGTCCCAGCCTCTGCCTTTTCAGAAAACCTGCTGACCGCCCCGGGGGTGATGGGGACCAGTCTGGTCTCCGCCAGCCCCGGGAGCGTGGTAGCTCCGGGAACTACTCCCTTTGAGGAGAGCCGGCTGCCGGTGTTTACTCTGGATTATCCCCATGTGCAGATTCCCTTCGAGATTACCCTCTGGATTTTGCTGGCTTCCTTGGCCAAGATCGGTGAGTGACTTGGTCCCCCTGGTGGGAATCCTTGGAGACAGGCTGGATAGCCAGGTTGGGGACAACGAGGTAGTGGGGGGAAGTGGGGGGTGGGGGTGAAATGCGGAAGAGGACACTATTTGGGTGACTGAGAGTCAGGGGTTTTGCGCGTAGGTGTGTGGGTGGAGGATTCTGCTCCTATCTTTCCCTAAAGTAACTGAGAGAGATATGGAAGGATCATTTTGTGAGAAGGGAACATGAAGCCAGAGCAGTATTTTGTTTGTTTGTTTTTAACTTCGGTATTACGTGCACATCGAACTGGAGTGGAGGAGGATAAAGACGGAATCGTATAAAATAGAGTTAATTCTTCCTTGAAAATAAACAAAAGACTAAAAGGTCTAAAAGTAAAGCTGAATCAGCAACATGGTTCTTGGTTTCTTGCTTAATCGAGAAAGTAGGCGCATTTTATCAATGTTACTTGAAGGAAAAGCACTTGAGTTAAATTTTTAAAACCTGATGGCCTGACAGGAGGTAACATGGTACCTGCTGTGGATGACTAATGAAATGCATGGAAAGGTACCAGTGACACAGGAACTGTACAAATGAAAACGAACTCTTACTCCCTTGTCTCTGAAACCAACATTCATTAGGGTGTTGTAAGAGAAGCTGCCCTTACTTGCAAAAAAATAGAGTTTTTACTAACCTGGGCAATAAACCTTTAAACCTCTTTAGGAATGAGTGACTGTACAGAGTTTTGTCACATTCATTTAAAAAATATATATTCTGTAATGTGTTGCATACATAACTCTTTTACATTAAATTATGCCTTTAACTTTTAACTTTAAATATGAGATAAATTGGCAAAAATTATTTTTAATCTACTAAGGGAAAGAAAACTGATTTCAGAGCAGAACTTTACAAGCCTTAGTTCTGACACTTATTAGCAGTATAAAGCTGGGTAAATAATTTAATCTCAATCATCAGTAATGTGGGAGGAAATTATAATAATCTGTGCATCCTACTTTGTAAGATTAGTTTGAGAACAATGGATTAGGCACACTAGATTTGGCTTTAGGAAGACCTTTCTTCAAATACCACCTTAGATAATGAATAGTTGTGTGACCCTCCACAGGTCATTTAAACTCCTGGGGTTTCAGCTTCCTCTTCAGAAAAATGAGGAGGATTTGACACTCTTCAAGTGCTATACAAAAGAGATATTATTGTAGTATTATACCCAGAATCTTAGGCTCAAATCTTTCTTGCCTGTCCTTGTGTCACTTTAGGCAGTTAGGTGAGTTAGCTTCTCTTGACTTTTGTTTTCTTATTTGCAAAATAAGAATGCTGGACTGGAAGACTTCTGAGACTCTTTCTAGTTTGGCATGACTCTATAATTGTTATTTACTGGAATAAGAGGAAACTGTAAGAGTTTTTAAAAAGAGTCCATTCGACATATTTGATAATTTAGTAGTTGTATTGTTACTAATTGGCTAATTTTAGATTCTTTGAAAGACTAATACTTCCCCAACTTGACAAACATATATGTTGTGTATATGTATGTATACACACACATACTATATAAGTATATAGTTTTTCTCACTCTGCTGTTTCTATTACTTCTTGTTTATATTTCCATCTTGTAGACTTTTCCTGTTTTCTGAGATTTTTCTTAGTTCTCTATTTATTTCAATTTTTTTCAAACTGTTTGCTATGTAACCTTGCTTCTTGGCCTTAACTAATTATTTTCCCCTTTGGATTTTTGCTATCATGGGATTTTTCTTTTGTCACATATCTTGTTTTTAAAATAGACAATACTTATATTTTTATGATTTTATCTGAGGAAAAATGTTCCAGTGTGGAAACTTCTTTCACTTATGCAAATCAACACTCATTTTATACCTGCAGTCTTAGAGAGTTTCCTGAAGTAATGAAAGATTATGTAACACATCCAGCAGGTGTCAGAAACAGGACTTCCACCCAGGTCTTCCTGATTCTCTGAACTCAGATACATCGAGATGCTTCTTGTTTGTTAAATGCTTTCCTTGTATGAGTATGTGTTACTTATGTTTAATTGTTTTTCTTTCCTAAGTTAACTATTTGTTATTTCATCAATTTCCCATACCTGACAAAATTCCTAACTCATTTCATTACCATTGTTCCCTCTCTCCTCCCCTGAATCTTAAAAGAAAATTGTTGTCAGGGGCTATAGTCAGCTCTCTCAAAGGTATTTGCTGCTGAATGAGGACTTGGTTGTACATGTGTGTGTATATGTGTGTGTGGGGGGTGGGTTAGAGTGAAGGGTTTTGAGCTATGGGTACTGAGATTAGTTCTGAAGGCAGAAAAGTACAACTCTCAGGTGTTTCAGTTCTGACTAATAATAGTCAAGACCACTTCTGCCACAGCTTTGCCCTGAACTGAGCCCCTAAATTATGCAGATGCAGATGCCCTCAGTGGAATACAGAATATTTCTGAGCTTTCTGAATGGTTTTAAACTGGACTACCCCTAATACATTTACCCAGTCATTGCACAATGATTAAACAAGGTGTAATTTCTAATACTGAACTAGCTACAACCTAATTCTCTCATATTTAGGAAGGCTGTGTAGGTTCAGCTATTGAGTGTGGCTTGGTGATAGGAAGGTATTATGACTAGTTATACAGTTCACCCTCATGATATTAATGGTCCTCTTGTAGAACTAAGGGGTGAATAACATCAAATCAATAGTACACAGATTCATTTTTATATCAAATGGACTTAGGGGCAAAATACCAGGTTCAAATCCCAATTTCAATTCCTGAAATGAAAAGTTGGACAAATTAATTGATTTTTCTTTTCTCTTAGTCCCAGATTCTTCATTTATAAATAAGGATAAAAATACTTGAATTGCCTTCAGCTAGAGTGCTGGATCCATAATCAAGAAGACCTGAGTTCGAATCCAGCCTCAGAATTGTACTAGCCATGTGACCTTGGGCAAGTCATTTAAGCTCTGATTGTTCCAGTTTCCCTAAAGGCAAAATGGGGACAAATAATAGAATTTCAACCTCAGGGTTGTTGTGAAATTGAAAGAGATAATATTTGTAAAATGCTTAGAACAGCATAGTTATTTTATCAGTAAGTCCATTTGGACTTTTCTTGACAAAGATACTGGAGTGGTTTGTTATTTCCTTCTTTAGCTCATTGTAGAGATAAAGAAACTGAGGCAAACAGAGTTAAGCAATTTACCCAAGATCAACATAGCATTAAGTGTCCCAGGCTGGGTGATTTATTCACTGCGCCACCTAGCTGCTATATCTTAGAGCTGGTGTAAAGCTTGAATGAGATAATTATTTATAAAGCACTAAAGAACTGCATAGAAGGTGCTTAATGCATTATAGTTTTGTTCCTTCTTTATAAAATTGTAAAGAAAGTATTTTGTAAAACAAACAATTTTACAAATTCAAACAATTGTGACATTTGGATACTTTTCTCTTACATGATGTGATAAACTGGAGTTTACGTGTCCTTTGGAAACATGAGAGAACTGAAATAGAAAATGTTCAAAATTGTGTCTATTATGGAACTCATTTTTCCAGAGAAAGGCTGAAAGTATTGCGGAAAGAACATTAGCTTTAGAGTTTGAACACTTGAGTTCAAATCCCGCCTCAGATGTTCACTGTTTATGTGACCTTGGACAAGACCTAGAACCTTCTCAGGCCACATTTTCCTCATTTCTACAATGAAGGGAGTTTTGTGGAGAAGCTCAGGAATTCCTTTCTAGTTATATTACAGTGATCTTGTGGTAAGAGAATGACTGAAAAGCACAAACATGTTTTTGTTAAGTTTGAATAATGCCTGGTGTTGGCATTCAATGTACTTTTACTAAATTCAATTCAGCATACTATTTGGAAGATCAGAATCCAAGCCTTCCTAAGACAATAGAATTTATTTCTGGAGGAAAATGTAAGGGTACATCTTTATTTTGAGATGTGTTGTCTTATGTTAAAACATACTTCCTATTTAAGATTATATGCAGTAGTGAATAGAGTGCTGGACTTTGAATCCTGTGGACTAGATTCTAATGCTGCCTCCAGGACTATCTGTGTGATCTCTGGTAAGCCATTAACCTATTTAAATCTCAATTCCTCCTTTGCAGAATAAAGTAATTGGACCTCTTGACTTCTAAGCCTTCTTTTGGCTTTAAATTTATGAATCCTAGTAGATTGAAAAAGCTTATATAATCTAAATATAATCTGTAATTTTCATATAAAATGACATCATTTTTCCTCACAAACTCTATACAAAACCAAACTTTAACATTAGAGCATCAGTGATAATGGACTTAGAAAGCTCTAAAAAATTTTAAAGTTTTTATCAGGAAAGAAAGTCCCAGTTTGTTAGTTTAATCTATTAACTCATGATTCTTCTAAATTTTTTTTTTGTTGTTGCTGGTGGTGCTTCACCAGATTTGAGATTTTATTAGTCTTTAATAAGAAAATTCCCTCTACTGTTTTAAGTCAGCACTTTCTCTGTAACTTTAGCCATAGGTACACTTTGATGTTGAATGACTTTTCAAAGCTCACACTTTGTTTTAAAGGCAAAAATTGAACTCGGGTCTTTTTGTTTTCACTCTGAGGGCAACCTACTGTTCACTCTGAAGCAAAGCTATCTTTTTGCTTCTCATTTAAGTTTTCATTACTCTTTTTGTATTATAATTGCTCTTAATTTACAGTATTTAAACTTTTGTTGATAAAGTGTAAGTTGATTTCCCTCCTTGTAGAGTGATACCTTATTCAAATTGGATTAAAACTGAATACATTATTTAAAAGAAAACAGAATCAATAAAGTGTGTGTGGAAGGGAGCAGAGGTTGAATAACACTGTATTTTAAAGAGATATACTTGTATGAGGTAATACAAGAACTAGGATGGGGAAGGAAACATGGTAGAGAATATTTGACTAATGATCAATGGAGGTCAATCAATATTGTCAATGTTATATTTTATGTATGTATACACACACATATATAATTAGTATTTCCCACTTGGACAGAAGGAAGAAATAGATGAAGACAAATCACAAACAAAACACAAATCTAGTGCAAAGTTATCCAATAACAACAATGGAAGACTTCTATTACCCAGATATCTACTAGGACTCCTCTCTCAAAAGTAGTATCTCCTTTAAAAGGAATTCTATTCTAGATTTGATACTCACCAATAAAGAAGTAATTCCTTGAGGGAAAGGAACCACTTTATTTTAGAATGATGGAGAATAGTGCCAAGTGCCAAAACTCAAGATGAGCTCGTAAGAAAAGCTAAAGGCAACAGAAATGTGGAGGATTTTTGGTTATACTGGGGAAAAATAGGAGAATCACTAAGAAGGTAAGATTGCTTTTGATGAGGTGGGTTCTGCAAAGATCATTACTAAGAGTTAGAAAACTCGAGTTCTCTTAAGCCTATCACTAATCACCCACATAAGCTTGGACATGTCTTATAATATCTCTGAATTTTACATCTTTGGCATTTTAAATATGTATTATAAAATTAGTATGTTGCACTAGATTTGTTTCTAATTAAAATGCAAATCTAAACAATGAGATATGGTGATTTTGTGAGCAGTGACAATTATGAAAATTTATATAGTATTTTCCTAGCATTTTTTCTTTAAAATATATTAATGACCATAGAGTATCAGATAGGACCCTTCATAACTAATAATAAAGGTAAATCCAAATGTCTGGTTTTGTTATCTATATGACAGTAATTCTAAAAGAGCTACTTAACTTAACCCTATTGAGCAGATATAGAGACAGACTTAGCTGTTTTTCTCCAGTCGCATTCTTGCAATTGGAGAAATAAGAACAGAGCTTTCTAGTCTTTAGACTTAATGGTAAAGCTTTGGGGAGAAAAAATCACTGGATTGAAAGGGAAGTCTCAGTTTCTAATTTCAACTGGGTCATTAATTTATTTATTTTTACCTTAGCTAAATTCATTAATGGCTCCATTTCTCACTTTCTTCAACTGTAAAAATAAGCATGACCTGTTTAACTTGTCTTTTGTGTTTTATGCATAAACACACATCCACACCACATACATATACACATATATACATATATAAACATGACATTAAATATTTGCATATATATATATATATATATATATGTATGTGTGAAAATAATTGGGAAAAGCTAAAGAAGCTATCCAAATAAGAGATATTGTTCATATAACCATAAGTTGCATGTATAAAAGCCTTCATATATGTTATATTTGATATTCAGAACCCTGTGAATGAAGCAGAGTAGATATGATGATTTCCATTTTATTCATAAGGAAACTGAATCACAGAGAATTGTTACTCACTGTCTCACAGCTAAAAATGGCAGAGCTGGGTCTAAGAAACAGATTTTGTGATTTCAAGTCTACTGCTATTTCTAGTACACCACGCTGCCTCTGTTATTTTCACCATCATAGTCTTAAGAAAGTTGCCTGGGGGAATTTAACTTGCATAAGGTCCCACAGTCAGAGGGAGGATTTGAATTAGTTATCCTGATTCCAAGCTCTCTTATCTAGTGGACCATCCTCCCTCTTAATGGTCTATTAGTGGGATATTTACCTTGTTGTGTGTCTAGATATAGTCTGGAGTTGTGTTCTGAGTCATCTCTTCCTTTCTCCCTATAATCTCTTCCCTTTATTGTTCTTTTACATCCCTTGTTCTTGACTCTCATTTCTATTCATAAAACTCCAAAATCTATATATGAAACAATGGTCTTTTTCCTCAGTTCAAACCTGAATATCATTTGTTTATTATAAATTTTTCACTACATGTGTGACTCATTTTGTTTTCCCCCAAACTTTACCCTCTTCGTTACTTACTTATTTCTGTTGAAAGCACCACCATCCTTCTTAGTTGCATGGCTTTCCACCCTCAGGGTCAACCACTACCTTTCCATATCATTTACAGTTCTAATCACTTCCCAATTCTTGTTGATTCTGCTTCCACAAAATATATTTAATTAATTTCCTTCCCTCCATTCACATAACCACCATTTTAAGTCTGGACTTTTGCAACACCATCTTAATTGCTCTTTCTCCTTACATGCTCTCCCTTCTTTAATCCCTCCTTTATATAGCTGTAACATTTATATTCTTAAAACATATCTCTGATAATAGCATACTTATGCTCAAGAAGTTCCTTTGGCTTTCCTTTGCTACAAATTCATTTGGCTTTTAAAGCTCTCTATCGCCAGCCTACTTTTCCAGACATATTACATATTGCATTCTTTCATGTACTTCCCTCCCATCATTTCCAGCTAACCTCTCCTACTTTCTATATTCCATATAGAGCATGCCATTTCCTATCTATATTCCTTTTCACAAGTCACAAATGTTTAGAATGAGCTACCACTCCATCTCTAACTCATAGGCAATGGTTCTCAAACTTTTGTTCTTCGTGCTGCTAAAAAACTATTGAGGATCTGTTCAAAGAGTTTTTGTTCACATGGGTTATATTTATAGCTATTTACTATATTAGAAATAAAAAATAAATTTGAATTTGTAGGCCCTTTGAAAAGGTTTCAGAGACCCCAACAATTCTTTGGATTACACTCTGAGGACCACTGTATAAAGGCTCTAGCTCTCTTCAAAGCTTATCTTATAATTCAACTGTACAAAGATACGAGATAAAAGAATTTGGACAAAAGTTACACTGAAAGTTAATAGAGGGAGAATCGAATTAGTCAACCAAAATTTATTGAGGTAGTCCCAATGATAAAGTGCTGGATTTAGAATCAGGAATACCTGAGACACTTGCTAGCAATATGATCCTGAGCAAATAACTTAGCCTCACTTGCCTCAGTTTTCTCATCTCTAAGAAAGAGAATAATAATAGTGCTTAACTTCCATGATTCTTGTGAGAATAAAATAAAATTGTATTTATAAAGTGTTTTATAAATCTTTAAAATCCACATAAAAATTAGCTGTTATTAAAGTTTAATAACAGTTTGCTAGCATCAAACTAGGTTCTAGGGAACATAAAGTAAAGAAAAAAAAAGACCAAAAAAGGAAAGAAAAAGAAAATTGGATACAATCTGAGAGGGAAGACATTTACATGAAGAGAGAATGAGACAGGCTTTTTGCAAAGATAATATTTTCTGAAACTTGAAGGAAGTTACAGAAGCCAAGAAAAGGTGATGAGGACAAAGAACATTCCTGGAATGAGGGAAACTAGTGAAAAGGAGTTGTATTTTTTTGTGCAAAGAGTAGCTAGGAGACCAGTGTCACTAGATCATAGTATATGGGAAAGGGATAAAATAGGGAAGACAGGACAGACAGAAGAGGATACAGGTATAGAAAAATATAAAAATAGAGGATTTTCTTATATTTGATTCTGGAGGTAGTAAGGAGCCACTGGGGTTTATTTATGTGTATGTGGAAAGGGAGAATTGAGGGGAAAATGACATAATCAGACCTGTGGAAAATCACTTTGTTAGCTAAATGGATATTGACTGAATTGAGGAGATGCTTGAGGTAGAGGGACCAGTAAGAAGGCTATTTTAATCATCCAGGTATGAGAAGATAGAAATCTGCACGAAATCAAGTCAAGTCAGCAAGCAATTATAAATCACCTATGTGCCCAGGAGTGTATTAAATGCCAGGGTGGCAGCAATATTGGGGAAGAGGAGGAGATGGGTACCAGAGCTATTATAAATATGAGAGATTTGAAAAAGTAAAAGGCTGAGAATGCTCAGCTGCAAAAGGAGAAATTAAAAACACTTTGTGGATGACACATTGGGCCTTAAGAGATAGGGAGGATTTCAGGGAGATAGAAAAAAGAGAAGTATTGGGTAAGGTATACCAGATAGTGGGAACATTGTAAGTAAAAGGAAGCAGGAAAATGTGGGTCTTGCTTAAAAAATGGCAAATCTCCAATTTTACTGGATCAGAGGGTATATGAAGAGAAGCAATGAGAAATAAGGCTGGACAGGAAAATGGAGCCCTAATTATTTCATTACATGACTTAGTTTAGTTTAGTTTTTTTTTTTTTTTTTTTTAATGGTTGAATAAAAGCATTGGTTGGTGAGAAAGCTCAAAGTTAAAATTTTTATCTAGCTTTCCTATTTGGCAAATTTATCTTTTCAAGGATTAGTACTTATTTCTTTTTAATTAGCACTGAAACGGACTTAAACCTATATATAACTGTTGTTTAGTCGTTTCAGTGCTATCCAACTGAAATGTGATCCCATTTGGAGTTTTCTTGGCAAATATACTAGAGTGGTTTGCCATTTTCCCCCCAGCTGGGGAAGGTGAGGAAACTGGGACAAAAAGGGCAAAATGACTTATCCTGGGTCACACAGTTATTAAGTGTCTGAGGCCAAATTTGAATCCTGGAAAATAAGTTTTCCTTACTTGAGACCTGACATCTATGTGCACTATGGTGATACCTAATTGCTCCCAGTATAGAACCTTAAGATTAACCTTGTTCACACAGCTAGGAAATGTCTGAGGAGGAGTTCATGGAATCATTGGATGAGGACTATAAATCTAGAATTGGAACCTTTTCGTTTTACAGAGAAATGGCTTGGCATAGAAAATAGAATAGGATTCTAGACTTGAAATAAGGAAAATCTTTTCCTGATACTTAATTGACCTTAGGCAAAGATTTCTTTCATCCTTAGTTTTTTCATCTATAAAATGATGATAATAATAAATAGCATCTATCTTATAGGGTATCAGACACCAGCTATGTGACTTCAGGCAAGTTATTTAACTCTCTTTACTTAAGTTTCCTCATCGGTAAAATGAGTTGGAAAAGGAAATGGCAGATAACTCCAGTATTTTTGCCCCAAATGGGGTCATAAAGAGTCAAATGTGATTGAAATGATCAAACAGCAACAATTTTGTAGTATTGTTGTGGGAGCCAAATGAAATCATATACATATAGGAGCCTAGATTTAGAAATGGAAAGAATCTAATAAATTCTTTTAAATTTAAGAATGTAAAGATTTAAATTTAAGAATTTAAATCCTTTCATTGTATGTTTGTGGAAACTGACATTCAAAGAGGTTAAATGATACATAGTCATATATCTAATAAATGTCTGAGGCAGAATTTGAATGCAGATCTACCTGACTCCAAGTCTGGTATTATTTACTCTGCCCTATTGTCTATAACTATAACTAAAAGTAAATGTTAATTATATTCATTATCATTATAATTATTACTAGTAAGAAAATGAAAGTCTGCAGAGCTACTCAGTATCACACAAACAGTAAGCAGTAGAGGCAAGGTTTCAGCTAAATTTCTTTGGCTGCAAAGCCAGTGGAAAGAGCTTTCACATCCCACTCTTTCTCCTGTACTGTACTATGTTGTAGTTATACCATTAAAGGATGACACTTTGACTATTCTCAGTGAAATAAATTGAATTAACCCTATAGATCAAGTATACCCAGGCTTTACACCAATCAGTCCATTGTTAACACTATATTAGCACTGCTGTGCTTACTAAACTGACAAAGGAAATGGTTTGCACTACAAATATATCAGATATTTTTAGCAAAGGGAATGTTGACAGAAAATTCTATAAATTCAACAACTAACCAATATTTATTTGCTTACTTATAAATACATTTATATATTCCAGTATTTATGGATCTCTGATCTCTTAGATGTATTTCCTCCAACAGTGGACATCTTCATAATTTCTCCATGCCTTATCAGCTTATGGGAAGCTTCTTCCTTATATTCTATTTTAAATATATCATACATTCTCCAAACAGTATGTTTGGAAGCCTTCTTCTTGTTTTCCTGATATTACAAAACAGAGGCACCAATGGAACATACAGATTGTCCTTTATTTTTCCCTTACTTTTGTTAAGATGACTTCTGAAGCATTTATGTAGGCCATAGCAAATTTAGGAGTAATCCAAGGGCAACTGTTAGTTAAATAAGATGATGGATGTAAAAGCACCTGGAAAAATATAAAGCACTATGATAATATAAGGTGTGATTTAAAAAATGTGTTCAATTGTGGCTGAACAGAGAGTGTTGGACATGGATGCAGGTTTTCTGGAATAATAGGGAATATTTTATTAGACAAGATTAGAGAAGGAAAATTCTTAATTCTTTTTTGTTTTAACATTGATTCTTCCTGTCTTGCCCAGGGCAGCATTGACTTAGGAATTTGATTTCACTGCTGATTATCATAAAAGTTTTGACCTCCTTAATACTCTCCCATCCCCACTTCCATGGGGTTCACCATATTGGTGTCAGATCTATTGTAAACACTAATCAGCCTTAATCTTAACTGCAGTTCAGAACTCCCAAGCTCAAACAATACACTACTCTTGTTTTCTCTAGTAACAAGAATTACTGCTGCGTACCATTATGCCAGGGGGGAATTTCTTAAAAGAGGTGAATCATAAGCCAGATTTCAAAAAAAGAAAGTTATGTGAATAGTAATCACATGAAACAGGACATTGTACATGCATATAAAAAATAGCATAAGTTCAAACTCAGGTTTGGCTAAGTTTGGTTTTTGATAACAAGCAGGTTTGCTTGGAAAGAACAGAAGAGTATGGCCTGAGCTGGACTGAGAGATTAATACAATTAAGTGCTGCTGGAAAAGGTATAGAATGCTATGAATAGGAGGCTCAATATGATTTAACCATTATAGATTTCTCAAAAAAGGGAATTGATCACTTCTGAATGATTCAGATCAGTCCAACAAATACTAAGTACCTACTATGATCAAGGTTCTACTAGGTGAGGGCAATTAATGCTGGAAGGAAGGAAGATTGTTCTATTTCAGAATAGTTGATGTTACAATTGGAAAATTGGTGGCTAGGTTCTAGTTTCTTCCATACAGTAAATAATACAATGTGATTTGAAGGAATTCCTGTTCAAGTAGGGATTGAACTGTATGGTCTCCTGAAGCCACATCCATTTCTGAATTTCTGCAATTCTAAATATTTAATTAGAAAGGCATCTTATTCAGCAGTCTTTCACTGCCTTCCCTCCACAACATCAGAATTTTTTTTTCCATGAAAATCCTTACTTAGAAATTCTGTTCTTGACCATTGTGAAAAAAGAGCTTAGTCCTTTAAAAATAATTAATTAGTTGATTTTCACTATGTAAATCAGTTACTTACTAGTTTATTAGTAATAATAAATAATAATAATAGCTATCATTTTAGTAATGCTTTTAAGGTTTGCAAAGGGATTTACAAATATCTTATTTTGTCCTCACAACAACTCTGGGAGGTAGGTGCTATTACTAATTTTGTTCTTACAGATGAGACAACTGCGGCATATCGAAGTTAAGTGATTAGTCAAAGGACATATCCATAGTGTCTTTAACACATCTCTGATCAAAGTTTAGCAATTTTTCCTAATTCTTAGATGATGACAATGGCTTAAATTGAAACTTCAAGGAACTTAACTATAACTCTTTCAAATTCAACGAGGTGGCCAAATGGCCAAGACCTGAGTTAAATTCTGCTAAGGCAGCTTGATAGCATTGTGACTCTGAGCAAGTCACTTAAATTTTCTCAGCCTCAGGTTTTTTTTTTTTTTCATCTATAATAGCACCTATTTCATAAGATTGCTTATTAAAGAATAAATAAGGTAACATTTATAAAATAACCTTGCAGATCCTCATATTGGTAGTATTAATAAGTTTCAGGATCCTGATTAAGCCATAATATTTTTCTGATACAGAAATAAGTCTTGTGATGATTTTGATGGCCTAATTTATTGAGAAAGTAGGAATGAATGTGAACCTTTTTTGGATAGTTGTCTTTTTTCACCAAAACAATAAAAGTGGATACTCAACTCTAGTAGTTTCACATGTTTTTTAACTCTAGTAGTTTCACATATGGTACTGTAGCCACACTTAAGAACATTGCACTTAGAATCAAGAGAGACTTGGACTTAAAATCTTATGGTGAGCAATAAAGAAGAATTTCTAAGTTCATTTCAAATAAAAGTTGTAGTGCTCTCTTTGTGGAATGCAATGGTGGCTGTAGCTATAGATGCCAGATAACCTCCCTCTTCGATCCTCAGTTTCCCCATCTATAAAATGGGGATAGTAATACCTCTACAAAACTTAATACAGTGTGGTATAGCAGATCACATATTGGACTTGGAATCAAGAAAACTAAGTTCAAATTCTGCCATGAGAGTTTTAAGCTGTGGGATCCTGAATAGGTTTATTATCTCTGTGTGCCTCAGGTAATTTTACAGAATTCCCTCACTGAGAGGTTGCATCTGTACTTGTGTAATTCTCACACCAAGAGTTTCCTATGTTGCCAAAGTCACATATTCCCCCAGGTATTCAACAAGAATACCTTATGGAGTTGTTGTAAGGCTCAAATGATATTTTATATGTGTGTGTATACATATCACACATATACACACCCACACCCACACACAAAAGAACTTTGCAAATGTTAAAATACTATGTGAATGTCAGCTATTATTATAATTATCATTATTATATCATTAATAGCAATTATCATAATTATAATTTCATTATTGAGGAACCAGTACTCTTATTTGGGGAAGTTAGGTACTGACCCTATGATTTCATTAGGATGGTGGAATCTTAGACTAAGAAAACTACCTTCACAGATGCAAATATGCACCGAATATTAAAAAGTAGTTCAAGAGGTTCACAAAGTCAAATAAAAGTCCGTCAGGACTTAAACCCAGGGCTTCTTGTTTCCAAGGTCTGCTCTGTATCCATTATGCCATAATAACTATTATATCCCTATCATTAGCACATTAAATTTAAAGAATAATCAGATGACTTCTTCAATTGTTAAAGACATGTTCAACTCCTTATGACCCATTTTTGTGTTTCTGCCCTTTCCTTTTCCAATTAATTTTACAGAGGAGGAAACTGAGTAAACAGGGTTAAGTGACTTGTTCTGGTGACACAAGCTAGTAAGTATCTGAAGTGAGATTTGAATTTAAGTCTTCTAACTCTAGGCCTGGAGCTTATCCATTGTGTTAACTAGCTCTCTAATCTGATGACTACTATAAACAACACTGATATCTGTTTCATTGAAAATATTAAATATTCCATTGTGATATTTTAACATGCTTTTTTCTATTTAAGTAAATGGTAAATCTTATTTATAAATAGAGATTATCATACCCACTTATATAATATTGACTCATTCAAATATCTGTGTAATTAAGGACAATTTTGGCAGAAAAGAGTGACCTATTCACTAACTTGGGGGATGAAAGCATGCCAACTCTAGGTATTAAAATTCAGGTTAGTAGAGTTGCCTGGAAATTGCTTTCATTT
This sequence comes from Antechinus flavipes, assembly GCF_016432865.1. Classification (NCBI taxonomy): domain Eukaryota; kingdom Metazoa; phylum Chordata; class Mammalia; order Dasyuromorphia; family Dasyuridae; genus Antechinus; species Antechinus flavipes. Next base: position 182,497,071 of record NC_067400.1, on the reverse strand, counting down.
ATTGACTTATGTGAAATTAGTGTTTAATCTAGATCCTGGTAAAGCAGAAACCTTATCAAAAATCACTCAAGGTAATTGTTACATCCTGACTCAGCATAAGCATAAATGTAAAATTGTAAAACTGAAGTATCCTCAAACAAACTCTGATTGTCATACTCATACCACCATAAAGATTGATCCTTTCCAGGTAAAATATCAGTATTTCTTCATTGGTCACTGTCATTCATGTTCCAGGAATTAGACATCAGTACCATCAAATGATGAACTCGAATCAATAACAGTGACTTTTCTTTTGATGGGGGATAAAGCTCAGGATGAATTGCAAGCTCTATAAAACCACATGAGGACTGTTAAACTTGCTTTTATAAGTGTGAGATTTGAACCTGCTGTCAACAACTTACTCAGAATGAGTTTCATTTGTTATAGTTATGCTATTCTTAACATGAAATAGTAGGAGAAAGACTCCAGTTGTAAAGAATGAATAGTCAATCTAAACTGGATAATAGTATTCAAGGGCAACTCTCAGTATTTGAAAATAAAACACCTAAAATTCTCCAGAGATAGCCTTGGTTTGGAAGTGACATGATGCAAAGGGAGAATTTGGGGAATGGAATCTGTGTTTGGATCTTGACTTTGGCATATCTCTGCAACCTGTGAGACTCTCTAGGTTTCAGTTTCTTCAAATGTTAAAAAGAGTATTGAGCTAGATTTCTTAGGTCCTTCCAACTATACATTTATGGCTCTATGATTTTATACATGAGGCTTCATTGAAGACAAAAAAAAGTTATTTTACACTTACTTTATGTGATTGTATATTGCCCTATAAAGTAAGGAATAAAATGCCCACGTGTTTATAAAAGGAAATATCACTCTTCAAAAGAGACATCACCTGGTCAAACAGGGAAACATCTGGCAGGCATAGATGAAAAGCATTATAAACCCGACAGGGATTGTTGCAAAACTCTACCCATATTTAGTGAATTTTTTTACTTTGGTTGACACAGATTCTGAAAATATAGCTACAGAGAATTGAAAAGAAACGGAAGTAGAGGCCAAGTCCTCTACCTTTTACACATGTTCTTAGTTCCCTTCAAATTAAATTTACATGTTATAGTAGTTTGGGGTGGAAGAAGCTACAATTTAGATAACTATATTGGGAATGCTTTGGAGGGAAATAGGATTCTAATTCAGATGCTCTCACATCAGTGCTGAGGTGGGGAAATGGGAAAGTACTTCATTAGGGAATTTTTTTTTTTAACAGTTCAAATGTGGGAAGAGCATATATAAAATCATAACTGTGAAGAATTCTAAATAAAAAGGTAGGAAAAACTATGAACAGATAATGCTATGGTTTCATATATATATTTTACTGGCTCTCTTCAGCTCCCAAGTATTTTCTTGCTTATGTTTTGGTGAAGGAAAACTATCATGCCAGTTCCAGTTAACCACACCACTTTATCTAGATTTTTCATCAATTCCTTGGGAAGAAGTGAGCCTATGAAATGATCAGATTAGCTAATTAGCAATGACCTCACTGAATTCAGATGTTTTAATAGACATTTTAGAGACCCAAATAAATATCTATAGGTCACAATGGAATGATTAAGACAATAGAACTTAAAACAAAAATAATCTTTGGAAAAATAATGCATTTTCTAATTCTAAATAGGGATTGGGAATTAGCAGCAGTTATTTTAGCATGCAGAAGTAACCCATAATTAAAGTTTCCTTCTGTTACTGAATATATAATTGTTCACTTAGTATTCAGGGACCTTCCAATTGTACCTGACCAAAATGTATTTAAGGAAAAGGGAACAATTCATAAGACTTCTCTCTTCCCCCTTAGATCACTGAATGCTTAATTGATCAGCAGTCCAACCTCCTATTGTAATATAATCCTTTGATATGTCTGTGAGATATGGATGGCACTAAGCAGGAATTGTCTGTTATTCAGAAGTATTTAGCCTTAGATGCCCTGTCCCAATTCAGAATAATGTACTTGGACCACAAGATTTTTTTAAGTATTAGGTTCTTCATATCATCTGAGCTTGATGATAGGAATGAGGAAACCAAATCTATCACCTAATATAAGAGGAGAAACTCAATATTGTCAGAATTGTTGCAAATAAGGAAGTAGACCTGGGGCAGTTAACTTTTTTTGGGGAGAGGGAAGGCTGTATCTTTGTCCACAGGGTAAATTGATCTGAGACCCAGCTCTGGAGTTTTGGAGACTTTGGCAGGAACTCTGGGACCACAGGAAATATTCTTTGACTGATTTTTTCAACTTTTTGTCTATGACTTCTATTTATTTTATCCTCTGGTCTCCTTTTAAACCATCTTCAGAATTACTTCTACTAGAAGGGATGGAATTTGATATGATTTTGGTAAAAGGACTGTATGCTTAAACCATCTATTTCCATTGTATAGTGATCCATTTTATCAATTGGCAGTGTAAAAAATGACTCTGACATTGTCAATAATTCTTACCTTCAATCCTGATATTATGATTACTCATTTCGTATGACAAGCATTCAATCGACGTTGATCTTCCCACTGAAGAAAAAAAAAAAGAATTTTTATCAACTTTTAAAAATATACACAGAAAAAATTGCAAAAGATGATACAAATAGAGAAATTTGTTATTAATTTGTTAAAATTAGTGTTGCACATCTTAAAGAATTATATATATGTATATATATATATATATATGTATGTATGTTTCTGTGTATATATATATATATAGAGAGAGAGAGACAGGAGGAAATATTTAGTACTATACACACATACACATATATGTATAAGTACATGTGTTTCTTAAAAAACCAAAGCATATAAAACAAATTCACAGTTCCTTATTCAATGATCTTTCTTATTTCTCAAGTATTATTTCAACTGGATACCTAGATTATTCCAAATTGGCTAGAAAACTTGTATAGTCTTTGTTAATTTCTTGATTTGTGCCTGGTTCTAAATCTGGAGAGTTTTATTTGTTAGTATTTCTGTGAGCTCAATATTAGTGACAACATATTGTTTGTCAGTCAGATCAAAAGTAATTAAAAATGCAGGAGCTTTTTAGCACTATTCACAGAAAGTGAAAAGTTTCTCTGTTGGGACTTTATAGTCCATCACAATCTGCCTTTCCATTCCTGCTTATATATTTGCTGTCTCTATTCTCTGGCAAAAGATGAGTTTCTTGCTGTTCCTTACATGTGACATAGTATCCATCACCTTTGAATCTTTGCATGGCTGTTCCTTCTTTCCTTGGATCCTTCAAATCTGTTCTAGCTCCACCTAATACATGTAGTCTTTTCATCCCCCCAGTTGCTAATGCCCTACCCCAAACTTAGCACATATTTACTTTATTTAAAAAAAATAACTATTTATTAATATATTGTTCTGTTTCATAATATATTGTTACATAAAAATAAAGTATATTACATATGATACTATATATAACAACTATACATTAACATATAAATGTCATACAATGTATTATATATTGTTATTATTAATATGTTATTGTGCTAAGTTAATATATTGCATGTATTACATATATCACACATATCAATATAATATATCATTTTATAATATTTGCTACATCAAATCTTATATGACATATATGACAACATAATATATGCAATTTAATAATAGATGATATATCATTATAATATCGATGTATCACAACATTTTATACATACACACAAATATATTCTTATATTCATCAATATAAGATGCCTTCTTTATAGAATGTCAGCTCATTGAGGATTAGGAATGTTTTCCTTCTATCTCTGTATTTCCCATACCTGGAATAGGCTCTGATAGGTGACAGGCTCTCAGTGACTGGTCTTTGGTTGATTAATAGATTCAAAGAAAAGTAGAAAAAAGAAGTGAGGCTACATTCTTTAATGAATAGTGAGATTGAAAGTTCTGTGTCTTTATTTTATGGACACCTATTCTGACATCTACCCAGTTTGAGTGCCAATTTCTACAGAAAACTGCTAATGTCTTCCTCCAGGATTTGCATCATTTCTGCTTCATATATAAGCTGTATATATCTCTTTATGAGCATGGTGCCCCTCATTAGAATTCAAGTTCCTTAAGGATACAGACTGTTTCCTTTTATTTTGGGTATCTCCAGTGCCTAGGAGATAATAGGTTTTTAATGAGTACTTGTGTTCAAAAGTACTCATTTTTGACTGGACAATAATGTGACTGGACAATTCATGTAACCATATTTCTGATGTGATATTTTCAACCTCTGTTGACCTTTGTATCATAGTGATATAGAAAATTAGATATCTGCAAAAGAAATAGAATTTCTTTAAAAGAAAAACAAAAAGACTTTTGACCTTAATTATTGGCATCCAGCACCTAGCATATTGCCTGATACTTAATAAGCACTTAATAAATGATTGCTAATTGACCCAATATGCTAAAAGAAAATAAAATTTTCATTATATGTCTAACATCAAGTGTAAAAACCTCTATGGTGGCAGTGTGTCATAGTGGGATTTAGAGTTAAAGGAACTGGGCTTGAATTCCTTCTCTGATTCTCTTGTTATCAATTTCCTCATTTGTAAAATGAGAGGATTGGATTCAGTGACTTCTAAGGGTCCTTCTACATCTAAATATCCTATGAGCCCCTGGGAGTAGTTTGATATCACAATGGGTAGAGCACTAGGCTTGACGTTAGGAAGACTTGAGTTCAAAAGCTCAGAGACTTAGTAGATGAGCAAGTCACTTATTCCTGTTTACCAGTTTCTTCTTTTGGAGAAAGAAATGACAAACCACTCTAGTATCTTTGCCAAAGAAACCCCAAATGGGATTGTGAAGAGTCTTAAAGGACTAAACAACAACAAATAATTCTTTATCTCCAGGTTCACAAAGTTCATTAGAGCCTGAGATAATAAGGAAATGGATTAACAATAGAATTAAAATAAAGTGTTCAAACATCAGCTCAAATAATTTTCTCCCCCCTACTTAATAGTATTTTGTTTTTTCCAATTACATGTGAAGATAGATCCTCCCCACAAATAGTATGCAATCTGATATAGATTTTATATATGTAAAATCATATTAAACATATTATACATTAGGCTTGGTGTGAAAGAAGAATCAGAACAAAAGGGAAAAACCGTGAGAAAGAAAAAATAAAACAAAACAAAAAATGAAAATATTCTTTGAGCTAAATTTAAACTGAATACTTCTTTCTTGTTGTTTGTCTTGCATTCTCAAAGAGGACCATGATATCAGGAAGATGATGCCATGATATGCAAGTAAATTGGATTTAAATGAGGAAGGGCTATGCATACTTCTTTATGTGTATGTGGATAGCATTTGCATTCATGAGTCTTTTGGAATTGTCTTAGATCTTTGTATTAATAGCTAAATCATTCATAGTTGACCATCATACAATGTTGCTACTGGTTCTGCTCACTTCACTCCGCATCAATTCATATAAGTCTTTCAAGGTTGTTCTGAAATCAGCCTGCTCATCATTTCTTATAGAATTTCTTTCTATTACATTCATATACCATAATTTGTTCAGCAGATCCCCAGTTGATGGTCATCCCCTTGATTTTCAATTCTTTGCCACCACAAGAAAGCTGCTATAACCATTTTTGTATATATAGGCTTTTACTAGTATTACTGGATTGGTGGTATAATCGGATTAAAGGGTATGTATAGTTTTTTCACCTTTTAGACATAGTTGCAAATTGCTCTCCAGAATGGTAGAATCAATTCATTCAAGTCCACCAAACAATGCATTAGTATTGTGATTTCCCCACATCTCCAACATTTATCATTTTCCTTTTCTGTCATATTAGCCAATTTCATAGTTGTAAGGTGGTACTTCAGAGTTGTTTTAATTTCATTTCTCTAATCACTAGTGATTTAAAGCATTTTTTCATATGAATATAGAGAGCTTTAATTTGAAAACTATTCATATCCTTTGATCATTTCAGTTAGGGGGGAATGACTTGTATTCTTATAAATTTGACTCAGTTCTCTATTAATTTGAGCAATGAAGCCTTTTCCAGAAACACTGGCTATAAAAATCATTTCTGCTTCCCTTCTGATCTTGATTACATCAGGTTTGTGTATGTGTGTGTGTGTGTGTGTGTGTGTGTGTGTGTGTGCGTGCCAATCTTTTTAATTTAATGTAATCAAAATGATCCATTTTGCATTTCATATTGTTCTCTATCTTGTGTGTGTTCATAAATTTTTTCCTCCTCCATAGATCTGCCAGGCAAATTATTCCTTGCTGTCCTAATTTGCTTATGATATCACCCTTTCTGTCTAAATCATATATGTACCCATCAAATGATTTTCAACAGTATGGTCTGAAAATCTAGTGAATACTATGTTACCATAAACCCTTACAATTGATATACAAAAATTTTAATGAGATTCAGTTATACGATAGGATAGTTCCTCTTCTGACTAATAAAAAAACTCATAGCCTTGTCTCCTTTCCATCTTAATGAGTTTCTGCTGAAATGAAATGAAAATAATATAATAAATCATTTGTAAAGCACCTATATTCACAGAGTTTTATGTATCCATGATAAAAATGGAATGAAACAAGGTTCAGTGCTCAGGATATTCTAAGTAGAAGTGAATCAGAAATGTAAAGTAATAAACACCTGGACAAAGAAAATAATACTATAATGTAAATGATACAAAAAATAGTGGGACTGTGAGCAAGTCATTCAATCTCTATGAACCTCAGTTTCTTTATCTGTTAAATGAAGGGTTAGATTAGAATGAGATGATCTTTACAGTCCCTGTTAACTCGAAATCCCATAATTCACTTGGTATTTGAGTATCCGTACTAGTCAAGACTTAAAAAGGATATGGTTTTAAAAAAAAAAAAAAAAAGAATTACTGTAAGTAATTTCAGTAGTAGTGCCTTACTTTAAATCTGTACCCAAAAAAAAGTTATCAGGAAAAAAAAGAATTCCTGTAAGTAATTTCAATAGTAGTACCTTCCTTTAAATCTGTACCCCAAAAAAAATTATCAGGAAGAATAATAGCATTCTGTGTAAACTCAGTTTCCTTTTGCTTATATAAATCTTTTTGGGGTCCATTTTATTTTCTCTTTTAGGTAAGCCAGTGAAATTTAAACACATTATGAATTTTTGTTTGTTTTGTTGTTTTGAGCCAGCAAATCTCCAAAAGAAATATGCTTTTCTTTGCTTCCCATAAATGAGATCCAAAGTTATTTAACTCCTTACTACCTAGAGAACAGCTTGACCAATTCATTCATTCTTTTTATTTTATTTTTTAAAAATTCAGATATCAGAGCCCTAAATTGAAAGATCAAAGCATTTGTAAATGATGAACAAAAAACCTGTTTTTAATGGATAGAAATAATTGCCGTGACCTTACACCTTAAAAATAAATGTTTATCAGCTTTCAATAATCTTTCTTTTCTTATTCATGCTATTACACAACTTTATCCTTATTATACCTAATTGTCCATCTTTTCTGACTGTGCTTACTAGATTTCCTTTGTCTAAACCAATTAAAAATATCATTTACTTTCACTTTTTTCTATTCCCTATTTTGTATATCCAGGATTGTTCTCTTTGCTTAAACTACTTTTTTTTTTCCCCTTAGCCACGGGGCAAAGTTTATTGTAATTGTTTTTGTTGTTTTTGTTTTTACTGAGACAGTTGGGGTTAAATGACTTGCCCAGGGTCACATAGCTAGGAAGTGTTAAGTGTCTGAGACCAGATTTGAACTCAGGTCCTCCTGACTTCACTGCACCACCTAGCTGCCCCAGTTTATTGTAATGGTAACACCATTATAAAAGTGGGCTTGAATTTCTAAAAGAAATTAACAGAGAAACAGAAGCAAGGAGACACATTTACCCAGCTTTTTGTCAGATATGCCAATTTTATGACTCATGGGTAGAAAGGAAGAGTGGTCTCTGGAATTTGGTTCTGGCTGACAGATTATCACTCAGCAATGAATTGAGGAGGGGTCTATTCACTATTGTCTCAGGAGTATTATCTGTGAGACTATCCCTGAGGCCAGAAGCTATCTGACTAAGGAGTGGTAAGAATCAGACAGATTGAGTGTGGGAGTTTCTTGAGGCAGACTCTTAAAACCAGAAGATCTAGAATCACTGATTTATTGCCAGAATAGAAGCCCCCCTAAAATGAGGGGACCACAAAATCACATTACATAATTTCCCTCCCTCAAGCAGTCATCCCCCAGATTCATTTGGGACAAGGACACGGAGGTCTCATCTTCTGAAGCTGCTTCATGCTGATAAGGGGCATAGTATAATGCCTTGCCTAATGGGGGTCCACACTGAAAAGGAGAGGTGGAAAAATGGCAATAGCAGCATTCAGAATGTTCTGGGTTTCAGAATCAATTAGCTAATGGTATACAAGATGAACAAATAGTTGGAAGTTCATAGCTTAGTGCCTAGAAGAAACAAATCTCACAAGTAGGTTAAAAATGCAGGGCCAAATGTAATTAATTATTAACTATTTTATAATTATAAGAATAATTTTTTTCTCTCTTTCAATGATTTTTTTTTCTATTGCTTCTTTTTTTTTTTATTATAGCTTTTTATTGACAAAACATATGCATGGGTAATTATTGAACACTGACCCTTGCAAAAACTTCTGTTCCAACTTTTCCCCTCCTTCTCTCCACCACCTCCCCTAGATGGCAGGTAGTCCCATACATGTTAAATACAATATATGTATACATATTTATACAATTATCTTGCTGCAGAAGAAAAATCAGAAAAATGAGAAGGAAAAATAAAAATACAAGCAAACAATAAAAGAAAGAGTGGAAGTACGATGTTGTGGTCCACACTCATTTCCCAGTGTTCTTTCGCTGAGTGTAGCTGGTTCTGTTCATCACTTCCATCTGAATTGATACTCACATAGTATTGTTGTTGAAGTGTATAATGATCTGATTCTGTTCATTTCACTTAACATCAATTCATGTAAGTCTCTCCAAGCTTCTCTGTATTCATCTTGCTGGTTATTTCTTATAGAACAATAAGATTCCATAGCATTCATATACCACAATTTACTCAGCCATTCTCCAATTGATGGGCATCCATTCAATTTCCAGTTTCTGCCACTACAAAAAGGGCTGCCACAAACATGTTTGCACAAATAGGTCCCTTTCCCTCCTTTAACATCTCTTTGGGATATAAGCCCAGTAGTAACACTACTGGATCAAAGGGTATGCATAGTTTGATAACTTTTTTGAGTATAGTTCCAAATTGTTCTACAGAATGGTTGGATCTGTTTACAACTCAATCAACAATGCATCAGTGTCCTGGTTTTCCCACATCTCCTCCAACATTTGTCATTTTCTTTTCCTGTCCTCTTAGCCAATCTGAGAGGTATGTAGTGATATCTCAGAATTGTCTTAATTTGCATTTCTCTGATCAACAATGATTTGGAAACATCTTTTCATATGAGTAGAAATAATTTCAATTTCTTCATCTGAAAATTTTCTGTTCATATCCTTTGACCATTTATTAATTGGAGAATGGCTTGATTTCTTATAAATTAGAGTCAATTTTCTATATATTTTGGAAATGAGGCCTTTATCAGAACTTTTAATTGTAAAAATGTTTTCCTAGTTTATTGCTTCCCTTCTAATCTTGTCTGCATTAATTTTGTTTGTACAAAAGCTTTTTAACTTGATAAAATCAATTTTTAAAAATTTTGTGATCAGTAATGATTTATATTGATCCAAATTCCTTCCTCTTTCACGGATCTGAGAGGTAAATTATTCTATGTCTTCTAATTTATTTACAATGTCATTCTTTATATCTAGATCTTAAACCCATTTCCACCTTATCTTAGTAGATGGTGTGAGGTGTGGGTCAGTGCCTAGTTTCTGCCATACTAGTTTTCCAGTTGTCCCAGCAGTTTTTGTCAAATAGTGAATTCTTATCCGAAAAGCTGGGGTTTTTGGAGTCATTAACTATTTTGTCCTGTGACCCTAACCTATTCCATAGATTAGCTACTCTGTTTCTTAGCTAGTACCAAATGGTTTTGGTGATTGCTGCTTTATAATATAATTTTAGATCAGTTATAGCTAGGCCATCTTCATTTGATTTTTTTTTTTCATTAGTTCCTTTGACCTTTTGTTCTTCCAGATGAGTTTTGTTGTTATTTTTTCTAGGTCATTAAAAAAGTTTCTTGGGAGTCTGATTGGTATAGCACTAAATAAATATATTAGTTTAGGGAGTATTTTCATCTTTATTATATTCGCTTGACCTATTCAAGAGCACTTAATATTTTTCCAGTTGTTTAGATCTGACTTTATTTGTGTGGAAAGTGTTTTGTAGTTTTGCTCATATAGTTCCTGATTTTTCCCTTGGCAGACAGATTCCTGAATATTTTGTACTATCAATAGTTATTTTAAATGGAATTTCTCTTTGTATCTCTTGCTGTTGGATTTTGTTAGTGATGTGTAAAAATGCTGATGATATATGTAGATTTATTTTGTATCCTGAAACTTTGCTAACGTTGTGGATTATTTCTAATAGCTTTTTAGTAAAATCTCTGGGGTTCTCTAATAATACCATCATATCATCTGCAAAGAGTGTTAATTTGGATTCCTCATTACCTACTCTAATTCCTTTAATCTCTTTTTCATCTCTTATTGCCGAAGCTAGCATTTCTAATACAATATTGAATAGTAATGGTGATGGTGGGCAACCTTGTTTCACCCCTGTTCTAATTGGGAAGGGTTCCAGTTTATCTCCATTACATATGATGCTTACTGATGGTTTTAAATAGATGCTACTCAGTATTTTAAGGAAAAATCCATTTGTTCCTATACTCTATTCAGGGGTCCTCAAACTTTTTAAATAGAGGGCCAGTTCACTCTCCCTCAGACTGTTGGAGGGCCAGACTATAGTAAAAACAAAAACTTTTGTTTTGTGGGCCTTTAAAGAAAGAAACTTCATAGCCCTGGGTGAGGGGGATAAATGTCCTCAGCTGCTTCATCTGGCCCATGGGCTGTAGTTTGAGAACTCCTGTGTCTATAGTGTTTTTAATAGGAATGGGTGTTTGATTTTATCTGTGGTGAGCTTTTTCTTCTAGCCCGGTTAGCTTAGAGGCCTATCTCTCTGCTGGGTTCCAAGAGCTCTCTCCAAAAGTCTTTAAATCCAAAGGTCTGGTCCTTCAGCCTCTGCCTCTGCTTTCTTCAGCCTCCCCAGCTCCAGTCTTCATGTCATTCCGGTGAAATCTCGACTTGTAGCGTCTTCCTCTCTCTGAAGAACTCTCCGACTGGCCCATTGGCCTATTTATGCTCCTTCCAGAGAGAGGGATTATGGGTAGTTCTACTTAGTACCTTGTTTCAGGTTCTGCCCAAAACATCTTCTTGTAAGATTAGATCAACTCTAATTACTTAGCAGTTAGTAAGGATTCCAACATTTATCAAATGCTTTTTCTACATCTATTGATTGATATAGGCAATTACGTTAATTGTTTTCCTAATATTGAGCCAGCCCTGAATTCCTGATATAAATCCTACTTGGTCATGGTGTATTATCCTGGGGATGATTTTCTGTCATCTTTTTGCTAATATTTTATTTAAGATTTTTGCATCAATGTTCATTAGAAAGATTGATCTATAATTTTCTTTCTCTTTTTTCATTCTACCTGGTTTAGGTATTAGTACCATGTCTGTGTTATAAAAGGAATTTGCTAGGAGTCTTTCATTCCCTATTTTTTCAAATAATTTATATAGCATTGGAGTTAATTGTTCTTTGAATGTTTGATAGAATTCACATGTAAATCCATTTGGTCTTGGGGATTTTTTCTTAGGGCTTTGATTAATATCTTGTTCTATTTCTTTTTTCTAAAATGGGACTATTTAACCAATTTATTTCTTCCTCTGTTAATATGGGCAACCTATATTTTTGAAGGTATTCATCCATTTCATTTAAGTTATCAAATTTATTGGCATAAAATTGGGCAAAATAATTCCCAATTACTGCTCTAATTTCCTCTTCATTAGTGGCAAGTTCTCCCTTTTCATTTTTAAGACTAACAATCTGATTTTCCTCTTTTCTTTTTCTAATCAAATTTACCAAAGGTTTATCTATTTTGTTGATTTTTTCATAGAACCAACTCTGAGTTTTATTTATTGTCAATAGTTTTTTTTTTTTTACTTTCATTTTTATTAATCTCTCCTTTTATTTTTAGAATTTCAAGTTTAGTGTTTGATTGGGGGTTTTAAATTTGCTCTTTTTTCTAGCTTTTTTAGTTGCAAACCTAATTCACTGACTTTCTCTTTCTCTATTTTATGCAAGTAGGCCTCTAGAGCTACAAAATTTCCCCTTATTACTGCATTGGCTGCATCCCACACATTTTGGTATGTCATCTCATTATTGTCATTCTTTTGGGTGAAATTATTAATTGTGTCTATGATTTGCTGTTTCACCAATTCATTCTTTTTTTTAAAATTATAGCTTTTTATTTATAAGATATATGCATGGGGAATTTTTCAGCATTGACAATTGCAAAATCTTTTGTTCCAACTTTTTCCCTCTTTCTCCCCACCCCTTTCCCCATATGGCAGGTTGACCAATACATGTTAAATATGTTAAAGTATAAATTAAATACAATATATGTATACATGTCCTAACAGTTATTTTGCTATACAAATAGAATCAGACTTTGAAATATCGTACAATTAGCCTGTGAAGGAAATCAAAAGTGCAGGCGGACAAAAATAGAGGGATTGGGCATTCTATGTAGTGGTTCATAGACATTTCCTAGAGTTCTTTCATTGGATGCAATTGGTTCAATTCATTACTGCTCTATTGAAATTGATTTGGTTCATCTCATTGTTAAAGATGACCACATCCATCAGAATTGATCATCATATAGTATTATTGTTGAAGTATATAATGATCTCCTGGTCCTGCTCATTTCACTCAGCATCAGTTCATGTAAGTCTCTCCAGGCCTTTCTGAAATCATCCTGCTGGTCATTTCTTACAGAACAATAATATTCCATAATATTCATATACCACAATTTATTCAGCCATTCTCCAATTGATGGGCATCCACTCAGCTTCCAGTTTCTGGCCATTACAAAGAGGGCTGCCACAAACGTTTTTGCACATACAGGTCCCTTTCCCTTCTTTAAAATCTCTTTGGGATATAAGCCCAGTAGTAACACTGCTTCACTCATTCATTCTTTAGGTTGAGATTAAAATACTTTTTGGTCTATTTTCCCCTGTCTTTTTGTTGAATGTAATTTTTATTGCATCGTGATCTGAAAAGGATGAATTTATTATTTCTGCCTTTCTGCATTTGAATTTGAGGTCTTTATGTCATAATATATAGTCACTTTTTGTATAGGTTGCATGAACTGCTGAAAAGAAAGTGTACTCATTTCTGTTTCTGTTTAGTTTTCTACAAATATCTATCATGCCTAACTTTTCTAGTGGTCTATTTACTTCTTTAATTTCTTTCTTATTTATTTTGTGATTTGATTTATCTAGTTCTGGGAATGCAAGGTTGAGATCTCCTACTGTTATCATTTTGCTGTCTATTTCTTGTAGATCTCTTAACTTCTCCTTTAAGAATTTAGATACTATACCAATTGGTGCATATATTTAGTATTGATATTGTTTCATTATCTATGCTATCCTTTAGCAAGATATAGTGTCCTTCCTTATCTCTTTTAATTAGATCAATTTTTGCTTTTGCTTGATATGATTTCAGGATGGCTACCCTTGCTTTTTTGACTTCACCTGAAGCATAGTAGATTCTGCTCCAGCCTTTTACCTTTACTCTGTATATATTGCCCTGCTTCAAGTGTGTTTCCTGTAAACAACATATTGTAGGTTTCTGGCTTTTAATCCAGTCTGCTACCTGCTTCTGCTTTATTGGGGAGTTTACCCCATTCACATTTATGGTTAAAACTACTAATTCTGTATATCCTGCCATATTGTTATTTTTATGCTTTTCTCTTTCCTTTCCCCTTTATCCCCCTCCCCAGTATTAAACTTATGAGCACCACTTGCCTCACCCAGCCCTCCTTCTTTAGAATCCCTCCCACCCCCTTAGAGTCCCTCCCCTTTTCTTAAACCTTTCCCTTACAATTTCTGTATTCCCTTCTATTTAACTGATGCCTTCCCTTTTTGCTTTTCCCCTTCCACTTTTCAATGAGGTGAGAGAAGTTTCTCTGTAAACCAAATATGCCTAATATTTTTTCTTTGAGCCAATTCTGATGAGAGTAAGATACACATTATGTTCATCCCCCTTCCTTCTTTCCCTCAGATATAATAAGTTTCCTTTCCCTCTTTGTGAGACATAGTACCTCCACTTTTCCCTTTTTCTGGTACAATTTCCTTTACACCTCTAGATCCTTTTGTATATTATAATAGTAAAACCAAATTATACATGTACTCTTTATGTATACCCATAACAGAAATACAGTTCTCAATAGTTCTTTTTACCTTTTTATGCTTCTTTTGAATCCTATATTGGAAGATCAGACTTGTTGTTTAGCTTTGGTTTTTTCATCAGAAATAAATGGAATTCACATATTTTATTGAATGTCCATCTACTTCCCTGGAAGAAAATGCTCAGTTTGGCTGCTTAAATTATTCTTGGCCACATACCAAGTTCCTTTGCCTTTCAGAATATCAGATTCCAGCCCTTTTGATCTTTTAATGTGGAAGCTGCTAGATCTTGAATGATCCTTATTGTGGCTCCTTCGGGTTCTGTTCCAGGTACACCTGGAAAAAGTGGAAAGTAATGAGAAAGAAAGCTAATCTTAAGTGCCTCAGCCACTTTTTGAATTATTTGAGAAGTGAAGGCAGAGCCCTTGCTCTGCAAAGAGATGGGCAGGCCAAACAGAAGTTCACACTGGGTTGTCTCTGGGATTAGAGACACGGTGTGTCTCTATTCTTCTGTGCTGGGGAAGTAAAGGTGTCATGGTCAGGGGTAAATGCAGCTGAATCTGCAAGCCTGTTTTTCTTGCATATTTAATAGGAGAACTTTTTGCTGTCAACTTTCTTTTCTTATGAGTGTGCTAAATATGAAAAGCATATTTGGAGTCAGTGTAGATGTTCAGTCTCATTCCTTTCCCCAATTCTAAAACTCTTTGAGGGTAAAAATGCTCTGAATCTGGTGGGGGGAGGTTGGACTCCAATCCAGCCTAGGTTGAGCTTTGAGGCTTCCTCAATTAGAAGAGCTGTGGCAGCTAGCTCTAACGCAGGAGAGTCATCTCAATGCTTAATTTCTCAAGAGGCTAGACTAGAAGAGAGACAATAGACCTAGGTGTCTACGTTTGGAGTACAGTAAAAAGGGAGAAAAGTGAATAGAAAGTAGAAGTGAAAAACAAATGTGTATATGTTTGTGTTTTTTTCCTTGATGGAGATAGATAGATATACAGACAGATAGATAAGAGAGATAGATAAATGGATGGATTGGTTAGTTATTGTCCTTTATTCTCAAAAAGGACCAAAATGGCATCACTATGTTAAGATCAAAGTATAGTGTATCTGACTGGCTGATCAGACCAATAAAAGTCAGAATGTTCTACCATAGATTGAATACAAATAATCTATATGAACATTTGGGGTAGAGGTGTCTCTAAATTTGGCATCTCACATTTCTTTTGAGCTCCTACAATTCTGCTTTGCTCATAGATCACAGCACCTTCTTTGATGTGGAAACCCCATGTTGGGTGGTCCTTTGACAGTGTCTTCCATTCATGCAATCAATTCCAACATTTCTTCAGAGAGACCTTGAAAGTGAGAGCATACTATATGCCAGGTACTGTGTTAAGTACTGAGTATAGACCTTATTTTCCCTCAAGGAGCTTACATTCTGGGCAAAAGACAACATAGAAAAGGAAACTGAAAAGGAGCTGGTAGGTATGTATTAGAGAAGTCAGGGAAGTGAAATGAAAACTTGGATCCTAGATTGAGTTCCTCCCCCATTTTCATCTAGAAGCAGAAAAGATAGAAATAGAGACCAGAGCAGAAGAGCCATGAAATGGAGATGACCAAGAAATGTGCTTGCTACTCTAGTTTCTTTTCTTTGTTGGCTTTCCATTTGCTTCTGTGTCTTGGGATAACAGTGTTATCAGAGCTCAACAGTTAAATAGACCTGGTGAGAAACCCTGGAATTGTGTTTTTGAGCCTTATTCTATATTATACTCCAGCAAAGGTAGTTTCTTATTTTATCCTTGAGAGCAGCCTAGGGATTTAGTAAATAGGAAAGATTGAGGTGTGTTATTTTCCTCTTCATCTCAATTACTTATGATAGCTGTGGATAAATGGCATTACTTAGTTTCATACCCTGAAAACCTGGTTGTTAATGGATTATTTTTCTTTCTCTGTTGATCAGTGAAGTCAATAGACAGGAGGCCATAAGCACTGAATAGCTGGAGCAATTGACTATCTTTATATACTACCTATTATTATAACCTTATACAGTGCTGTTTTTTTTTAAGATCATAAAGGCTGCTCACAAGTCTCATTTTAAAAAAAACTAATTAGGCTGTTTCATCAGTTATTATAGTTCACAACATATTTAGTGCAGAGCTTCAGAACATGAGAAAAATAAAATCATGTATACAAGATTTCTGAGCTCATAATATAAGCTCCTCCAAGTTCTTGATTTTTGCATTGTAATAGAACACATTCGAGTTTCTTTGTTTTATGTTACAGATTTTGAATAATAAAAACTGATATTTATATAATATTTTAAGATTAGCCTCTTAACTCTATTAGGTAGGTATTATTATCTTTATTTTATGGATGGGAAAAATGAGCCTCAGAAAAAATGTGACTTGTTCATGTTCAAGTAGTTAGTAAGTGTCTAGAGGCATATTTTGAACCTACTAATTTCTGACTTCAAGTACAGTATTTTACTCACTTTTTAAGCTCTTTTTCTGTAGAAGATAGAGCTTTGCTCTTTAGAGTATGCCTCATTAAAAAACATAGGATACTGAGTATTATTCCATTTTAAGATTATTAAATGAAAAAAAAAATCAAGCATATTCCAAACTATCAGAATTTTATCCAGTCTTCTCCCAGTCCAGTATTTATAAAGTTCTTGATGGGAGTTGTGTTCTAAAGAATAAGACCCAAACTAAATAAATATATTAATTATAAAATTCTACCTTCTAATTTTAATTCATCCCAAATGTACTCAATAAGGAGAGGGGGCGTTGAATTCTGCTTAATATCATGCATTTAAAAAGCTTTGAATATGCTACTTTGCTGATTTTTAAAACTTTTTCTTAAAAGGACATTAGGACTCTTCATGAGAATAATGTTTAGATAACAAAAAATGTTTTTTTTGTTATTCTTCCTCACAGGCTTTCACCTCTATCACAAGTTGCCCACAATAGTGCCTGAAAGCTGCCTCCTTATCATGGTTGGACTTCTACTAGGTGGAATTATATTTGGAGTAGATGAAAAGTCTCCACCTGCAATGAAGACAGATGTATTTTTCTTATATCTCCTTCCACCCATTGTGCTTGATGCAGGATATTTTATGCCAACCCGTCCTTTCTTTGAGAACATTGGCACCATATTCTGGTATGCTGTTGTAGGGACCCTTTGGAATTCTATTGGCATTGGGATCTCTCTGTTTGGCATCTGCCAAATTGAAACATTTGGCTTGACTGACATCACTTTGCTACAGAGCCTGCTTTTTGGCAGCTTAATTTCAGCTGTGGATCCCGTGGCAGTGCTTGCTGTCTTTGAAAATATTCATGTCAATGAACAACTTTACATCTTGGTATTTGGAGAGTCACTGTTGAATGATGCTGTAACAGTGGTAAGTTATTTTTTTTTCCAAATTGCATTTTTGTTATTGAGTGATAACAAGTCATATTTCCATCTGTTGTATCCAAATTCCTATCTGGAATGCTAGGAAAATGAATCTAGCACAGTTGTGCTGCATTCAAATCCTAGGCCATACAAGCTAATTTTTGTTAGAGTGATGCTTCAAAGTTGTGCTGATCTATGAATCTTTAATGATTTATCATGCTGGGTTATTTTCAAAACAGTACTCTTTGATCATAATTCAAGAGATTTATCAGGGCCCCAAATTATTGATGAGAGTTCATGCTAACAATATATAGTTCATAAGATATGATGATATTATAAAAACAAAATAGGTAAATAATGCCTAATAAAAATAAACCTTTTTGGGTGTTTACTTGAACTGGTGTTAATAAGGAATTTTGTTAATGAGGATTCATTTTGATTTTGTTAATGAGCTATCTATCTGTCTATTTATCTATCTATTACTATTCAACCTGGCTTCCTCCTGGGATTCCTTTTTTTTAAAAAAAATAAGTGTATGTATTTTCTAGAATGAAAATTGGATAGCACTTATATTTTGGAGCAGTGGAGCTTATCCACCATCAGCATTTAATGTTTGGAGCCCCAGCTTGAAAGGCCAAGAAAGCAGTAGGGAGAGAGAAGATAAAGGAGTTTCCTGCTCTTCCCATTCTCTACCCCCTACCCTTATCCTGCTGCCACATTCAGGCACTATTGCAAAGGAACTGATTGAACTTCCCTAGCTAAAGGACGTTAAAGCTGTTACTAATTAGGTAGATCATTTGCTGCAGAAAAAAAAAAAAGAAAAGCTAATCTCTAGGTTAAACCAAACTTCCATACCTTTTGGATTATTTCTGATTATTTATTATTCACAATTTCCCATCACTAATTCAGATACTCCAAAACTGACTCTATACTTTCATCTATAAAGAACTATTTCCATTTCTTTGTTAATCCACTCAGTTTTGAACTCTTGAAATGGAAGAAGGTATAGTAAAAAGGAGATAATATGTTAAAGAGGAAAGAACTGAAGGCACTGGAAGTAACCTAACCTTTATTAGCAGGGTAATAACTCAGTCTAATTGCAGCCCCCTTGAGTGTGTAAGACCTGGGTTCATTTTACCTCTGATTCTTATCAGTTTTTGTAATAAATCATTGTGATCTTGGGCCTTGGTTTTCTCATCTATTAAATGAAGAAATTGGATTAAATGGCATCTGAAGTTGCTATGTTCTTAACTATATTGCTTTACTATCATGTGATTTCTTTAATCATGTTGATTAATCCAATTAGTAAATATTTTATTGTCAAAGAATTTCTATTCCTCTATAGTTGGAAACTTTATTACAAACAAGTTATACTGCATAAGCCATAAATCCTACTTCTTTAATCCACTATTTGTTAAGAGTGATTTGTTAATAACTTACCTGGATTGTATTTTAACTGGGAACATTTTATACCCCATTAAGATTCCCAGAAGAATCCAGTTCCTCCATGCTTACTTGCATATGACTACGTGCACATTTTTTCTCTTGACACAAGGCATTTTGTTGTTATTGTTAGTCCTGTCCAACTCTTAGTGATCCTATTTGGAGTTTTCTGTGCAAAGAGAGTGAAGTGGTTTGCATTTCTTTCTCTAGATTATTTTACAAATGAGGAAACTGGTAAACAGGATACTTGCTCAGGATTACACAGCTAATAAGCATTTGAGGCTGGATTTGCACTTGGGTCTTTCTAACTCCAGGTCCCATTATTTTATTTCCTATGCCACCTAGTTTTCTTTGACAAAGTATAGAAGACTATATAAATTCATGCAAAAGTCATCATGAAGGAATAGAGTGTCTATATGAATTTTCATGTATTTCAAATTGTAAGACTAGGATTCCTAGAATAGAGTGTCTATATGAATCTTCATGTATTTCAAATTGTAAGACTAGGATTCCTAGTAGTAGGATTCCTATTACTGAATATTAAAAAGGAGGAAAAATAAAAGAGTATTAGTAAATTAGTAAATAAAGAGTAAGTATTAGTTAATAAAGGAATAACAAATGTACCTGATGTTGCTATGTAGGGAGTTATATAAGTCTTGGGGAGTCAGGTTAAATCATTAATGTAAAATATAGAATTAGATGTCCTGCCTCCTCGTGTCTCCTTTTTAAAATAATTCAATTATTCAGTCATTTATTCATGTTTCAAACAATCTGGGTGTAGAGGAACTGAATGAATTGGAGTAAATCATAATTAACAGGAATATATTAACACGAAGATAGCTTCCCCACTGTGGATCATGATCACATATGTAGATATTGTTTACATAGATAAACAAAAGGAGCTTTGGTAGAATAACATTTCATGTATTGAGAGGTTGAAGAAGTTCAATATAGATCTACACTTTGGTAATAAACTGCAGAGGCACATGCAGGGGAATGGTAGATATTTCAGCATAGTCATTGTGGAAAGAGAGAGAGTACTTACACAGGCCGAGGCAGTGAGCCAAGCCAAGGAGTTGCCATTCCAAGTCTGAAAGGAAGAACAAGGACAGAAAAAGAAGGAAGAGCTATCCAGGCCAAACAAAAAGGAGTGTAGTTATTCTTTAGATGTGGAAGCACTTGTCACATGGCCAATGGATATAGGTCAAAAGTATGGTGCAATAGTTGCAAATGAAAGGGACTTTCATAGCACAGTATACATCCTGTGAGGGAAAGAACACACCAAGGAATCCTATAGCTCTGACTACATAATGTCAAAATATCAGTCAATTTAGTTGAAAATTCAGCCCAAGAAATGAATATGGTGTCTGCTCCATGTGAGATAATCACTTTGATTGATTTATTTTTCATTGGATGGCCTGATTTTTCTTTTTTCTTTTTTTTTACTGACTTCTCCAGATATTTGGGGTCATGGAAATACAGCCTAAGATATGTCATATTCACTAGGTAGGCACTATTAAGGAGTATTAATGAAAATATTTTATGAATATTTTGGATTAATTATTCCATTCTTTTTATAGGGCATATTTCAGGTCCTCTGTTAAATGGAGAAAGTTTTTCAAAATACTTGGGATCTAGATGAGTTAAGGGATAAAAATTTTTTAAAGAAAAGAAGCATTTGCTTATGCATAAATCTCTTGTGATAAAGAGAAAAATAGAAAATGTAGAGATTAGTAATTTATCCATTATTGACCCTTATTTTGTTGGTTTTGTAGCTTCTTGATCCAAAGGAATATGTTGGGGCAGATGCTATTCTAGTGTTTAAAACTTAATAACTGGTTAGTAAACATTTAAGTACCTAACTCTGTGCTAAACACTGTGCTGATTACTGGGAATAAAAAGACAGTCCCTGTTCTTAAGAATCTCATAGTCTTTGTACAAGAGAAAATGTGAAAATAACTATATAGAAACAAGTTATGAATAGGATAAATTTGAAATAATCAATAGAGGGAAGACATTAGAATTAACTGGAATTTGGAAGGGCTTTCTATTGAAGGTGGGATTTTTGCTAGAACTTGATGAAAGTTTGGGAAGTCAGGAGGCAGAAGTGATGATAGAAGGAACTCTGTGTTTGGGGTCAGCATGTGAAAAGGCCAGGAGTGGGGAGGTGGGAGATGGAATGTTTTGTTTGAAGAATAGTGTGTACTCTGTTGTCAGTGGATCAAAAAGAATTTAATAGGATACAAGATGTGAAAAAACTGGAAAAATGAGGAGGACCAGGTTATAATGGAGGATTTTTAAATATTTTATCCTGGAGGAGAAAAAAGCCACTGGAGTTTATTGAGTAAGGAGATGACATGATGGGACCTGTGCTGTAGGAGAATGGTTATGGTGGCTGAATGGAGGATGGACTGAAGTGGGAAGAGATGTGTAGCTGGCAGAACAACTATTACATAGTTCAGGCATAAAATAATAAAGGCCTGAACTAGGATGGTTGGTAGAAATGTCAGAACAAAGAAAGAGATATGTATGGGAGATGTTATAAAAACAAAAATTGACAGGCCTTGGCAACAGATTGGATATGGAAGGTAACATAGAATAAGGTTGCAAACCAGGGTGATGGGGAAAATGGCAGAGCTCTTAACATTAGAGAAGTTTGGATGGGGCTAGGGTTTGGAGGGGAAGATATTGAGGTCAGATTGGGACATGTTGACTTTAAGATTTTACAATATATTTAAGCTGAGTCAGGAAGTAGTTGAAGATGTGAGACTGAAGATCAGCAGAGAGGTTGAAACTGGACAGATTTGAGAGTCATCAGCGCAGGGATCCATGGGAGCTGATGGGATTACTAGATGTAATAATGCAGAGGGAGAAGAGAAGAACAGAGGTGGCACGACCTGAATGATGATCCAGCAAAAGACACTGGGAAGGAGCAGTAGGAGATCCAAGAGAGAGAGAGAGAGAGAGAGAGAGAGAGAGAGAGAGAGAGAGAGAGAGAAAGATACACAGAAGAGAGAGAAACAGAGAGAGAGACAGACAGATAGACAGACACAGGGAGAGAGAGAGAGACAGAGAGACAAAGAACAGTGTAACAGAAAACTAGAGAAGGACAAAGACAGTATGGTTATATTATACGGGATGTTGTATGGTACCTACACTTAACTATCTCTTTAGATTTCCAAAGGATATAAAATATTTAAATTTATTATGAGTGCTCACATTCTTTATTGTTCTTCTAGTCCCCAATTTTCCATTTTTCTTGTACCTTCTAACCAGTAGGTCATGTCAAAGTTTGCTTAGTTTCTTTATTAGTACATATAAATTTAGTTTTTTTAAATTTATACCAAAGAATGGCATTTGATAGATTATTTGACCTTCAAACATAAAAGTAAATAATTAGTTATTGCCATTAAGTAAATGGGGGCAAATTCAACTTCCTTAGGTGAGATCTTCACTCCTAGAGGGGTAATTTCTGGGTATACTTAGCTTCACTTGATTGGGTGATGACATCATCATTCTTGAAAATAGTTAATCCAGGCTATTTGTTCACTAGGAAAGTGCAATAGGAAGCACGGGAAAGGTCAGAGAAAAGGAATTTCCTGTGTTGAGTTACTGTTTCTAGAATGAATAAATAAACTAGGTGAAAAATTCTTATACTCACTCATGTCTTCATTGGTATGCAGCACATGAAAGTTAGAAGAGGTATCTTGTCAGTGCTGGAGAGATATAAAAGGAGACCAGGCAGAAAATAGCTATAGACTTAATTATAACTTCATTGCTGTATATAGCTTTATTGTATTTTAGAGGGAGGGTTTTTTTGGGGAAAATGTTTCCTATTTAACAAAAAAAGACCCATTGATAACATACAAAGATAGGTAAATGTAACTTTCTTATCTATATATAATTTTATTAAGGGATAATATTAAAATATATTATCCTGTAATAAAATCATATTTTTCCTGTGGTACTTCTTTTGAAAGAGAAAGAGATCGTCTAAGACAATTCCAAAGGACTCATGATGAAAAATGCTACCTAACTTTGGAGAGAGAACTGATGGAGATCTGAATGCAGATTAAAATATAACTGTTTTCACTTTATGTTTTTTCATTTTTTTCGGGGGGGGGTCTGTGTTTTCTTTACTCACATTACTCACATGGAACTATAATTTTTGTGCTTGATTTTATATATATATATATATATATATATATATATATAACATATCAAATTGCTTACTGTCTCAGGAGAGGAGAGGAAAAGGAGGAGAATAAGAATTTGGAAACGAAAAAATTTTTAAATGAATGTTTAAAATTGTTTTTACATGTAATTAGAAGAATGATAAAATATTATTAAAGAGAAAAAAAAAAGAAAGAGAAGGGTCTTTGGAGTAAGGAACTTGGAGTAAGTGAACACAATCACAGCTCAGTAATATAGTCTTGTGGAAGGGCATAAAGGTTAAGTGACTTGCCTAGAATGTTTGGACTGTTTAGGAACTATGGTCTGAGCCCTGACTCCAGGTATAGTTCTTTTTTCAGAATAAAAAAAAAAAAAAACCTCTTTTTTTCCACAAGGGGGATCCCCTTTTTTTTTTTCTTAGCCAGAAAGTATTTCTTAGTTTCTCAATAATCATTCTACAAGCATTTATTGATTGATTAACTCCTATGTGCCAGGCACTGTGCTAAATGCTAAAGGTGCAAAAATAGGCAAAACAAACAAACAAAAAAACCTCTGTCCCTACTCTCAAGGAGGTCACAGTTTCTGAGAAATACTGTGATTTCATGATATTTTAAACTCAAAATACTTAAATGAATTTAATCATTTATTCATATGAACATGTTTCATTTTCATGGCAAAGTTATTTTTTTGTGTGGTCACTTTAATGTTTTATTCATTCTTTTGAAGTCAGACCTCATAGTTTCTTGATTTTGTAACCTGGATTCATTGAGGAAAGGAGAGCAGTCCAATGAAGTATTTTTTGATTTCAATCATTTCCAGTGGCCTTATATAATGAAATATAATCTTATGAAATTGGAAAGTAATTAGTAACATTTTTAGGTTTTTTTCTTCTTTAAACCATCAGTGTGAATCTAAAAATGTTATGCTAAAAGTGAAATAAAATGATCTGTATTTACATTAGTTCTAATGAGATCATTAGCCATATCTTTGGTTATCAGGCAACTCTAACTCTTAAATTCTTGCCATTAAAGAACTTAGAACATAGATACATCTCCTGGTTTAATCTTGCTAAAATATCATTTTCAAATTTAGGTCATCTATGTATGACCTGAAAGAAATCTATCACCCAGCTTCCCTTTTGAAATATAGTAATACAATATATAAATAATTACAACCACAAGACATCTTGTGATAAGGTCAAAGAGTCTTTGGGAATGATCTCTGGGATTGTGGCCAGTTGAAACTGAAATAATTTTATCTTGTGCTGATCATTAGCTGAGAGTTTCAAGGTAAATCAGATGAGAGGTTATGGAAAACTTCCTTGTTGGTGAGGAAATATTTTCGTGGTCACACATGGAATTTGTCTAGCTAAGATGTTCTTTCTCAATTTTACATTGGTGTCTACCCTAACAATAAGAATGATCAAAATGTATCCTCTGATCCATGGGCCCAAAATAAAACCTCTATGACTCAGTATTACAATTTTAAAAACAAAAAGGAATTATATTGAAAACAAAGCACACCTTTAATTAATATATAATGCCAGAAAAAAGGATACAGACTTATTCTGATCAGTGTGGTACTAGTCACTTCTTGAAACTTTGTATCACTATCCTATTCCTACTGTATTGGACCTGGTGGGACTAAAGAAGAAATATAATGTGATTTTACCCTTAGAGAATTTGAACTTTAATTGAAGATGTAAAGGTATAAAATAACAAGGAACAATATAAGATAAAGTATAATTGAGGTCCAAATTGTGAAATATCATTGTAAATGCTATAAAGTAAGAAAATCAGTGATGGCTCCAATAGACAAGAGAAGCTTTCAAGTGAAGGTAGTACTTGGACATTAATGATTTTGAATAGGGTATGAATAAATGGAATGGAGGGAAGCCAACCTAGGCAAAGGACACAGTATGAAAGAAGAAGGCACAGAGATGAAAATAAGCATGTTTTCTATGGCACATTTTGGAGAGTAGAGCAAAGTGTGTTATGGAAGAATGAGAAAAAAAAGATTTGCTAAATGGAGTAGGGCAAAATTAGGGAGACCCTGGATTTCTAAGAAAACTTTGGCTTGGAGCAGTGTGAGAAATAGGTGGCCTTTGAGAGGTTTTTGAGTAGGAGAGAGGGAAATGAGAAAAAAAGATGTTTGGGGAAGATTAATTTTGTAATTCTGAATTTGTGTGAGGATGGTGGCAATGAAGGAAGTCAGCCAGGAGTTCTTTGTAATCTAAATAATCTAAATAACTTTTATGTAAAGTGATCCTCTTTGTGTAAAGAAGATTTAAAATAATGATTTACAGAAACAATATTCTGGTGACCTGAAAGTGTCAATGTACCTCTCAAAGATACACACACACACACACACACACACACACACACACACACACAGGAGAGAGAGAAAAAGAGAGAGAGAGAGAGAGAAAAAGAGAGAGAGAGAGAGGAGGGAGAGTTCACAGTATTCTTGAAATTCAACTGAAATTCAAATGAAGAAATATTTATTAATCAATTATTAAGCATTAAACAAAGCATTGTGTTTGATGCCAGGGATATAAAGAGAAAAATTTTTTAAAAGCCACTTTTTTTTCCCCTCCATGAATTTACATTTTATTGGGGGGTAAAATTTTGTTTATTTGGAAAATAAGTGCAAGATGATTTAAGGAGAGGTGAACATAGACAGCTAGGGGATCAGGAAAGGTTTTCTATTAGAGATGAATTCCTGGGATAGGTTTTCATTTATAGATAAATGCAAATTGATTTGAGAAGGGTGAAAACCCATATAACTGAAGGATTAGATTTCCTGGGGAATGTGGAATCAGAAATGAGCCTGTGAGGAAGCTAAGGATTCTAAAAGGCAGAGAGGAAGAAGGAAAGAATTCTATGGATTGGGATGTAGCCAGTGAGTACACAAGGCATGGAAAGTCATATCAGATTACAGCAAGTAGACTAGTATGGCTAAAAATTAGAGTGTATGAAGAAGGGTAATATAGAATTAGGTTGTGAGAGCTTTAAATGCTCAATCAAGAAGTTTTTAATTTTGTCCTAGGGGTAGTAAGAAGCCATGAAAAATTCTTGAGCAGTGACATGGCCAGATTTGTGCTTTATGAATATCTGTTTTTCAGCTCTTTAGGAGATCATTTGGAGAGGGAAGAGAATAAAATAGAAGTAAGGACATTTTTTGGAAGGCTTTTGAACTAATTCAGTCTCTTTCACCATAAGTAATTATTAAAGCTCTATCTCTAGACCTATTATTTTGTAAAATCTCAATCAAGTCAATTCTGCATATATGGCCTTTGAATATACTTGAGTACGGTGGGGAGATATATCAGGTGATCATAATTTTACCACATAAAGATGTCTGATCATTTTATAGTTAAACTATATCTGTTGTTGCTGTTCAGTTGTCTGATTCTTTGAGATCCCATTTGGGGTTTTGTAGGCAAAGATACTGAGATGGTTTGCCATTTCCTTCTCCAGCTCATTTTATAGATGAGGAAGCTAAGGCAAACAAGGTTAAATGATTTGTCCCTTAGCTAGGGTCACACAACTAGTTAGTATCTGAGGGGCCCAATTTGAATTCAGGAAGATGACGGCAGACACAGTATTCTATGCATTGATCCACCTAAGTACCCAGACCATATCCATTCAGATAAGTAAAAAGCAATTAATTTTCTTGCTTACATATTCACTTTACTAAAAAAAAATTCACAATTTGATAAGAAGTTTTTAACTTTTATTGTGTTTCATAGATGCCTTGGGCAGTCTATGGAAATCTAAGGACCCTTTTGCTAAATAAAGTTTTTAAATATATAAAATCTATAGCTTTTCAAAAGAAAATAATACAGTTGCCAAAACATCTTAAAAACTAACTTTGTAGATCCAAGATAACTGCTAAACAGCAACAGCAGCAGCAGGCTCAAGTAGCTTGACTACTAAGAGATAGAATTTATTCCTTATGGCTGGCATGGAGGTTTTCACTCTGATCCCATGCTAAGGTGGAAGACTTTCTCTGGAAACAGGTTAAGAATGTGAAGAGTTTAAATGAGCTCCCATAGGTATTGAGCAGCTTCCTATCTGTCATGTTCCTAGTGAGGCAGAAGTTGTAACACACAAGACTGGGATGGGTGTCAGACATGTGTTAAAAGGGATAGAAGAACTTATTTAGACATATTCTGACAAAGTAATGTTTTTTAGCATTCATCCTAAAGTGGATGGTACTGGACTATTATATAATTTTTCTTAAAAGAGTTGAAATCTGAAATGTTGACCTGTTTTTCTCAAAAATTTATTTTTCATTATCTAATTCCAGGCAGAAATAAAATATTAATAAATTAGTAGTCATTGGTCATATTAAACATAAGTATATTTGAAAATTTTTTTAAAGTAAAAGTTCTTTATTTTCTCTCCTGAACTTAGAGAAATAATGGAGAAATTAGAAAGGATCATTGGTTATAACTGATACAAATTTCTTTTTTTCACAGGTGCTGTATAATTTGTTCAAGTCCTTTTGCCAGATGAAAACAATTGAGACCATTGATGTGTTTGCTGGAATTGCTAACTTTTTTGTGGTGGGAATCGGGGGGATAGTCATTGGAGTCTTGCTGGGCTTTATAGCAGCATTTACCACCCGTTTCACACACAATATCCGAGTGATTGAGCCACTCTTTGTCTTCCTATACAGCTACTTGTCATACATCACAGCAGAAATGTTTCACCTCTCAGGCATCATGGCGTAAGTACTAGGGGAAAAAAGATATTGATAACTGGCAAGAATGAAAAAATGTAGATTAAATTTCATAGAATTAACATATTCTAAAGTAAATAAAAAATTATTTCTAAGACAACTTTTAAGAGCATTTAAGAGTTCTTTTTAAAGAGTACTTAAAAGTTTTTGTAGCTTCTTTTATTTTCCCTTTTTGTGATAATAAGTGAAAAAAATATACATGGCTAAACTAAAATTTCAAAGTTCCAGTGTGAAAAACAGCATAAAGATAATTTCTGTAGACAAATATAATGATTTTTAAATAAATAAACCAGAATATCTATACTGAAATAAGAAGTCATAGCTTTTCAAAGAGTGTCCATGAAACTTTTGTTTTAATGATGCTTTCATTTCTCAAATAATTTTAGAACTTATAGAACTTATAGAATTTCAATTAAAGGCTATATTATAATCTTTAAATATTCTTAATATGGCAAATCTTCATTCTGTGAGGATGGATGGGGATGGGAATGGATGGTAGAAGAAGTGAAAAGACAAAAGTCATTTGGATTCAAGTCTGTTAAATAAGAGGGGTTATCTATCATGTTGAGAGATTTTTATTGTTTTGTTGGTTTGTTAAACAAGTAACTTTTTGTGTGAGTATACAGGGATGAGATTAATTTTATTTTCTGGCTCATAAATTGTTACAATGAGAATGATTTTCTTTTCTGCTCACAAATTGTTCCTGAAAATGATATTTTTTTTTCTTTAAAAGCAAATGCTAAAATGTTTTGAAAAACACTAGGATCTTTAGAATAAGTATCAATATCCCTTGAGGTGTCTATTTTGGAGGAATATACTCTTATAGAAATATACATTCTGGTAGTTATAATGACAATTTAATACTTTATAGTCACAAATTGTTTACCTTAAATGATGACTAATCTCTCATGAAAAGAGTTGGCTAATATAGACATAATTTTGATTGTTAGGTTAACTTCCCTGCCAACATTTGTTATAGAGACTTGTTTTCTGTCATATTTTGACTAAGGTATTTTGTTGCTATTGTTCTTTTCCCTTGCTGCTTTTATATCTATTATTATTGGAATACGACTTAATCAATATGTTTTGGTACTGTTAGTAAAAAAACTTAAATGCACCATGCAACTGAGAGCGAGGCTTATTATAATAAGCTCAAAGTTTTGCATGGTTTTTTGTTTCAGAGACAAATCTAAAAAAAGCAACATATTAATCCAGTTTGACCTAGTAATGAAATGTTCCATCTCTTCCCTCTTGTTGCTATTCATATAATTTGTATAGCTTCCAGTTTCTTCCTTATTCTTTGACCTATGTCATTGAAAGCATGTGATCAAGTAGCTACAGTGTCTTCAAAGAGAGAAGAGCCCAACTTCTGAATTTTCTAAAGATTATTTCTGAGAACATTAAATTGCAGAAGATATATTCCTTATACTCTAGCCTAGGCATCCAGAGATTTCAGTGTCTTTATCAGAATGGTTGGTCTGCCAATTTTCCCAGCAATGGAAGTCCAGTGACTATCTAGATGAAATATGAGGGAGGAGAGGTAGAATTGGATTGAGGCCTATTTACTGCCCCCAAACTCTGTGACAACTAGGTACACCGAGTGAAGAAGACATTTATTGCCTTCTATCATTTGCTCCCTGAAAGTAGATCTTCCTGGTTTATGAGGACTAGAGAGATTTAGAAATCAGACCAAGTTAAGGACAAGTTTTTCTTCTGTTTTCTCAAACTGTTTTCATATACTCAAGGCATTTTCTGGCATTTATAACTCTGTGAAAGTGAATGGCATTTTTATGCATTGTAATAGAGTCTAGGTATTTTTTCAGGCCTGGGGATATGTGATACTTTGCTGTAATTTAAGTCAGAGAGATTTACTTTCTTTCAGCCTTTAGTGTGTTGTGTACATACCTACATGTACATGTAATTAGTACAATGTACTAAAGTAGAAATTGGGAGCTTAGTTTAGTGATAAAAATTAAAATTGTAAATGCGTGTGTACAATTTTCATGTAAGATGTAATATTTTCTAAGTTTAAATCTTATTAAGTCTCATATATATAATTTTATATATTTTATATCATTTATATATATACATATATATATATATTTATGCAACTATAAATATAAATATATATTGTATTTCCCAAATTTGGGGAAGGGGACAAAATGTTGTTGGCATAAAGAATTCCTAGAATGGTGACTTCCTCTACAAATGTAGATCAAAGAAGGGAGGGGCAAGTGTGCTATTAAATATTTTAACAACTGGATTTCAGGGATAGAGGGAAGGAAAGTCTCCCTATACATGACATTCTTTTATGTTTATTCTTTATTATTACCATTTTGCCATCATTTCTTAATTCTGGCTATTCAAGACAACAAATTAAGCCCTGAATTTTAGTGTTTGACAATTTCTGAAATACACATGTTCACACTGAAAATTTAGCAATTATCTCTTACCAGCACAAGCTGGCTCAAGCACATCCCTGGTTCACACAGTGTCAGAAATAAGACTTGGATTTAAGTCATCTGGATTCTGAGGGTGGCTCTCTATCCATCATGCAGTAGTACGTCCTTATATGCCCATCTATAATTGTACTTTACTTTTTGACATTTAAAAACAAATGTTAATGACTAGTGGAAGCGAAGTTAGTGATATATAGAGTGTGCCTAATGTGTTTAGTAATGTCTCTTCCTTAAGGTAGGCAGGGAGCAAATGTAAGAGGAGCTAATGAAAAACCTAAACAGAGATTTTCAAATTAATTAAAAATGAAAAAAAAATATATATTTATTTTTCTTATATTTCACATTCTCCCCTTTCCCTCACATTCTCTCTTCCTGTCTGCCTCCTTTCCTTCCTCCCTCAGTGTCTTTTTTCCTTCTCGCCTCCCATCCTTTCTTCTTTTCTTTGCTCCTCCCTTCTTTCTTCCCTCCCTCCCTCCCTTTCTCCCTTCCTTCCTTGTTCTCTTCTTCCCTCTCTTCCTCTTTCCCTTTCTTCTGAAGATAGAAATAGGAAAGTAATAGTCTCTGTTCTCCTAGAGCTCATATTCTAATAGGGTGAGACAACACACTAGGAAGGAAAGCTGAATGTAGATGGCAAAGCCCTTTTTTTTTACACCACATTCCCTTCACCATTAAAATTATATCAGGATAGATTGTTGTATCATAGGACTTTGTGTATATGTGTATATACATATATATTGGGTATCCTAAAAATAACACATAGATGGAGGTTTGTGTGTATATATAATCTTTACATACATTTGTGTACATGTATCAGGTTCGCATCCCTTAGGCTTGATCTAAATTTCTATAGAGTAAGATTTAGGGACAAATTGTTTTAACGATAAATTAAACTCTCCTGTCAATTAACTGCAACAATTAAATTCCCCCAAGTAATGATCCTCCTGAGTAATATAGGAAGACTTATCTCCATGAGGAGCTTATATTGTCACTATCTTCTCTAGCTTTTATGGTTTGAAGAAATAAATTAATGATGATTCCTCATAGATTACATATGGAATTTATACCCTATGAGTATTGAAATAGAAAATTACTCTCATTCTCTCTTCTTTGCATAATGAGCATTTTTATGAACATAAATGATAATCAGATCATCTGCCATCCTCATTCGTTATAAATATTCTCCAGCTGAGTAGTATAACTAATATATATGGCCCAAAAGAGACTGATACTTGGTATTCAAAGCTTTTTGAAGTCCAGTGAAAAGATTTTTTCATCATGAGGGATTCTAGGCATTATCTATGTTTATGATAGTTTCTTGTAACGTTTTCCTATATATTCATTCATCCCATATACTACAGGAAAATTGAGTCATATGATATATTTATATGTACATTTATATGTATGTATATAGAAATATATATTTATGTGTATGTGTATTTTTTGAGATTATATTTCCCTATATGGCTTAGGTTGGCCAGTAATCAGTCATGACCATGATCCTCTTGGTAATTGGCATGGAAGCTTTGATTTGTCCTATTTCTGACCTGGGTTAATTTTCCCCTCCTTGGGCAGCCTAGTAGCCCTACATTCCCAAGTACCATTGGTACTTGGTGTTTCATGATAAGCATTAACCCTAAAACAACTCAGAACTCTAGAGCTCAAGTCTCTTTAGTAGAAGGGACTACATGTGTCTCACTCTACCTGATGTGATATATTATTATTAATAAATACTTAAAATCATTCCTTTTGCTCAAAGTCTTTAAAGCATGTTTTGCCAATATTCTCAAGATATTATTGTGATGAAAGTACTACCAGGGAAATAAAAAACTTTTCATCAGATGTCCAAATTTCCATTGAAGAGCCTCTTTCTTCCACACTTAGACAGGCTAAAAACAAAGTCATAGGATCATAGGTTCGAAGAAAGCTTAGTGACTATCTTTCCAGATGTTAGTTGGATTACCTGGGATCCTCCCCACAATATGTTTGGCAAGTAACTATTCATCCTTTGCTTGAAGACTTCTAGTGAAAAGGGGAAGATCCTTTCTCCTAAGACAACAGATACAGTTTATTGCTGGACTCATACTTGAAGACTTGGTAAGTGTTTATTAGTAATTAATACTAGTCATTAGTTTGGATAAAGATATCTATGGTTTGCTTATCATATTTGCAGGTAATATGAACTTGCACAGTCATCAGGAACTGAGGATCATCTCTATGCCATGATGCATTTGTAGGAGGAATTTAATAAAAGATGAAATAGATGATAATAAAAATAGCACTAATGCTTAAGTTTATTTTAGATTTATACTCTTTTCCAGGCAGTTAGGTTAAGAGTGCTGCATTTGATATCAGGAAAACTCATCTTTATAAGTTCAAATCGGGCAAGTCACTTAATTCTGCCTCAGTTCCTTCTTCATAAAATGAGTTGAAGAAGGAAATGGCAAATCTTTCTAGTATCTTTGCCAAGAAAACTCCAAATGGGACCACAAAGATTGAAAGACAACTGAAGTCAAACATATAAATGATTTTAAATGACAGCTCCAAATGATTAACCAACTTCTCACCAAATTAAAGTTATAACTTCCAAATTGCCTTTATTCTTTACCCACAAGGTTCTGTTGTTCAGACCAGCAGCATTCATTTCAAAGATGTTATCTGAAATTTTTGAAAGTAACTCATAAGAATTGCATGTTTTTGATCTTTTTAATATGGAATGTTTTGGAGGAGGTAGTCATGATAGTGTTGAATTTCAGGAGTACAAGATTTGTAGCAAGAAAAACTGAAGTTCTCTAACTTTGTGACTTTTTGCCACTGACTTAGCTTCTCTTAGCTTCACAGGATCATATAATTTCAGAAAAAGGATTTTGTATACAATGTACATGAAAAATGACCATCCAGCTTTTGCCTGAAGTCCTCAAGTCTAATTTTCTTTGAGGCAACCCATTTCACTAATTGTTGGGAAATTTTACCATACATGAAAACTATTAACTTTTGTGCAATTTTCAAATATTTCAGTCCTACTTGCTTAGTAACCTTTGGAGCCAAGCAAGGAAAATCTGGTTTTTGTTTCACAAAATAGATTTATAATTATTTAAAGAGAACTATCATGTCCCAGCTGACTAAGTTTTTGCTTCTCCTGGTTAAAGATTTCTCATTTCTTCATAAAGATCCATAAAGGTCATGAGTTCATGACTTTCCTGATTATCCTTTTCTGGACAATCTCTAGATCATCATTTTCTTGTCTAAAATCTGACACACAGAACTTGAGAAGACCCCAAGTCTAATCAGAATGGAGTCCAGAGAGACTATGCCTTTTAAAATTCTGATAGTCATTTTTTCTCTAACATATCTCATTGCTGACTTATGAAACGTATACTATATTTTCAGACATATATTTATTTAGCCAACCTTTTCCCATCTCACATTTGTGAAGTTGATTTTTTGAACCCAAAGATAATATTGCTAATCCCGATCAAATTTTATTAAATTTTTGATTCAGCCCAAAATTACAACTTCACAGAATTACTTTGGTTCTTGACTACTATCCTCTGTTATTTGCAAATGTGATAAGCATTCCATAGATACACTGAGAAATGATGTTAAATTATAGCATGAGGACAAATATAGGACACCCCTCCCCCCTGGGAGTTATATTGGAAAATTTTTTCCAAGTTGAAATCAGACTATTGGTATGAATCCGTTAAAATGTACTGACTTCTTTATCTTTACACCTTTTCCACATGGAAGCGTGTTCTTCAGCAAGCATTTTGCCGAAATCTAAGTAAAGGTACAACATCTTGAGTTTAGTAATTTTGTCAAAAAAGAAAATGAGGTTATATTGTCCTGACCTGTTCTTTATGAATTCATGGTAATCTTTGTGACCACTGCTTTCTTTTTACTAGATATCAAATTAATCATATCCCTTTAATAATAAATTTTGTAGTTTTGCCATGAATCAAAGTCAAGGTCATTCATCAACTCATTTGTATAGATTCTCTAGATGCTCCCAATTTTTGAGAAACAAGATTTTTGTTTTGTCATATTCTGTAGTATCTCTCATTCTAAACTGTCTTTTAAAAGTTACTAACAGGTACTTAGCTATCACATCTGATTTTCTTTTTTTTTTCTTTTTTAAAAATTATTTAGAGATATAGTTCATTGGAGCTAGGTGACCTGAATTCATTAAAGAGGCTAGTTGCTAACTTGTTCTTTCCTTGTCTTAGTTACAAATTTTCTATTGATTATATTTGCTCTTTTTTTTTCCTAATCCAAAGATTGTTCTCCTTGCCAGAAAAATAGAAGGAAAATTAGAACATATTGGCTGTCTATCTTTCATCAGTGAGTGGAGTATTACACTCATACTGAACAGTGATCTTATCCCTTTTTTTGATCCTTCTCTTTTTCATATAGCCAAAATAAAATCCCTTTTTCTGCTTATGCTTCAGTTCATTCTGATCATTAACACTCTTGCTACTAATTATATAGGAATTTTTCCTAGCCTTTTGAAAAATCTTCTATCTACCTTTGTGACTGTTTTCTAAATATTTCCTTAAAACTTTTTTGAGGTAGCTGATGAGTTCCTAGGACATTCAAATATTTCTTTTTAGACAACTTTTTTTTTAAATTACTTCTCTTCATAATCTTTAAAAATGTTTCCAAAATTTAATTATTGAGAGATTCTTCTATCTCCTGGTCTGATTTCTCCTATAAAATTTCATTCCCTGAAATTTGCTCTTCCAAAGTTTACAGTCTGGGTCAAACTATTTCCACCTTCCCTCTCCAACTCCATTATAAATGCTACCATTTTCTACTGTTTTATTGGAACAAATAAGTGGCATAATGTCTAGAATGCTGTGCCTAGAATCAAGAAGACTCATCCTCCTGAATTCAAATTTGGCTACCTTGTATCACTCAGGAGAAGTAACTTAATCTTGTTTGCTTAAGTTTTTTCATGTGTAAAATGAACTGGAGAAAGAAATGGAAACCACTCAATATTTAGAAAAAAATTTTTTTAAAAATTCACTTCATTTCATAGTTCTACTATCCCTTTCTTTTAAAACATTTTTATGCTTTTTTTATATCACTCCCAGTTGCCAGTATACTTCTCTTTGCCATTGCAGTCTCCTTTGGAGCAAAGAAAAATGTTCACCAAAATCAATCGGCAAAAATAACTTCATCACAGCATATGCACTATCCTGCCCTTGTGGTCTTATCACTTTATTGAGTGGAAAAATGTGTGTTTCAACATCCGATCTCTGGGAACAAAATTGTTCATTGAAATTAATCTAAATTTAGCTGCTTTTTAGTGTTGTTTTTATCTATATTACTATAGATATTATTTATATTGTTACCCTGATTCTGCTTTTTTTTCCCCCTCTCTCTGTACCTAGTCATAGAGGTCTTCTCATATTTTCCTGCTGCCTCTTAATAATTGTTTTTTTCATATAATGATGTTGGATAGGCCCTATATTTTATATAGCCTTTCAAGAACATGATATCAGTCTCTTAATACAATGAAGCATCAAGAGTGATACTTATGTGGGGAAGGACCTTTTGTAGACTTTCAACAAATAATTGTTAATTGTTGGTGTTCTGGAGATGTAATCCTTGTCTAATGACTGGGATTATATATTTAGATTTAGAAGGAACATTAGAGACCATCTAATCTCATTTTACAGATGAACAAACTGAGGCACAGAGAGTTAAAGTGATTTGCCTGGAGTCATGTCTATAGTAAATGGTAGAGACTAGTTTTGAAATTAATTCAAATTCAGTTTTCTGTACATTATATAACCCTCATCCTCACCCAGTGCATAGATCCAATACTGCCTCTCTAGTGCATAAATGTATTACTAGAAAACCATTTATGAACAAATATGCTTGTGAAAAAAGTAAATCACACCTTATTGAAATTTTTGGTATAAATAAAAACAAAGGCATAAAAAAGGAAAAAAATTGCAATTAAATAGAAAGATGATCCTTAGGTTACCCTTGGAGAGGTAAATAAAACAGTCAGAGGAGTTGGTTTGATTGTGCACCCAAAGGAAACAAGAAACATCATTTCATGGAACACTTGATTGTCTTGCCTTGCAGTGCTCATGAAAAAAATAAATAGAAACCACAGTTTCTGCCAACTTCTGTCACAGGTAAAGTGAAGCTATTCCATATAAGTTGATACTTGATAATTTTAATGTGAAGATTTATAGAAGTCAATGAAAATTTGTTTTAAAAATAAAATTTGGTACTCAGAAATTAAATTAACTAAATTATTTATAAACTGACTTAGCTACATAGAAGCTTCATATCTACCACCTACTCAATCCTAAATATTTTTGTTAAAAAAGACTCAGGAGACACCATATATGTTGAACCCATAATAGCAGAAAATTAATGTTACTTAACAAATAAGGAAATGCCTCATAAACATGTAATTAATAAACATAAACAGAAGTAGATTAGAGGAAAAGAACCCCATGGCATACAGAGATGTTTTTGATACAGTCATCACAGTGTCAGGACTATGGAAAATATATGAAATCAGTGATAGTTGATGTTATTCCAAAAAATATTAAAAGGACCTCAAATTATGAGAAAATGGCTGTATCTTTGGTCTTTCCTTACTTTTTGCTAATAAGTAATTGAGCAAGGATTAGTGGTTTTAGAGTAAGAGTAGAATGGATACTAGGGAAAGAGAGCAATTAAATATGGAAATTAGGGTATAACTCTGGTACACATTGTTTTTCCTATATCTCAATTTATGTTTTTGTTGTGTGTCACTAGTGTCTGTTACCCAATAAAAAAGTGACTTTAACTTGACAGACCCATGTTATGTTAAAACCCAAAGGATTTGGAATTGATATTTTAAAGTTTATGAAAAAAATAATCAAAATAATTTTCATAGCAATGGCATTTAGATTGTTTGCCAATTAACCTGAAAAGAATTAAAAAGTGAAATTTACTTTTCCTCACATTTATGAATTTAATTTTAATTTTTGATTTAAGATAATGAAGAGAAAATAGTTTAACTTTTGTGAAGCAATAGTGCTGCTTCACATTTATATAATTTTCTAGTTCACTTTTAGTCCATTGGAACATAATTTTAGAAGTCCAGTAAACATGAAATACTCTTATTTTTCTTGAAGAAACTGAAACAGAGAAACTAAGTGATTGCCCAAGGTTATACAGCAAATTAAAACAGAATTAGGAAAGAACACTATTATAGAATTCTCATTCTGTAGCCAGACCACTCTATTTTAAAATGATTTTTACCTAATTGCCCCAGATATCAACACTACAATTGTCTAGCAAAGCCAAATGGGATGTAGGGAAATGAAAGATTTATCCAGCTAATTGAATTAAAACATCCCATTTATCCCCTAATTCCTTGGATACTATCTGCAAAAGAATTTCACCTTTGAGATTTTTGTTATTGTTTTGTTTCTCTTATTTAGATCATTACCTATTTTTCCTTGATTTAAATCTGTTTCTGATACACCATCTATGTAACCATGGGCAAGACACTTAATCTCAGGTTCCTCATGTATAAAATGAGGCAGTTGGATTAAAAGACTTCTAAAATCTTTTCTAGCTCTAGATCTATCATTCTATATTATATTCTCTACTTTTTTTCCTTAGGTTTGCCAACCTGTGTCATGTTGAGTGGAAAAGAATTTATCTACATCTAATTCTACTGTAAATTTAATGTTTCATGATTATTATGTAAGCAGTTGCAAATGGTTATGATGAGATTATTTTCTCTTTGCGGGCAATGTTGAATTCAAACTCTTTGATAAAATACTTCCAATATGAGCATATGCTTGATTTATCACAATTAATGACTTGAAGGCTACTAGAAGATACCTCATTTTTTTTTTAGCTATCTTTCACTATTTATTTGTGCCCTAGATATTAAAAAAAAAAAAAAAAAAAACAAAACAAAACCAGAGAAGCATTTTCCTTCCTCTTTTTTCATACTAAATGAATTGTGATTTCACCTGTATGCTACTTCCTTTATTTATTTAGAACAAAAATTATTCCATGTCTTGGCTGAGAAATTAATTTGGAGGGAAAAAATAGAATTAATTTTTGGTCAACAGTTTGATAAGTCTCTCTGAATTTGGATAGACTGTTCTCCAATACCAGCCCATTTTCTGAACCTTTACTTGAAGTTTTTCCCTATTTTTCAAAAGACCTACCAGAGATTGAACTCTTTTGGAATAGCCTTTGAGAACCAAGGATGACTTTCATTGTGTGATGGGGCATAGAGAAGAAATGTAGTGAAAAAGTTTTCCCCCCTTGTGACAAATCAAAAGAAATATTTGAATGGCAAAACTGATATAAAATGGATGAAAGTGAAGGGGGGGGGGGAATAAGAGAAAAATTCTTTTTTTTTTTTTTTTGAAAAAAATTACTTCTTACAAAGAAATAAATACTGAATTTGGAACTGAGGATCTGTTTAAATCTTAGATATGATAC
This sequence comes from Antechinus flavipes, assembly GCF_016432865.1. Taxonomy (NCBI): domain Eukaryota; kingdom Metazoa; phylum Chordata; class Mammalia; order Dasyuromorphia; family Dasyuridae; genus Antechinus; species Antechinus flavipes. Next base: position 182,457,970 of record NC_067400.1, on the reverse strand, counting down.
TGCTTCTTTGACCTCCTAGTACCAGTTTCTTTACTGGAGGGTGTTGGACTAGATAGCCTCTATAGTCTTTTCCAGTTCTGAATCTGTTGTTGATATAGTAGATAAAGTAGAAGACCTGATTTCAAATTTATATCAGAGACTTGTAATCCTACGCAAATCAGTTAACCTTCTTAAGCTCCAGTATCTCTGTTTTCTTTACTAGGTAATTGTTGGTCAAAGCACAAAGTGTTATTAATTCAATGCTCTATTTACTCACTAGATAGATTTTTTTTTTAAGGTAATAGGTAACAGAAAGGAAGGAAAGATAGAAAGGTAACATCAGATTGGCTTATGCCAACTTGGAAGAATGAGAATGGTATTAAAACTGATCAAGAGAAACAGGAAAATGACTGCCTTTTATTCTCCTATCAAGGGCTCTTTGACATGTGTTCTTATAAAACATTTCTGAGGAAAGGAAATCTGCCCAAAGATGCCTTTGAATCTTTTAAAGGTCTACAAATTTAAAAAGTATTATAAGTATAATTTTTTTTTGCTGAGTTTTTATCATTTTTTACAATGGAAAATTACTATTATCTCTCTCACTCTTTGGTTTTATAGGTATTTATTCCTAAAGTTTCACATTCTAGTACATAGCATATATTATATAATCTTGTCTTTATAGACAATCTGATTTAGAATTGCACATACATTTTGCATTATGTAAATTATGTGTGTTTCAAATTTATTGTGTATAATTAGGTATTTGGGGGTATATAAAATGTGTTGAATCTTAGAAATATGTTTTAAAAGCAAAAAAAAAACTATCATAATAAATGCTGCCACATTTTGTTTTCATTTTATGGAACACAACTTTTAAAGAAGCTTTTTAGCATTTGGAAGTAAAGTTATAATAATTATGCTTCCAGCTTCAGTCATTGTGGTTGTTTCGTAGGTGTAATTGCCAAGGAACTTTATGAGAGAGGCTACCAGGAGATTTATATATAGCGAGATATGCACATATATGCATATATATATATATATATATACATATGCTTATATATGTATATACTTTTAACATAAATTTATCTCTTTATAGCAATATAAGTGCCACTCTATTATCTAAATATGGATTATCTACTTAAAAAAAAAACACCAAACATGTTGTTACTCAGCATGTTTCTATATAATCTCCTCTTTACCTCCATAAGCTGGGGTCTGCTAAAGGAATGCCCATGCACTTTAATTTTAGCACAAGAAAAACATAATTAGGAAAATAAGTTTCTGGGAAGAAAATTATAGGGAACACCAAAGTCGAAAATCCAGCTAAATGATGTGGCATTTAGTTAGTTCATCAAGATCTATCAGTTTAAGGTTGGAATGAAATTTTAGCTGAATTAGGATGAATATCAATTTTGGTTTGTCTATTATAAACGATACCACTGTTTCTCTCAGGATGGATATTTTAGGACTGATTTAAAAAAAATCTTTCTACACTTATTTTGACAGGGAAATATAGTGAAATAACACTCTGTTAAAAAAAAATTGTTTTTTTTTCTTTAATTTGTTTTTTGTTTTTTTTTTTTTTTTTTTTTTTTTTTACACTTTAAGTTTAGCATTGTCTCCCTGCATCTCCACCCTGAACTGGAGAAGGCCACATTTTATTAGACAAATTGTTCTACTGAACCATAGATGGATCTATTTAAAATCATACAATGCATACTTTTTTTTTTATCAGTTCTTTCTCCGGCAGTGGATAGTATCTTTCTTCAGAAGTCCTTTGTAGCTGATTTTTAGTATTTATAATTCTCAGAATTACTTAGTTGTTCACAATTATTCTTTACACAGTATTGCAGTTATAATATATAATGTTCCTTTGGTTCTTCTCTTTTCACTCATCATTATTTCATGCAGATCTTTTCATGTTTTTCTAAATGTAACCTGCTCATCATTTCTTAAAGCACAGTAATCCGTAGTATGTTCTGTTCTAATTTCAATATATGAACCTGATGAAATTTTCATTAAATTTAATATTGGTTCTTAGCAATTAATGAAAAATTAGGAATTCATCACAAAAGGAAAATCCCAGTTCTCCCTTTAATCTGCTTTGGGTTATGGCAAATGTCTTATTTTTGTTGTGCTTAAATGACCTGATGACTAGAAGAAGAACTGGAATTTAATAATGTTTTAAAGGTCTCAAGTGGTATAGTGTATGTGTTTTTAATCAATAAGGCAAAGAAAAATAAAGGGAGTATTTTTGAAGCAAAACTATATTATTTTGAATTAGTTGATGTGCTTAGAGTAATGATGATTTGGATTGTGTGACTATTTGCCTAAACAATTTCCTTCCTAACTCTCAAAAAAAAACAACAACCCAAAACAACCCTAATTAAAAGGAGAATTTTGTGCCAGTTATAGCAATTTCAAAGGAATCCAAAGAATAAAATATTGAAGGTATCAGCTAGGTAAAATTCATTAATTATGAATTAATGTTGGAAGTACAGATAGAGAGTGAACTGAGCTCAGAGTTTTAAAAAGAGTAGAGAAAACTGGGAAAATTACAAAGCACTCTTAAATCCAGAATTTCTCATAACAGACCCATCTTTTCAGTATTTTACTAGTGTTGCTCAATGTTGGGAAACCTAGAGTAAATACCTTTGCCTCTGAAGAACTCAAGATGAGCTTCACACAAAAGATAATGAAGCAGAAGGTATGGGAAACCTATAACAAATGACCAATGAAGTATTCTCAAAAGAACAGGAGTTAAAGATACCATCCAAAATCTGACAAAAAGAGCTGAGCCCATGATGACAGTGAGAAGTAACAGCTAAAGAGTTAGAATACTCTACTGGAACCCTTGCGGTGTTGAGAAAAAATAAAGTAGGCTTATGGCACATCACATAACCTCCCTGTGGCAAACATTTAGAATCCTGTGAATGAGAACTATATAGAATGGACAGATCTAAGTAGGCTGAAATTGTATCATTGGAGAGAACTGCTGAATCAATGAAATCTGAAATCCACTATAGGTATTTGAGAATGTGCTGCTACTTGACCTAGACCTCAAAGAGGAAATTTTTTTCAGTTGTATTTTACTTATATCATGCTGAATTTCCCAAATTTGATTATTTTAGTGAAGATTCACAAATAGTATTATTTATTTGCTATACTTATATATATATGTGATACCAACTTTATTATCCGTGGAAATGAGAAATAGAATACCTGAAGCCTACAATGATTTTTACAAATTCTTTTTATTATTAGCTTTAATTCCTGCTAGCAAAAATGGATGAGTTTGCTTAATCTTCCAATGTTTATCTACCCTCCATTGAATGAAGGAGCAATGATATTGTTAAGAGGATAGATTGGATGAGGAGCAAGGTAAAAATGGAGAGGCAAAACATGAGAATAAGTCACAAATTGAACAGCGTAGGAGCAATTTCAATATAATTTTTTCTTCTTCTTATGATATGTTCTGTTTTGGTTCTTGCTTCTTTACCTTCTTTCTCCTCCCATGTCTTAATTATATTTATGTTGTGTGTGTGTGTGTGTGTGTGTGTGTGTGTGTGTGTGTGTGCCATAGGGAAATTTAATATAAAAAAGGAGTTGTAAATACCTAGAACTGTTTGTACAAAAATGGACCACTTTTGAGGTAATGAATTTTCTGTCACTAACAATAGTGTCTAAGCTAGATGATCACCTGTAAGTCAATCAACAGGCATTTATTAAGTGTTTAATTTAAAAAATGACTAAACAGAAAACCAACCATGTTGTCTGCCTTCAAGTGGTTCACATGTTAATGGGAAAGATGACTACCAAAAAATGTGTATATAAGGTACCTTGTTTTATCATTTCAATTATATCTGACTCATCATGACACAATTTGGGATTTTCCTGAAAAGATAACTAGAGCAGTTTACCATTTCCTTTTCCAGCTCATTTTAAAGATGAGGAAACCAAGACATATGGCTGTGATTTATCCATATCATACAGCTAGTAAATGTCTGAGGCCAGATTTGAACTCTAGAAAATGAGTTTTCCTTACTCAGGCCTAACACTTTATCTGCTGAGCTGCCTAGATGCTCCACTTACAAGATATATATCTATATATATAGATCTATATCTATCTATCTACACACACACACACACACACACACACACACACACACACACACGTATACGTATACACATGTATATACACACAGAGACACACATACACAAGGGAGAATGAAAAAAGAGCCATTCAGAAAGAAGGATTGGAGCTGAATCTTGGCAGAAGTCAGAGAGTAGAGATGAAGAATGGGAACATTGCAAAGTGGGAGAACAGTCAGGGAAAAGGCAAATGGGCCAGTGTTGCTAGATTGTAGATTAAAAATCAAACAGATGATTTTATTTGACCCTGGAGGAAATAGGAAACCATTAGCATTTACTGAATAGGGAAATGCTATGGTCAGAACTTCACTTTAGGAAAATGACTTTGGAAGTGTGGAGTGGAAGATAGATTGGAGTGGAAAGGGACTTGAGGCAAGGAGACCAACCAGGAAACCATTGCAATAGACAAGGTAAGATCTTATGAGGACCTGTATGAGATTGGCAGCCTTTTGACTAGAGAGAACAGATATTTTTAAAGTAGAAATGAAAAGACTTGATAACAAATTAGATATCTTAGATGGGGGAGAGGTCAAGGAAAATACTGGGGTTTTAAGCCCTGGTTTTTTAAAAATATATTAAAATAGTTTGGTTATGTCAATGAGACATCTGATTTGAGATATACAGTAGGAAGATATCCATTTTCCAGATTGGAGATCATTTTAGAGGTTAAGGCTGCTTTATAGACTTTATATAGACTTGGAAATCATCTACATAGAGATAATGATTGAAACTATAGAAACTGATAATATCATCAAGTGAGTATTGGGGGGAGGAGAGAAAAGGGCTCAGGACAAACCCTTGAAGAAAATGTATAGTTACTGGGCATTATATGAAAGAAGAGCTAGCAAAAGAAGACTGAGAAGGAGCAGGAAAACAGATTAAAGGGAAACCAGAATAGAGCAATGTCATGAAAACTAAGAAAGAAGAAAGTATCTAGGAAAGGAAGATGGTTAGAGATGTTGCAGAGAGGACTGCAAATGAAGGCATTGGGTAGAAGGGTAGACTAAATAACCCCTTCTGTATTTAAGATTTTATGGGGACAACTGGGTGGTTCGGTGGATAGAGCAACTGGCCCCAGAGTCAGGAGAACCTTAGTTCAAATCCAGCCTCAGACACTTAACCAAATTGCCTCCTTTCCCCTGCCACTCACCCTTCCAAAAAAAAAAGATCCCATGTCTCATTAAGTCAACTCATCATCTTATATACAAGTGCCTTGGAATAAATTGCATTACCACATATGATTAAATATTTATTCCAAAGAATGTATTCAGTATATCCTGAGTCACGAGCATGGTTGATAATGAATAAAGATAAAACAAGATGATTATTCTTTCTAAATGTTAATATGTGGTACCATTTGCTCAATAGTGAATTGTGTTTGTATATTTTGCTAATTTATCTGTGGAGGATATTCAACAATTATTCTTGCTGGATTATTGCGTTTTCCTACAAGTTAATACATATTGTTTTAGACTATCAAAAGGGGGACATATGTTTTAGTGCTATTGTTTCTTAAAGAACATTCTTTACTTATTCCATTCCCTATTTTGTTGCAGCTCATGTTACACAAAACTCCCCTGATATGGGTGTAGAAACTTGAGGTTAAGCTATTTTTTAAACTTCTAAAAAGTAAATAAAATCATAAAGTGGCTTAATTGCCACATAGCTCTATAACTATAGACACATAACTGAAAAATATACCTGCTTGAGAGTCATAGCCAAAAATCTTTCCCTGTGACACATAATCCCCTGTGCTCATGTCCCTCTGTAGAAGAGTACTGTATCATTTTGCACATTGATTGACTTTTTCTTCAGACATAGATTTCAGAAGAACAGGCATTTAAATAAGAAGCCACGAAAAAGTTATCCCTATCCTTTCTTAATCCAGTACTTTCCCTCTGTTCATTATCTCCTATTTTATACATATCTTGCTTTGTATATTTTTATTCACATGTTGTCTCTCTAATTAGAGTGTAAGCTCCTTGAGGGTAGGGATCCTCTTTGGCTTCTTTTTGTATCCTGAGTACTTAGCAAGCTGTCTAGCACTTAAGAGCTATTTAATTAATATTATTGTTTAGTTGGCTTATTTGTCCCTTTTGCAAAATAAATTAATGATAGTATCTAGCTCACAAGATTGGTAAGGACCTTAAGTGAAATTTTGTTTGCTTTTCAAAACTTGAAGTGTTATACAAATTTCTATATTGTTGTAGAATTGATAGTAATGGGAACTATTCCATAGATAGAGGAAACAATTTATTTTTAAATAAAGGTTGAAAGTACTAACAATTTCCATGGATATTGTTTTATCTCATTTACTTCTTGTCTATCTTCTACTTCATCATGTTATACCTTGCAACACTCAGGACAGTGCTTTGTCCAAATTATGCCATAGTTCTACAGTTGTACATTGATAATATTAAGATTGATTCTTATCAGCCTTATCAATTTTTAAAATCAAATCCATATATATGGGGCAAGGACTTGGTAAAGGAGCTGTGAAGTGTAATATGGAGAGCATGAATCATAGAGGGCCTAGATGCCCTACTGCAGCAGAGGTTCTTGAAGGAGTCACAATCAGAGATGGGTGAGGGGCAAAATCTTTGCATATATTGAGGACTTTGAATGAAGAATCAGAGATGGGTGAGGGGCAAAATCTTTGCATATGTTGAGGACTTTGAATGAAGAAATTCTTCATTAGTCTGGTTTTGGTGAAGAGGTGGAAGGGTTTTTTCTTCTCTTCTTTTACCAACCCCTTTTTGTCCATGAGTAGACCTCAGGACTTCCTAATCCAGCCTGTTGCAGCAATCTCTCTTCCCCTTATTAAGGGTGTGTGTGTGTGTATGTGTGTGTGTGAATGTGAGAATTTACTCAGAAATTTCCTTTCTGGCTAAGTTGATAGTATTATTATTGTCCTATCTCAGTTTTTTTTTTTTTTTTAATAAGCCCACATTGATCTCTTTACCATTTAGAGTTATAGTTATCTATATAGTTTTCTATATATACTATGGCAATAGTGACACCAGTAGTAGGTAACATCTTTTGCATTGTAAACATTACTACACCATAAAAAGGTAGCTAAAAAATTCTGTCATGTTTTTTGGTGTTACTTTGCATGTTCTTAATGACATTTGTTCTATATTGCTCTATTGATATATGCCCAGGTTTTTTAATCCATGTCCTTATATTCTCACATATATTGAAATGTTTTTTTAGGGCTTTTGATTGTTTTTTCTTTTCCTTCTCTTTTTTAAATGGATATCTTCCATTTTTTTTTTTATCATCCACATTCCCCAATATATCCTTTCTCTTTTCTTTTCCCCTCCCAGTGAGCCATCTCTTAAAATAGAATAAAAGAGGAATAAAGAATAAAAAAGGAGGGGAGAAAAGCTTTTCAGCCAAACCAACCAACACTTTGAAAAAGCCTCACAATATATTCATTTGTTACACACCCACAGTTCTCCATCACTGAAAAGAAGTAAGGGCAGTACCTTCTATATTGTCTCTTTCTTTGGACTAAGCTTAGTCATTGCAATTTCACAACATTTAAATATGATTGTTTAGTGGCTGTTGTTTCCATTGACACTTTTATATTGTCTTCTTCTTGTCTGTCTTCTATTTCATCACTGTATTCCTTGTAACACTCAGGACAGTGCTTTACCCATTGATGGAGACAGGGGACATTAAAGTTGAAAAAGACCATCCAGATTAGCCTCTTTATAGATGAGAAAACCAAAGCTCATTGAGTTGAGGGAGGTAAAATTACCCTCCATGGTCATAGAACTTGAACGTGAGTTTTTCTTCTTTAAAATTCCAATCCAATGCTTGTCTCATGAGTGAATTACTTTTGATTGAACTTAGTCAGCTCATGATATCAAGCAAAATACATGAACTTTGTATTCATTACTGTAGTTTTTTCTGCATAGGAGTAATTGCTCATTGTGGATGAGTGGGTTGATGACTATTTGTTAGACTGAGTGTCTTTATATGGAAGATAAAAGCAATTTGTATACATTTCCTACATAAAAAAACTGCCACTTTCTGGACAGAATAAAAAAAGTGTTCATGTCTTTTACTCATTGGATCCCTAATTGAAAGATCATAAAAATATTTATAAGTTTAGTATGTAAAGGTTCTTTTATGCCCAGGATAGTGGAATCTTCTCAACTAGAATCCAGGAGGAAAAAAAAAAGCTCTTCATTTAAATTGGGTCACCTGGATGTCACTTAAAGATTAAAGTCAGGAAGTCATTGGGGAATATGGAAAGAATAAGGCCTGTCTTATCTTAGCCTTGAAAATAAGCAGAAACACATTATCATTTACAGAATTCTTTATTTTCACTTTGCTCACCTATGAATCATACACTACTATGTAGTTAATAAAATGAGTAAAATGCATTGGAGTCTCACTATCATATCTTATAATGAAATCAATAATGAGTTATTTTCATGATAAAGTCAATAACTTATCTCTTTTAAACAGAATCCAAGATGAAGTGTCATATTAAATTATGTTCTTCTGGAAGAGTGTATAATTATAGACTGACTTTGACATTGAGATCAGAGATTGTTTCCCTTTTTTTTGTCTTTGTGTCATTAATTCCAAATTTGTCTGGCACATAAGTTTTTAATAAATGCACGCTTGTTTAATTGTTGAAGCAAGTTCAAGGTTCATTTTAATATGCTTCTCTTTTAAAATCAAAATACTACCCAAAGAAAGAACACTGGGAAATGAATGTAAACTGTTTGCATTTTTGTTTTTCTTCCCGGGTTATTTTTATCTTCTGAATCCAATTCTTCCTGTGCAACAAGAGAACTGTTCGGTTCTGTACACATATCTAGGATATACTGTGACATATTTAACATGTATAGGACTGCTTGCCTATGGACCCTCTGTGGGGAGGGGATGGAGGGAGAGAGGGGAAAAGTCGGAACAGAAGTGAGTGCAAGGGATAATGTTGTAAAAAATTACTCAGGCATGGGGTCTGTCAATAAAAAGTCTTAATTATAAAAAAAAGAAATCAAAGTACTATGCAGAAAAGGGTGATAACTTAAAAATATACAAGTGCGATTTAAGCACAAGGAGATTTGGATATGGGATTAGACACCTTTGCAACATTCAAGATATGAATCCAGAATAAATTTTTTTTTTTGTAAAATAGCCCTCCAAATCTTACTGTGGAGAAAGCCAACCTAAAATTTATTTTGTTAGTTCAGTAAAATAGGCTGTTAGATTTTGATTAGGCATTATAACAAATGCTTGAATGATTAATTTCTTGATGTTTTGGATGTGGATCTGCTAATCAGAAATAAATGGTTAGATGACTTCATGACTATCATTATTATTATTATCTTTTTCAAACTTAAGATTCATTTTCTCTTTCAGGATCACAGCTTGTGCTATGACAATGAATAAATATGTGGAAGAAAATGTATCTCAAAAATCCTATACAACCATCAAATATTTCATGAAGATGTTGAGCAGTGTCAGTGAAACCTTGATTTTTATCTTCATGGGAGTGTCAACAGTTGGAAAAAACCATGAGTGGAATTGGGCCTTTGTTTGCTTCACCCTGATCTTCTGCCTAATCTGGCGTGCCCTAGGTAATGAGCACTTCATAGCCTAGATGATGCCATAGAAAATTAAAAAAAATTTTTTTCATTGTGAAAAAGGAAGTTTGAAAAATATTTAATTACTAAAAGAAATGAGATTAGGAAGGTGATATCTTCATGAATCCTAGCTTAAACGAAATCTAAATTTCTTTAAAAAATTCTATTAATTTACTGGGGCACCTGGATGGCACAATGGATAGAGTGCCAAACCTGGAGTCAGGAAGACTAATCTTTTCTGGGTTCAAATCCAGCCTCAAACGACTTAGCACTGTTTGTCTCAGTTTGCTCATTTGTAAAATGAGCTGGAGAAGGAAATGACAACCCACTTCATTATCTTTGACAAGAAAACTCCAAAATGAGTTCAGGAAGAGTTGTATGCCATTGAAAACAACAATAATAACAAATTAACCTCTTAATAACAGCCTTTATCAAATGCCTAAATCTAACATCTCTTCATGGAGTCAGAGTTAGGAGTTGCTGACTTCCTAAAGAGTCAAAAGTTTGACAAAGATTCATGAAGCCACAGAATATCTGATTGTGATCTGAAATGTATATTATCTTAAGAATTAAACAGAGATTCAGCAGTAGAAAGACAATTGCTATATGACATTTATTTTGACCTCAGCAATTCTTTTTTTTTTTTGTATTTTTCTTTTCCTTCCTTCCTTTCTTCTTTCCATCCTTCTTTCTTTCCTTCCTTCCTTCCTTCCTTCTTCCCTTCCTTCCTTCCTTCCTTCCTTTTTCCTTCCTTCCCTCCTTCTTTCTTCCTTCCTTCCTTCCTTCCTTCCTTCCTTCTTCCTTCCTTCCTTCCTTCCTTCCTTCCTTCCTTCCTTCCTTCCTTCCTTCCTTCCTTCTTTCCTTCCTTCCTTCTTCTTCCTTCCTTCTTTCCCTTCCTTCCTTCCTTCCTTTTTTCCTTCCTTCCTTCACATATGCATGGGTAATTTTTCCAACATTGACCCTTGTAAAAACTTCTGTTCCAACTTTTCTCCACCTTCCCTCCCTATGGCCTCCCCTAGTTGGCAGGGAGTTCAATACATTCAACATATATTGAAATGCATGTTAAATCCAATATATGTTTACATATTTATACAGTTATCTTGCTGCACAAGAAAAATCAGATCAAGAAGGAAGGAAAAGAAAAACTGAGAAAGAAAACAAAATGCAAGGAAATAACAACAGAGAGAATGAGAATTCTATGTTGTCTTTCACAATCTCTTCCTATGTTTTTCTTTCTGGGTGTAGATGGCTCTCTTTATCACTGAGCAAGTGGAAATTGTTTGAATCATCTCCATGTTGAAGAGAGCCACATATCAGAATTGATCATCGTATAGTCTTGTTTTTGCCAGGTATAATGATCTCCTGGTTCTGCTCATTTCACTTAGCATCAGTTCATGTAGGCCTCTTTAAGCCTTTCTGAAATCATCCTACTGGTCATTTCTTACAGAACAATAATATTTCATAGCATTCATATACCATAATTTATTAATTGATGGGCATCCATTCAGTTTCCAGTTTCTCGCCATACGAACAGGGCTGCCATAAACATTTTTGCTCATACAGGTCCCTTTCCCTCCTTTAAGATCTCTTTGGGATATAAGCCCATAGAAACACTGTTGGATCAAAGAGTATGCACAGTTGATAACTTTTTGAGCATAGTTCCAAACTGTTCTCCAGAATGGTTGGATCTGTTCACAGTTCCACCAACAATGTATCACTGTCCCAGTTTTCCCACATCCTCTCCAGTATTCAACATTACCTTTTCCTATCATTTTAGCCAATCTGGCAGGTGAATAGTGGTATCTCAGAGTATCTCAGAGTTGTCTTAATTTGCATTTCTCTGATCAATAGTGATTTGGAGCACCTTTTCATGTGACTACAAATAGTTTCAATTTCTTCATCTGAATATTGTCTATTCATATTCTTTGACCATTTATCAATTGGAGAATGGCTTGAACTATTATAAATTTTAGTCAGTTCTCTATATATTTTAGAGATGAAGTCTATATCAGATCCTTTGGATTTAAAAGTGTTTTCCCAGTTTATTGCTTCCCTTCTAATCTTGTCTGCATTAGTTTTGTTTGTACAAAACTTTTTAAACTTAATATAATCAAAATTATGTATTTTGTGATCAATAATTGTAATGTTCTGGTTAGCTTTCTGGAGGTCTTGTGACCAGCCTTGATTTCAGCAGAATAATAACCACGAGAATAGTCAGGAATAAAGTTCAAAGTCTTTATTATCTCCTTTATAGTCTGTCTCCTTCACCTGGATCCGGGCTAGTTTTTTAGAGGCCCTCCAGAATGGGTCTTAGTTTCAGTGGAAGAATGCAGGAGGCAGGAGAGCCATCAGGCAGGTCTCTGTCTTGAAGTCTGTCTCCTTTCCAGATTTCTTAGCTCTTATATATTCTATTATAAGTACATCATTGTAGGTGTCAATCTTGTAGAATAGATGTCAACTTGTAGAACTATACTAAGTACTAGAGAATCATTATCTTAATTCTGAGTTAAAGCTTATTTTATGATTAAATCAGTCATACTGAACTAGAGAACTTACATGCTAAACCAGATAACCATTGTCTTATCAATTCCACTGAATTAACATTTTGTTGTAGGATTAAATCAATCTTACAGAGTTCCTGCCCTTTACAAATAATGGTCTCTAGTTCTTCTTTGGTCACAAATTCCTTCTTCCTCTACAAATCTGAGATTTGTAGATATATCCTATGTTCTTCTAATTTGTCTGTAATATCATTCTTTATATCTAGATCATGAACCCATTTTGACCTTATTTTAGTATATGATATTAGGTGTGGATCTGTGTTTAGTTTCTGCCTGACTAGTTTCCAATTTTCCCAGCAGTTTTTGTCAAATAGTGAATTCTTATCCCAAAAGCTGGAGGCTTTACATTTGTCAAATACTAGATTGCTAACGTCATTGACTATTTTCTTCTGTGAACCTAATCTGTTCTACTGATCAACTTCTCTATTTCTTAGCCAGTATTAAATGGTTTTGATGATCATTGCTTTATAATATAGTCTTAGATCTGGTATAGCTAGGCCACCTTCATTTGCTTTTCTCTTCATTAATTCCTTTGAAATTCTTGACCTTTTGTTCTTCCAGATGAATTTTGTTATTTTTTCTAGGGCAATAAAATAGTTGCTTGGGGGTTTGATTGGTATAGCACTAAATAAATAGATTAGTTTAGGGCATATTGGCATCTTTATTATATTTGCTCAACCTATCCAAGAACACTTGATATTTTTCCAATTGTTTAGATCTGACTTTATTTGTGTGGAAAGTGTTTTGTAGTTTTACTCACATAGTTCCTGATTTTCCCTTGGCAGACAGATTCCCAAATATTTTGTACTATCAACAGTTATTTTAAATGGACTTTTTCTTTGTATATCTTGCTATTGGATTTTGTTAGTGATGTATAAAAATGCTGATGATTTATGTGGATTTATTTTGTATCCTGCAACTTTGCTAAAATTGTGGATTATTTCTAATAGCTTTTTAGTAAAATCTCTGGGGTTCTCTAAGAATATCATCATATCATCTGCAAAGAGTGTTAATTTGGTTTCCTCATTACCTACTTGAATTCCTTTAATCTCTTTTTCATCTCTTATTGCCGAAGCTAGCATTTCTAATACAATATTGAATAGTAATGGTGATAGTGGGCAACCTTGTTTCACCCCTGTTCTAATTGGGAAGAGTTCCAGTTTATCTCCATTACATATGATGCTTACTGATGGTTTTAAATAGATGCTACTGACTATTTTAAGGAAAAGTCCATTTATTTCTATTCTCTCTAGTGTTTTTAATATGAATGGGTATTAGAGTTTATCAAATGCTTTTTCTACATCTATTGAGATGATCAGATGGTTTTTCTTTTTCTAAAATGGGACTATTTAAGTAATTTATTTCCTCTTCTGTTAATCTAGGCAAACTATATTTTTGTAGATATTCCTCCATTTCACTTGGGTTGTCAAATTTATTGGCATAAAGTTGGGCAAAGTAACTCTAATTATTGCTCTAATTTCCTCTTCATTGGTGGAAAGTTTTCCCTTTTCGTTTTTGAGACGATTTTTCTCTTTCCTTTTTAAAATCAAATTAACTAAAGGTTTATCTATTTTTTTTCATAAAACCAAATCTTAGTTTTATTTATTAAGTCAATAGTTTTTTTTTTTACTTTCAATTTTATTTTTATTTTTAAATATATATTTAAATAATATATTATACGTAATATATATTACATATAATATAATATTTTAAATATATTATATATTAATAATAAAGATATATTAACTATGAATTATATTTAAATATTTTATTTTTAGAATTTCAAGTTTGGTATTTGATTGGGGTTTTTAATTTGTTCTTTTTCTAGCTTTTTTAGTTGCAAGCCCAACTCTTCTCTTTCTCTAGTTTATGCAAGTAAGCATCTAGAGAGATAAAATATCCCCTTATTACCACTTTAGCTGCATCCCATAAATTTTGGTATGTTGACTCATTGTCATTCTCTTGGATGAAATTATTAATTGTGTCTATGATTTGCTGTTTCATCTGTTCATTCTTTAGGATGAGATTATTTAGTTTGCAATTACTTTTTGGTTTAATTTCTCCTGGCCTATATATATTATATGTGATTTTTATTGCATCATGATCTGGAAAAAATGCATTTACTATTTCCGCTTTTCTGCATTTGATTTTGAGGTTTTTATGCCCTAACTAATGGTCAATTTTTGTATAAGTTCCATGAACCACTGAGAAAAAAGTAAACTTCTTTCTGTCTCCATTTAATTTTCTCCAAAGATCTATTATAACTAAATTTTCTAACATTTTGTTTACCTCCTTTTCTTTCTTATTTATTTTGTGATTTGACTTATCTAGTTCTGAGAGAGGAAGGTTGGTCCTCAGCAATTCTTGATAGCTACTAAGGTTTAAAGGTTATAGATTTAGAACTGGAAGACATCTTAAAGATCACCTAGTCTAAGCTCCTTTCATTGTACATAGAAGGAAATTGAGGCCCAAGGAGGTTTATGACTTGCCCAAAGTCATATAGATAGGAAGCATTAGATGTAGGATTTGAATTCAGCTGCCCTGACTCCTAACCTTTTCACTCTGTACTGTGTACCCTTTCTCAAAATCATTTCCTGTCCAGGAGGTGATTAACTTAATTGATATAGGGAGCATCACAACAGTGAAATCAAAGACCTTTAATTAAATTCTATAAATTTAGATCCTTGGTTTTCACAAGTATAATTAATATAATGGGGGTGTACTGTATTTGTTGATTGGCCTAGAGATTAGTGCCCTAGTATTATTTAACCAGTTTATATTGATTAGTTTTTACAAAGGAATATTTGCTGAAATAAAATTTATTTCAGAGTGATTAGGTAGCTAGATTAGTTTGTTATTCAGTTGTTTCAGTCATATTTTAACTCTTTAAGATCTCATTTGGGGTTATCTTGGCAAAAAAAAAAAAAAAAAAACCAACACAATAACCCCACCACCTGCAGTGGTTGCCATTTCCTTCTTCAGATTATTTACAGATGAAGAAACTGAGGTTGAAATAGGTTAAGTGACTTGTCCAAGGTCACAGAACTAGTAAATGTCTGAAACCAAAATTAAAATTAGGGAAAATGAATATTCCTGACCCCAAATGAGATCATGAAGAGTCAGACATGATTGAAACGGAAATTTATTGAAAATATCTAGCAATACTTGAAGTACAAAATATACATTTCCTCTCCAAAATGGGGTTGCTCCATACCACTTTGATTCCTGGAGAGAATAGGTTAAAACTGAAAGCAGTTGCTGCAAAGCATTCATCCCTAACACATCCATTTTCCAATGCAGCATGGAAGTGACTAAGTTGGCCTCTGACTGAAGCAGGATACAACTCTTAGCATCAATCTGTTACTGGGCTGAGTGAAGCAGATCAGTCTTCAGGGCTGTATTGGAGTTTAGCTGCTGGTGAACTTTGTTATGGGCTCTAGTTTCAGATCCTTTTGAGATCACACAATGTTGTTCTATTTCTAATTTTCCTTTACCTATGTTTTTAAGTCTTTCAGTCATGTTTGACTTTTCCAGATCCTGTGGACCATACAATCTGTGCTTTTCTTGGCAAAGATATTTAAAAGATTTGCCATTTCCTTCTACTGTGGATTAAGGCAAATAGAGATTAAGGTACTTACCCAATGTCACCCATTTAGTAAGTGTGAACAAGCAAGAATATTCACAACAATGACCAGAAAACACACCTTTCTCAGTCAACATGAGAGCTATGTCTTTTTGGTTTCATTAGTCTTGGAGCTCCGTGAAACCATGAAGTAAGATACATGAAGTATTTTACTTTTCTATTTGTACTTACAGTGATTAGCACAGTGTACTTAGTAAAAAGTTAGAACTTTCTATTTAATAATGTACAAATCTCTTTTCGTTAATTCATTCATTTACTCATTCATATCCTTTAAGCTACCTCTGTATAAGGAAATAGCTTTTGCTTTACCTATTTAGTTGTCTATAAATTATAACAAAAAGCTCTTATTAGAAATATTTGATACAAAGATTTTTTTTTTTGTAGGCTGCCTCCCTTTTTATCCTCCTTAATGTTGTCATGCAAAAAAATTTAATACAACTGAAATCCTTTACTTTGTCTTTTGTCATTTCTATCTTTTGTTTCATTAAGTATTTCCTACTTATAAGTATGAAGAGTATCATGTGTCATTCTTCTAATTTTTATTATCTTTAATATTTGGGTAATATATTAATTTTTAATTTATTTATTAAATAGTATATGTTGTTGATCTAAAGTTAGTTTCTAATAGAAAAGTTTGTAGGTTTTCCATTTATTATTGTCAAATAAATTGTCATTTATTATTGTGTGCTTTTCCAGGAATTTTTGCTTTTGAGTTTATTGAAAACTAGGTTATTGATTTCAATTATTTCTGATTCTTTCATCTCAAAACTGTTGTGAAGAACTACTTTTCTATTTTTAACTGGTATGAATTATTCTGATGATTCTTGCTTTATAATATAGTTTAAGGTCAAACTGTTTTCTTCCTTTTTTCTCATTTTCCATGATATTCTAGCTATTTTGTTCCACCAATAAATTTTGTTATTATTTTGTATAGTTCTGTAAAGTAATTCTTTGGTAGTGATATAGCTTTAAGATAGTAACCATAGTTTCCATAGTATCATGTTTATCTTTCTTATGTTTCTGTTGTTTGGGATATTTGCAAGTTGAATTTTCTGCTTATGTCTGGGGCTTGGGGTTTGTTTTTTTCTGTCATTTTATAGATCAGAATTCTTGAATGTTTTGAAATTATTTTTTGTTATAATATTTTTGCCTCTGTATAAATTGTTTTCCTGGTTTTGTTAATTCCACTCTGCATTAGTTCATTTGTTTCAGGAATCTTTAATCAATTTTTTCACACTGCAATAATTTTACTGCATTGATTTATCATAATTTATTGTCATTCTATAATTGTTTAAGAGGTGCTATAAAGCTCCTCCTAGATTCTAGTTCTTTGCTTTTATTTTTTATATTTTAAATTCTCTCTTTCGAATCAAAAAACTTGTTTGGTTTGTGATTATTACTTCCTCAATATCGTTTTTCCTATTAGCCACTTCCCTTATCCCCTCCTCAATGGTTTCATTGTATACATAATTTTCCTGTAATGTCAAAGAAACTGAGGCAAGATAGATTGGTTTTTAAGTTTTTTAATTGTGGAGAGTTTAGGCTAGCCGACTGAATGGAACTCATGTTCAAAAATCATTCTGTCCAGAGTGACTGGGGAACTGCTTTTATATAGCAAAGCAAGCAGGTGATACAGAAGCAAAAAGAATGCAGTTAGGTCATCAGGCAGCTGTTATAATTGTATTATATTTCTCACAGCCTAAAGTAATAACCAGATGCACATAATGATGGGAATGGGTTTAGGATGTATATGATAGGAGCATACCATGATGGGAATAGGGAACAATAACTGACCTTATCTGTAGAAGGACCTCACAGGTGTGATGCCCAAGTATGTAGAAGTACAGAAATAAGCAAGATCACTCTATGGTCATGCTTGATATTTTGATCTAGTGTGTGAGGCTAAGTTTCTCATGAGAAACTTACAGGGTCCTTTTTGGTTCAGTATTTCCTCTCTCCCTTTCCCTTTCCCTCTCCCTTTCCTTCTCTCTTTTGCTTTCTCCTTCCTTCCCTCCCTCCTCTTTCTCTCTTTGTCTCTGTCTCTGTCTGTCTGTCTGTCTGTCTGTCTCTCTCTCTCTGTCTCTGTCTCTGTCTCTGTCTGTCTGTCTGTCTCTCTCTCTTTCTCTTTCAAGTAAGACTGAGAAGCATCAGATGACCACCCCCATCCCTTCTTCTACATTGTATACTCATACTTACACATCCCAATTAAAAAAAATAGCAAGTTATACTTCCTTGTTCCTTGGTTTTTCAGTAGTGTATTATTTTCACCCTCTCTTCTTTTTCTTTTTTTTTCAAACCCTCAGAACATAAACAATCTAAACTTATATACTGACTGTTTTTCTTTAAGTCCCTCAATACAGGCATTCTGAAGGAACAAGTCTCTCTCTGTAAAATATTAACATTAGATCAACCTACAGTTTCATTTGCTAAAAAAATTTGCATTTCTGGGATTTTCTCGACTTTGATGATTTAAAATTCTTACTCAGCTCTGTCTGTACTTTTCATCTGAAATGTTTAACACTCTTCTGTTTCATCAGAGTTCTATTTGTTCTGCAATTGAATGTTATTCAGTTTTTCAGAGTAAATTGTTCTCAGCTGTAAACCTTTATTTTTTATTTATTTATTTGGAATAGTGTATTAAATTATCTCTCCTGAATCTATTGTCCATATCAATAGTTTTTCCAATGAAGTGTTTTACATTTTCTTCTATTTTTTCATTTTCTAGAAAAAAAATTGTTTCTTGAAATTTTGATTCTTGATATCTCATTGAAACATTTATCCGATTTTAGTTTTTTATTTTATTTTTTTCACTTTATTCTTTCATGTATTTTTTCTTTTGATCTTTTTCTTTTCTTTTTTTTTTGCCTTTTAATTTATTTATTCAATATTGTCCTCCAGTTACATTCAAAAAAATTTTTACATCTATTTTTAAGATTTTTAAGTTCTACTTTCTCTCCCATATCTCCACTCACAATTTGGAAACCACCCATGAAGTTATGCAAAACATTTCCATAGAAGTCAAGTTGTGAAAGAAAGCATAGATCTCCTACCCTAATGAAAATAAAAACTCTCAAGAAAAATTAAATTAAAAATAAAGAGTGAGATAGAGAGAGTAATAGAGAATGCTTTGATCTATATTCAGATTTGATCAGTTCCTTCTGTAGGTACTGATAGGATTTTTCATAATAAATCCTTCTGAGTAAATGTGGATGATTGTACTACTGAGAATAACAAAGTCACTTACAGCTGGTCATCCTAGAACATTGCTGTTACTTTGTATACAATATATTTCACTTTGTTCATGGAGGACTTTCTAGATTTTTTTCTGGGAGCGTCCTGTTTATCATTTTCTAGACAACAATAATATTCCAACTGAGAAACTTGCTTCCAAAATTTTTTTACAATTGTATTTCCCCCCATTTACACTTTCTCTCCTTTTATCCTGTTCCTCCTCAAAAGTTTTTTGCTCCAGACTACTCCCTACCCCAAAATGCCCTCTTTTATCATTATCCTTTCCCCCTTTCCATATCCCATTTTCCTCCTATTTTCCTGCAGAATAAGGTAGATTTCTATACTCCTATGGAGTATGTATGTTATTTCTTATTTGACCCAATTCTGATGAGAGTAAGGTTTACTCACTCTCCCTTTCTTCCCCCTTAGCCAGGGTTGTTGATTTTTTTTTTTTTTTTGATAATTCCCCTGTATAGCTTTCATTTCTTTCCCCAATTTTTCTTCTGTTTCTCTCTCGTTTGATTTTTACAGTCCTTTTTGAACTCTTCTAAGAGAACCTTTTGAACTTGAGACCAATTCATATTCCACTTTGAAGACTCACATTTTGCTGTCCTCTTCTGAGTTTGTGTTCTGTAGCTTTCTATGGTCAGGGCTCTCTCTCTCTCTCTCCCTCTTTCTCTCCCTCTCTCTCTGTCTCTGTCTCTGTCTGTCTCTCTCTCTCTCTCTCTCTCTCTCTCTCTCTCTCTCTCTTTTGGCTAATTTTTAAAAATTGAGGTCTCAAAGAGACTGTCCCAAGCTTCTTTTGTTGAGTCTTTGTCATTGGCTTTCCACACTGGGGACAGAGGAGCTGCCAACTTTCTCATTGTGCTGGGTTGGCCTGGTCTTTTGTGCTGTGGTTCAGGGGTTTGCAGTTTGCTTTCTGCCCTGGAGCTGTAGGCCTCATAACTGGCTATCTGAGTCACTGGTCCTTTGAGCCAGGACTGATGGGCTTTGGCTGCTGAATTGTACTGAGGCTAAGAGCCTCTCACCATACCTGCATTGGGACAACCTATCCTTTTGCTCAAGTGAGAGAGACCTTTCCTCAAGTCCTCCTAAATTATCTTGCAAAATTGTAGCTGAATTTTTCTGAATTTTGTTACTCCAGAATCCAATTAGAGGCCTGATTTAGCAATATTTTTTAGAGAAATTGAGGACAGCTCAGGCAACTTCCTAACATCTCTCCACCATCATATCATGGCTCTGTCCAACTCTTTGTTATTTGAACTTCGACTTTCTCAGCATGAGAATTTTGGCTTTGTTTCTCACATTCCTGAACTTTTGTTTTAAGGTTCCTTTTAAGAACTGATTATAAATTCTTTTAAAATATTATGTTCAGTATTTTTTTAAAAAAAATCATAATTTGGGGGGCATCAAGTGACTTTTAAATGATCTCCTTATTTTCCAAGTCATGAGTTATCAGATGTGACCTTTTCCCCACTTTTTTCATTCTTTTGATTTTGTTCTAATATTTCTTGTTATCATATGCATGGCTTTCATGTCTATTTGTTCTAATCTAATTTTCAGGGAAAGTTTTATCATTTTATCTTCTATGTTATATATTCCCTTTCCATTTCTTTTTTCCAGAGTTTCTTTTATTTTTTAAATCTTTTCCTTCATTTCTTCTAGGTATTTATATTGTTTTTGTGGAAAAACCTATTTTTTCCTTTGTGGTTTTTCTTCTAGTTGTTATGAAGTCTCTCTCTTCTTATTTGGGTGAAGGGAACCTTTCTAGATTTGTAATAATTTTTATACCAATCAGTGTTTTCTTTGATTTATTAATCTATCCAGCTTTAGTTGCTGAATTGGAGTTTCATGCCAGGATAGTGGATAATTTCAAACAAAGTTAATAACCTTTTGCCCATAAAATTGCAAAATACAGTTTTAAAATTTTTTCAGTGAAATTGTGGTAAAGGAAGCTTATTGATAATGGAATAATGGATGATCTGATAATGGAATTGCAAATTTGTATAATACTTTGTGAAAGATTTTCTTCAGTGCACACTAAAAGCTACATCATCAAACTTTTTGTCCCAAAAAATCACCTAAGTGTCAGAAAAAGATACACAAAGATATGTTTGTTTCAACATTTACAACATTATTTGTTGTTATCCTTTTGGATCCTACCTTCCTAGGATAAGCCCTGCTAGAGCTTTGAGATTCAAAAGACAGGATCATTAAAATTTTCTTGACAGACTTTTAGGAACCTCAGAGTCCTTGGGTCTGGGATACCCTGCCATCAAAAGTGACACTGTCTATTGTCCTGCATGAAGCTTATAAGCTGCCCACTCTGGGGCTATCTTTCCTTTAGTTTACATTAAAATTTTAAATTATTATTTGGCTTGGTGTGAACTTCATAGTTTTGCTGAAGTAAACATGTGGGAATTGGGTGGTCTGTCTCCATTCAAACAGCCGTTGTCAGGAGGAGGTATTTCTAAAAGAATTATTTCCAACTTAAAAGTGAATGTGTGACCAGTTAAATATTCTTTTTGACTATATATTAATATATAAAATATCATATTTGAATTCTCCTTTCTCTCAGTAGTTTTGTCCATTCATTCTCATTCACTTTTCTGGCAACAGTGTGTAGTCTTTTTTTTTTTTTTTTTTTGTATTGTGTTTCTTTTGCTTTGCATTATTTTTTAAAGATTTTTATGTGTCTCTTTACATTCTTCATATTTCAGTGATAGTAGTCGAGTACATGTGTGCCTTAAATTACTTAACTTATTGCTTAAACATCTTTTATTTTTTTTCAAATACAAATAATGTTGTAAATGTTGAAACAAACATATCTTTGTGTATCTTTTTCTGACACTTAGGTGATTTTTTTGGGACAAAAAGTTTGATGATGTAGCAATTCCATTATCAGATCATCCATTATTCCATTATCAATAAGCTTCCTTTACCACAATTTCACTGAAAAAAATTTAAAACTATATTTTGCAATTTTATGGGCAAAAGGTTATTAACTTTGTTTGAAATTATCCACTATCCTATACTGGTTTTAATTTATCTCTTACTATTTTTGAGATTGAGCATATTTTAAAGTGAACATCAGTAATTTGTATTACCTTTTTTGAAAATTGATTTTCATGTCCTTTGGCCAGTTATCTATCCAGGACATAGAATCATCTTTGTAAAATTTTAGCATATTTATGTTTTTAATTTATAATCAAAAGTCATCTTTAATATTAATTATAGTTTTTTATTGTAAATAAATTTTAACATTTTTATTTAAATATCTTTTTTATTTCTAATCATACAGTTATCTCCTTTCTCTAATTTAGATGAAGTACTCCATTTTCTTCCCTATTTTTATGCATTTTTTTCTGTTTAATTCAATTTAACAAATACTTATTAAGTAATTGCTTTGTTCCAACATTGTTCTTAGGGCTAAGGATAGAAAGACAAAACAAGATTATCTGATAAACTACTGCAAAGAAGTTTACATTATCATTTAGGGCTGCCAGAGAAACATCCAGTGGAAATTCACTGAGGTAGATGAAATGAAAATTGACTATAAGTACTAAATACCTTTTCTGCCAAATTGAAAGTTTTCCAAGAATATTTTTAAATAATTTATCCTGTCCCCACTTTTTCCCCTATACTTTTATGAAGCATAATAGTATATCTATTAAATTCCATTGACTTATTTATTTTTTGTCCATTGCCAGATAAGTTGGTCGTATTTTTTAATATATTTTAAAGTCTGAGAGAACAAGGCTACCTTCAATATTTATTTTGTTGTTTAGTTCACCTTTTTGATATTTTTGCCTGTTTGTTTTCTCATCTCTAAAAATTAGGCTTTAAATTTGTGATCTTATGATTGGCACAAATTTTATCTTTTTATCCACTTTTATAAAGAAACTTTGATGGTATTCCAAAAATTATGTAAATTTATATATCAAATGTTGCTATTTTGTCAATATTGATTTGACTTGTAAATGATCTTAGAAAATTAGGTATCAGTATGGATTGAGCACAAGGGCTGAAGTCAGGAAAATTTGAGTTCAAATCAGACCTCAGAAACTTACTAGCTGTGTGACCCTGAGCAAGTCACTTAACTTTGTTTGCTTCAGTTTCCTCTTCTGTAAAATGAGCTGGAGAAGGAAATGTCAAATTAGTCCAGTAACTTTGCCAAGAAAATACTAAATAGGGTCAGTCACAAAGGGTTGAACAATACAGAAGAATTGAACAATCACATTTATGATCAAGGAATGGTCTTCCAATTATCCATGTCTTCCTTTCTTTCAGTGTTTATTAGTCATCCTGATATTTTGTGTATAATCTAGATAGGTTAATTTCTAAATATTTTATGGGTTTTTACCCAATTAGATTATCTGCCTTTTATATTATGAATATTCTCTAAATAATGTAGAAATTTCTCTTTTACATTACTTCAGTTGAAATGGAAATAAGAGGAGAGATTGCTACAATTATATTTTGATTGATTTCATGATTACTCTTACTAAAATGAAAATGTGTTTATTTTTTGTACTGTATTTTTGTTTATTTTGTTTAATGTTTTCTAGTTACATTTTTTTACTTTTACAAATACATGTGAAGATAATTTTCAACATTCACCTTTGTAAAACCTTATGTTCTAAATTTTTCTCTCTCCTCTCCCCACTCCTTAAGACAGCAAGCAATACTATATAAGTTAAATATGTATAGTTTTTCTAAACACATTTTCTATATTCAACATTCATGTTGAATTCAACAATATTCATGTTGAATATCATGTTGTGCAAAAAAAAACAATCAGAAGAACGACAAATGTTGGAGGGAATGTAGGAAAACTGGGACACTAATACATTGTTGATAGAGTTTTGAACTGATCCAACTATTTTGGAGAGCAATTTGGAATTATGCTCAAAGGGCTATCAAATTGTGCATGACCTTTGATCCAGCAATGTCTCTACTGGGCCTGTATTTCAAGATCATAAAAAAGCAAAAGGACTCACATGTGCAAAAATATAACAGTCCTCTTTGTAGTGGCAAGGAAATTGAGCCAAATTAGATGAGATTAAATTTCAAACAGTACTTATCCTTTTTCTCCTCAACTGTAGTAGACTTTATGCCTCTTTGTATGATTTAATTTACTTCATTTTACCTTCCCTTTCCTCTTCTTTCAGTACAATCCCTTTTTTCACCCCTAATTTCTTTTTTAGATTGTCACATTAAAATCAACTTTTACCTATACCCTCTAGGTATACCTCTTCTAACTGCTCTGTCAAAGATATAGTTCTCAAGACTTAACTGTATCATCTTCCCATGTAGGCATGTAAACATTTTAAAATCAGTTGTATATTTGGAAAATATAAAATTTTTCCTTTAAAAATCTGCATTATATTTAGAAACCAAATTTTCTCATGAACTCTGGTCTTTTCATCATAAATGATTGAAAATCTTCTATTTCATTGAATGTCCATCTCTTCCCCTGAATTTTGTTGGCTAGTTAATTCTTGGTTGTAGTACAAGCTCCTTTGCCTCATGGAATATCATATTCCAAGCTCTCCAAATCTTTAATGTGGAAGCTGCTAGATCTTGGGTAATTCTGATTGTGACTAGTTTCCACTATTTGAATTGTTTCCTCCTGGTTGCTTGAAGTATTTTCTCCTTGATCTGATAATTCTGGAATTTAGCTACAATATTACTTGTAATTTTCATTTTGTGTTCTGTTTCATTGATTATTTTACCCTCTGGGTCTTGGATATCAGAGTAGCTTTGCTTGATGATGCTTTGAAAGATATTGTCTAGGTTCTTTTTTTCATCATAGTTTTCAGGTAGTCCAATAATTCTTAGATTGTTTCTTTTGCATCTATTTTCCAGATCAGTTGTTTTTTCAGTGAGGTATTTTACATTTTCTTCTATTTTTTCATTTATTCAAATTTTGTTTGATTGATTCTTGATGTCTCACTGAGTCATTCACTTACATTTGTCCAATTCTAATTTTTTAGTCCATTATTTTCTTCAGTTAGCATTTTTACCTTATTTTGCATTTAGACAATGCTACAAAAAGAGTGGTTTTGTTCAGTGGTTTTTTTTTTTTTTCCATTTTGCCAATTCTTTTTTTTAAGGACTTGTTTTCTTTTTCGATTTCACCAAATTTATTTTTTAAGAAATTGTTTTCTTATGACCACAACCAGGATTTTATTGTACAAAGCAATGGTAAGATTATACAATAATCAATTCTGATAGATATAGCTCTTCTCAACAATGAGACAATTCAGGCCAGTTTAAATAATCTTGTGATAATGAGAACCATCTACACCCAGAGAGAGGACCGTGGGAAATGAGTATGTATCATAGCATAGCGTTTTCACTTCTTTTGTTGCTGTTTGCTTGAATTTTATTTTCTTTCTCATTTTTTTTACTTTTTGACTTGATTCTTCTTGTGCAGCAAGGTAATTGTATAATTATGTATACCTATATTGGATTTACAAAAATAAATAAATAATAAAAGACAAAGAGAAGGAAGGAGGACAACCAAAAAAATTGTTTTCATACACACACACACACACACACACACACACACACACACACACACACACACACATCCATTTCACTAAATTTATTTTTAAGGAGTTGTTTTCTTTTGTCATTCTGTTACCTTTTTTCTCTAAACTATCATAATTTTCCTGCATAGCTCTCATCTCTTTCCCATATTTTTCTTCTGTTTCTTTTTTAATATCTTTTTTGAATTCTTTCAAGAGTGTTTTGAGCTGAGGACCAATTAATAATCCCTTTTGCAGCTTCATCTGAAGGCATTTTGCCTTTATTGTCCTTTTCTGGATTTCTGTTCTGATCTTCCCTGTCTCATGGAAACAGCTTTCTATGTTCAGAGCTCTTTTTTGCTTCCTCTGCAGGATAACATGGGCTTCTCACTGGCTTTGCTGCAGACTTCCTCACTGTGCTGGGTGAGCCTGGCCAAGTTCCATATGTTATGCTGGGGTTTGGGGGCTCACAATTTGCCTTCTGTAATTGCACTGATAATCTCATGCTGGTCTGGTGATCCATTGGTATTCTGAACTAGGACAGAGTAGCCAAAGCTGCTATATTTTAGTTAAAAGCCCACCCATTAAATTTGTTGGGCCTCCTCACACCAGGCCTTCCCATGCTGCACCTATGCTGCGACACATTCCCCCATGCCCAATTGAGACAGACCTTTCCCTGAAGTTCTTTCAGTATATCTTAGGCTGGAAAATTATCATCCTTCAAATATTTGTGGGTTTTGTCACTGCAAAATCCGTTCAGAGGTTTGATCTAGTGTTAATTGGTAGGGAAGCTGGGGAGAGCTCAGGCAATGACCTATCTATTCTCTGCCATCTTGGAAGAAAATTTTAAAGTGGAAATCTGTTAAAGAAAACTCTCATGATTTTATCCTCTTTGTTTTTTTGTTAGTAGTTCCTCATCATTATTGAAGGAATGGCATTTGGAGGATGCCTGCAAGTAGGTGGGGCTGATCTTATCCCATAGAACACTACCAGTTAGCTACAACCATGTAGTACTGGGGGTAATATTATAAATAACTATTAAGAGTTTTCCTTCACTGACAATTATTATCCCAAGATAACTGATCCTTTAATTTGCTCTACCATAAACTAACTTACTCTCAAAAATACTGTATGCCAGGGCTTATAGACAGCCCTGGCAATTGTCTTTCCATTAATTGATTCCTCCTTCCTAGAAGTTGTGCTATCTAGCCTCTCTTTTCCTTTGTTTTTCTCTGGAGATAGAAATTTGGATTACTTGATTCAGTTAGACTTGTTATATTAGTGATATCTAAAACTATACATCTAATAAATTTCTGAGAAGGATTTGATCTAGTGTTCTGTCCACTTTGATAATTGTTGTTCAGTTGTTTCAGTTGTGTCCAACTCTTCATGACCCCATTTGGCATTTTCATGGTAAAGATACTGAAATGGTTTTTCATTTCCTTCTCCAGCTCATTTTACAGACGAGAAAACTGAGGCAAACAGGATTAAGTGGCCAAGGGCCTCATAGTAGTAAGGATCTGTGGACAGAGGAAGATGAGTTTTTTTGCCAAGCCCAGCACTCTATTCATTGAATTGGAAAATTGTTGTTTTTTAATTTGTTCACTGCTGGGTTGTTAGAAAAGGGTAGCATATTTGAAAATGCTTGTAAATGGAAAAAATCTTTCTGTTAAATGGAGATAATAATAGCACCTCCTTCAGAGTGTTGTGAGAATCCAGTGAGATAATTTATGCAAAACACTGTGCAACCTTTTAAGATCCACATAAATTCTAGCTGTTATTATTTGAAAAGAAATGACAGTTATTAGAATGGTAGATTTGGAATCAGGAGGACCTCCATCAAAGTCCAATACTCTACCTATGTAACACTGGGCAACTCTCTTAACCTCCCTCAGCCTTGGACTCATTTGTCCATTGGGTGTAATAATAGACATATCACTTCCCTTAAAAGGTCCTCTGAGAATCAAATTAAGATAATATGTATTACATCAGTATGACTGAATTTCGATTTTATCATCTTCCTCAGGTGTCTTTGTTTTGACTCAGATCATTAACTGGTTTCGGACAATACCTCTGACTTTTAAAGATCAGTTCATCATTGCCTATGGAGGACTACGAGGAGCTATCTGTTTTGCTTTGGTCTTCCTTCTTCCTGCAGCTGTATTTCCCAGGAAGAAACTGTTCATTACAGCTGCCATTGTGGTCATTTTCTTCACAGTCTTCATTCAGGTGAGCACAGTCCTTACACTTCAAAGATATTGTTTTTTTCCCTCCTCTGTTCTAAAGAACAAGATGCAATGTCCAAATAGAATGCCCTTTCATAGGTCAAAAGAACTTGTATCCTCAGCACATTAAAAAAGACTTTAATGTGACAAAAAGGATTAAATCTTTGTGCATTACTTAACGGTACAAGGGAAAGTGATATTTCTTATTTGAATTTTCATCTTTATATTGATCAATGTAGAGGGGCCAAATTACTTGATAAGGTAATTATTTCAGTGGCAGTAGGAACAGAGTGGAACCTTGCAATCTATAAGTTGAACTCAACCCTCTTATTACAGCTTTTTATTTTCAAAACAAATGCGTGGATAATTTTTCAACATCGATCCTTACAAAACCTTGTGTTCCAAATTTTTCTCTCCCTTCTCCCCACTTCCTTCCCTAGATGGCAAGTAATCCAATATAGATTATACATATTACAATATAATTAAATCCAATATATGTAAATATATTTATACAATTATCATGTTGCACAAGAAAAATCAGATCAAAAAAAGAAAAGAATGAGAAATAAGAAAACAAAATGCAAGCAAACAGCAAAAAGAGTGAAAGTGCTATGTTGTGATCCAGCTCAGTTCCCACAGTCCTCTCTTTGGGTGTAGATGGCTCTCCATCACAAGATCATTAGAACTGGTCTGATTCATCTCATTGTTGAAAAGAGCCACAACCATCAGAATTGATCTTCATATAGTCTTGCTTATGTCTCTTTGCATCATGAACTCAATTCTTCAAACATTCTTCGTCTCATTCTTCTTTCTGTCCTCCTGCACATGATGGGGATAGTAATCTATTCTAAAATTGGATAGTGGGAAGGTCCACTATGACTTTGCATAGATAAGAACCTGTATCTTTAGTGATTGCATTGTTTCCTAGGATACTTGAAATTTCTCAAGACACTATTTCCTCTGTCTGTGCCTTAGCACTAGCTATCTTAGCACTACCTGGAATGCTCTGCATCCTCATTTGGAATTGATTCTCTATATTTGTGCATCTCTAATTTCTTTGGCCCATTTCTGGTTTGCTTTGCTTATATAGCACAGTACTTTCTTTGATGAGAACATACTGTAATGGGTAGTCCTATGTCAGTGTCTCTCATGTCATGCAATCAATTTCAAAGTTCTTCAGAGAAACTGGAGACTCGGAAATAGAGCACCAGAAAAGGAGTGGGAAGCTTTCAGAGACATTTTATCTTGAGCTTAATTTGAAAATGCTTATAAATGGAAAAAATGAAAATAAAAATAATTTTATAAATTAAGAATACTAAACTTGGAAACAGAAGGACATGGGTACAGATCCCATCTCTGACACTATGTGACATAGGGTAAGTGACTTCATCTTTCTAACTCTCAGCTTCCTCAGCTATCAAGTGGAGTTAATAATAGCACCTCCTTCACAGTGTTGTGAGAATCCAGTGAGATAATTTATGCAAAACACTGTGCAACCTTTTAAAATTCACATAAATTCTAGCTGTTATTGTTTGAAAAGAACATGACACAGTGATTAGAATGGTAGATTTGAAGTCAAGAGGACCTCCATCAAATACTCTAGCTGTGTAACACTAGGCAACTCTCTTAATCTCCTCAGCCTTGGACTCATTTGACCAATGTGTGTAATTATAGGCATTTCACTTCCCTTACGAAGTCCTTTGAGAATCAAATAAGATAATATGTGTAAAGCACTTAGAAAACCACAAAGCATTATGTAAATCTCAGTAATTATTATTATTTTCTCTCCTAGGCAGATATTGCTTAGGGACTTAGGGAAGTCCTAAGGAGTTGGGTGGGGCACTTAGAGGTTAAATGATTTGTTCAACTTCACACAGGTGATAAATGTTAAAAGATTCTTGAGCAGGAAGGTGATGTGGTTAGATCTGTTCTTTAGGAATATCAATTTAGCAGTTATTCAAAGAATGGATTAGAAAGAGTGCATGTTCAAGTTGGCAATAAACCAAGAGAGAGGTGATAAGGGTCTGACCTAGATTTGTGAGTGGAAAGAAGAATTAAGAAATGAGGGAAGTTATGAAAGTATATTTTAAAAAAGATTTAACAGCTGGTTGGATATGTAAGGACTAAATGAAAATTAGGATTATTCCTCAGTGACTACAAGGATGTGGTACCCTTGTCAGAAATAAGAGAAATTAGGAAGATGCATGAATTTAGGGGGAAAGATAATGAGATTTTTTTTTTTCTTTTTGCTTTGATTTTGTTTTGTTTTGTTTAGTACCCAGGGGTACTGGGAGTGACTGAGAGGGAATTGTTAGATGGGGAAGAGAACAAAAAGCACAGAATCATGAAAACCCAGAAAGAATAAGAAATCTTGGAAAGGATCATCAAGAGTAACAGGCTGCAAAAAAGAATCAAGATTGAGAAAAAGTCATTTTATTTAATAATAAAGAGACTGCCTTTTTTTTTTTTTTTTTTGAGGAATATTTTGTATTTTTGGACTGGCCCAAATCAATATTGTGAAGTAGATGATTGTCTTTTCTAACCCATCCCCAAGAACTTTACCTACTAGGATTCATGCTAATATGTTTCCTGTATAATAATAATAATAATAGCTTATTTTTATATTGATTTGTAGTTTACAGAGCACTTTCCTGATAGCAGCCCTATAGAGCATACTTATTGACAAATGCCTTCTCTGTTATATTTTATTTGGTCTGGGTCCCATCCAACTCTTCCTCTTCCTAGAAATAGCTAATATAATACTTTTTATCATAGTCTACTGTATTAATGGGAGAGCCAATTCTAAGTAAATGGGGTCTCTGGGAGCTAAAAAAATTCAAGATAGTTAAAAGAGGAAGGCAGAACCAAGAATGACAGCAAAAATACCTTTCTAAAAATGCATAAGTTGGAGAGGAGGTGAACCTGGAAAAAAATTCACTCTAAATATGGCAATGGTGAAAGTTTCTTTGGCCACTGATAGCTTCATTTTTTAACCAATTGTTTTTGTCAACCAGATGCTAAGTTAACTTGTTTGTAATTGTTCCTTTAAGAATTGAGAGGGAAGCCTTGGTAGAGTTTGTGTTTGTAACATCTTATACTTCTTGCTTGATTCTTCTAGGTGCTCTGGATAAAACCACAAAAGCAATTATGAAAATGTGCAGAAAAAATGTGTGTGTGTGTGTGTGTGTGTGTGTGTGTGTGATTTTTTTTTTTTTCCCAGTAGAAACAGTATGGTGTCATGTATAGAATGTTAGGAAGGCCTTGGTTCTGATACCACCTCTGACATTAGCTGTGTGACCCTGGGTCAATCACTTACCCTCTCTAGGCCTTGGTTACCTCATCTGTCAAATTAGGGAGATGATCAAAATAATCTTTAAAGTCCTTTTCAAAAAGTTCGAAATGTGTGATACTGTGCTGCCAAGAGCTTGTGAATTGCAACTACTTGAGAAAAAGCCTTGGTACTTCATGTGCTATAAGCAGACATTTATCTACTTAAAAATAAATCCAGCCATTGAGCTACACCTTTCTTGATATGAGTGTAGATGTTCTTTGCAGAGCAGTCTTATGTGCATTAAGTCCACCAGCGATGACTGCTCTGACCAAAATGACTTAAAAAAAAAAAAAAAAAAAAAAGGATAAAATGACTTTTATCTCTAACATTGTAGACAGGGCCTGGCACATATTAGGTGCTTAATAAGTGTTTATTAATTGATTGTTCCCTTTTTCCTGAAGGAATATCATCTTTGTGCATGGATGTTCTTATATTACTTACTATTGCAGTTCTTACCACCTCCTTCTGCTTTTTTACTTTCTTTCTCTTCCCAACATTTGGTGGGGGGAGCTTTTTCATCTTATATGTATATTCTTTGGAAGAGAGCTCTTCCTGTCTGTATAAATAAATAATTGAGGGACAAAGAGAAGGCATTCTGCCAGAAGATACTTAATGGGTTACAAATATACCAGAAATTATGAATTATACATCTATGCATAAAATTCTGTCCTCTAAGCATTAATTCTACCTATTCCTATTTGAGTGGCTTTTTTTTATCCTGCAACTTTTGTCAACATTCCTTTTTCTGTTTCTCTTTACTTTTTTTCAGTTTTGAGTACAGCAAATTGCTTCATCTGAAATACTGTTAGCAATATTTTCTGAAAAGAACTCCATGTGAAACATGTGTTTATCCCTGATACCACAAGTTCTAATGAGGCATTTAATATTGGATTGTGTTGAAGATGAGAGGAGGCAGTCTTTTCTTGGTGGGACCTAAAGTCCATTATATCAAAATAGATGATGGTTGTATAATATTTGATGGTTAATCAACCCAGATTCCTTCTGACTTGCACATTTTCTTTCCTTGAAATAGTGCTGACTAGTGTCTTAAATATTACATTGCTTATTGAATAAAATAATTTTGACTGCAAGTTTTTTTTCATTTAAGGTTATAGCTACTATTGTTAAAGTTCAGTATTAAACAGAAATACATTACAGAAAACAAAAAGCCAAATAAATAATCTTCAGTATAAGAAGATTAGAGGGCAGGAGAAAAGTAGTTTTCAATCACTCATTAGTCAATTAGTATTTATAGTTTAAAAACTTGTGCCAAAAAAGATATAAAAAGAATAGGAAATAAGAACTAAGAGAGCAAGAAGGTACATTCCATAGAAAATTATTATTACGATGAAACTTAAAGATCATTCAGTTCACCTTTCAAACCAATGAAGAAATCCTCTTAATAATGTC
The DNA here is from genome assembly GCF_016432865.1 of Antechinus flavipes. NCBI lineage: Eukaryota > Metazoa > Chordata > Mammalia > Dasyuromorphia > Dasyuridae > Antechinus > Antechinus flavipes. The sequence continues at coordinate 182,425,299 of NC_067400.1, read as the reverse complement.
CCTGAGATATAACCTCTTTTGGAATACTTGTAGTGACAGGGAACTCACTTTTTTTTTTTTTCAAAGAATCCTATTCTATTTAGAAGCAATTCTGAATGTTAGAAAATTATTTTTAATTTTGAGCTAAAAATCTGTTTTAAGTACTTGTTTTCCATTGATCCTACTTTAACAAGCAGAGTAAACCTTCACTCTTTTCTCACGGCAAACTTTTTAAAATATTGGAAGATTGTAATTCTGCTTTTTTTCTTTTTCTATTATCCAGCCAAATCTTTTCTTTGTAAAGTTTAATTATTCAAGTTTCTTTAACCATTCTTCACATCACACACACAAACCCCCCCCCCCAAATTTAATAATGCTGATCCAGCATTTTGTTTGCCTCTTCTGGACACAATTCAGAGAATCAGTCAATATCCTTAAAATGTGGTGCCTAGAACTAAATGCAACAAAAATTCCATTTGTACTCAACAGGGTTCAAATCCCAGCTTTGCCATATAAAAGTTATGTAAGCATGCTAAGCAATTTTTAAACTCTTTGGGCCTTAGCTAGTTTATCTGAGAAATGAAAGGTTTGGATCGGACAACCTCTGAAGTCCCATTCACTTATAAGTCTGTGATCCTAACATAGTCTAATGAGCAACGTGTGACTATCACTAACCTTGAGCTCAGCATTCTACTAAACTTCTTTTAATATTGTCTGAAAGTTCATTAGCTTTTAAAAGTCATGCTCACCTTGTTGCCTTATATTGAGCTTGTAAACAATGAAAAGTCAATCCTGTCAAAAAATCAATAAACATTTATTAAGATCCTAAAATGTGCCAGGCACTGCTAAGTGCTGATGATTCTGCCTTTAAGGGTGGAGGAACCTCAATATGCTTGCATCTTTTTTTTAATAATAGATTTTTATTTTCAAAATACATGCAGATAGTTTTCAACATTCATCCTAGCAAAATTTTGTGTTCCAATTTTTTCTCCCTCCATTCCTCTCCTCTAGATAGCAAGTAATCCAATATATGTTAAATGTGTAATTCTTCTATACATGTTCCATATTTGTCATATTGCACAAGAAAAATCAGATGAAAAAGGAAAAAATGAGAATAAAAGCAAGCTAACAATAACAAAAAGGCGAAAATGCTATGTTGTGATGCATATGTGGTCCCCATAGTCCTCTTTCTGAATGCAGATGGCTTTCTCTATCACAAGTCTATTGGAGTTGGCCTCAGTTGTTGTTGAAAAAAGTCACGTCCATAGGAGTTGATCATCATATACAAACTTCTCTTGGTTCAACTCACTTCACTTAGCATCAATTCATGTAAGTCTCTCTAGGCCTTTCTGAAATCATCTTGGTGATTGTTTCTTATAAAATAATAATATTTCATAACATTCATATACCATAATTTATTCAGCCATTCTCCAACTGATGGGCATTTACTCAGTTTCCAATTCATCTGCATCTTGTTTTTCATATGATATTTTGATACTCAGTGCAAACATTTTATCAGTTTGCTTACACTGAACAATTGTGTTTTCCTTCTATTATTAGCAAAACATGATTTTTTTCTTTATTTTAGTGACTTTTATTGTTGCAGGTGTTAACAAACATGATTATTTTATTTTATTTTTATTTCAGCTAGTCAGGGTTTTCTTGACAAAGATACTGGAGTGTTTTGCCATTTCCTTATCCAGTTGATTTTACAGTTGAGGAATTGAGGAAAACGGGGTTAAATGACGTGTCCAGCATTACTCATATAGTAGATATATGGAGCCAGATTTGAACTCAGGAAAATGAGTTTTTCTGACTTTAGACTCAGCATTTAATCCACTGTACCACTATTGCCATATTCTGTCAATGATCACAAGTGTATGATATATGAAACGATTACCCATTTCTTTTCATAGATGACCTCACTGTTTCAGATTCATCTGATGCAATCATCAAGTTGGCAGTTTTTATTTTCTTTCTTTCCAAGTTAAAATCTAAAACTTTTTAAAAGGTGTTAACAGAAAGAAATGAAAAAGAAAATCTTCATTTTAGCTTTACAGTTGTCTCTTTTCGTTCACATTATTGGGTGGAATGGGCCACAAGATTTTAATCCAACTGCAATTGAAATTTCTGCTCCCTATTTCCTTAATTCTATTCAGTAAGGCTTTATCATGAAGACTTCCATTCATGGATCTAGTATACAATAATAGGAATTTAACTCATTCTTTGTAGAGTTTCAGAACATGAGCAAAATCCAGAAAGTTTCACTTTCAAGCTATAACCTTACCTCTTAAAGCTTTCATCTACAGCTGTTCTAGAAAGAAAAGAAAAAAGTTAAATATTTCTTAAGTTAAAATCGTATGGTTCTGAGCAACATTCCATCTTAGGTTTCCCCAGATTTTGTCACTGAGCTTTTGCATCTCTACTTCAATCTCAGGGAAATGTAAGTGCCATGAAATATAGGAAGACCATATGCTGGCTTTAGAAATAGATAGCCAAAAATATTTTAGAAGTCTGTAGAAAGAGACTTTAAAAAAATCATTACTCACTTAAAGGATGACATAACAGCTACAAATAATTCACCGGATGAAAATTTTAGGGTAAAAATTTTTAGTAAATAAAATTTTTAAATGGGCATTTATAAACAATTTAATAATAGTTAAAATTTGATTAGAATTTTAAAGCAGTCTTTTGAAATGTTTATTAATCTTCTTCTATAAATATGAAAACTGAACCTTAGTGAGGTTAAGTGACTTGTCCATGTTCATGTAGGAACAGATTCAAATCCATATCTCTCTTAACTTCAATCCAGATCTCTTTCCACTCTTTCATATTGCTTCTTCAGAACATCAGTAAGACTTAATTAGCAATAATCTTGATTTCTCACATTGAATTAATATCTATAAATGCACCAATAAATTGGAATTGTGTATACATGAATATGTGGATCAGTTGTTGTTATTGTTTAGTAGTGTCTGACTTTACATGACCTCATGAACCATACGGTCTGTGGAATTTTCTTGGCAGTGATTTTTCATTTCCTTTTTCAGTGGATTAAGGCAAACAGATTAAATGACTTATACAGGATCATGCAGCTAGTGTCTGAGGCCAGATTTGTAGTCATTCTTTCTGACTCCAGCCTAGTACTCTATCACTGCTGCTATAACTTCTTGTCAGTCTAAACCCAGAATTCATTTGTTACCTCTTCAGCCTAATGCTCTCCCAAGTAAGCTATTTATTAAGTAAGGACCAGGTGTTATTCAAATGTCTAAGCTATAATTGTTTCTAGTAATTGGGAGTAGTTGCATTTTAATCAATGGATACCATCATGCCTAAGTTATCACTGCCAATGGCAGGGAATAATGCCACTAAAATTTTTTTAAAATAATTGAGATATTTCAAGTTATACATTTATATACACTCATACATGAATATATTATTTGATTGTGAAATCATATTTACTTTATTATTTCTGATTAAATTTGTGAAGAACTTTCAAATATTTATATTATATTTTCTATAACTTTCTTGTGCCAATTCTGATTGATGTGTTAAAAAATTAGAACATGTATCCCTTTTGGAATTTTCATCAATTGTTATTTTGTTTCTATTAAAATCCTCACCTCATTGCAGTGAGGAGGTTTGGAGTCAAAACCAACAGATCAGAACAGACATTCTGGTTCAGTGAAAATCTGTGGTTAATATATGAAAGCCATCTTAAGTATATTAAGCATTATCACTAGAAGACTAGTTATTCAGTGATGGAATTTTTCTTGCTAAGCATTAAGAACAAACAGGGATGAAATTACAAACATTTTGAAATATTAAAAAAAGTATCAGAATAAAATTAAGATTGAATAGAAGATGCTTCATATATTAGACAATCAAAATCAATCATCTCTTTTGAAAGGTCTTCTAAAACAGAATGGCAAATGTTAAAGGCAGAGTAGTCAATTTGAGAAATGTTTATTTTTAGCTAATTGCTTTGCATCCTCAGGGATGTATGCCTCATGAGATAATATTGGTGGAGAAGACAGAAAGAGGTTAGAAACTTGCTGGGAGGCAGGAGTAAACCAACCTGGGTTGAAAAACTTGCCAAGTGAAAACATACCAAATTAAAAAATATATTTGATTGTACATTGATGATCATTTTTAATTCCTTAGTGATTATCTTCTCTCAGCCCCAAATTAATTTGTATTTATTATATATAACACATGAGATTGGCAATATTCAAGAAAAACTGGCACCAGAAGAAGGCTACTTTAATTGAATCCACATTACAAAGAAATCAATATTTCATAATTGAAAAATTGGGGGACTTAAAAAAACCAAGTAAAATGATAAAAATAGGTTTGTTTTAACCTATTTTTTAAAATCTGTTTTAATTAAATCCAAATATTGATTATTAGAAAGGATAATGTAATGAATCCAGGGATAAATTTTTGGAGGGGAATTTTTTTATTGAAGCTTTTTATTTTCAAAATATATGCAAGGATAATTTTTCACCATTGACTCTTGCAAAACCTTGTATTCCTATTTCCCCTCTTTCCCCCTACACCTTCTCCTAGATTGCAAGTAATTCAATATATGTTAAACATGGTAAAAATATCCAATATAGGTAAAAATCCAATATAGGCATACTCATTTATACAATTACCTTGCTGCTTAAGAAGAACCAGATCAAAAAGGAAAAAAAATGAGCAGAAAAAATAAAGTTCAAGCAAACAACTAATGAAAGAAGTGAAAATACTACATTGTGATCCACATTCCGTTCCTACAGTCCTCTCTAGTGTAAATGGCTCTCATCATCACAAGATCATTGAAACTGGCCTGAATCATCCCATTGTTGAAAAGAGCCATGGCCATCAGAATTGATCATCATATATTCTTGCTGTTGCTGTGTATGATGAAATCCTGGTTCTGCTCATTTCACTTAGCATTCAGTTCATGTAACTCTCTCCAGGCCTCTCTAAAATCAACCTGCTGATTGTTTCTTATAGAGCAATAATATCCCATAACATTCAGCCATTCTCCAACTGATGGGCATTCACTCAGTTTCCAGTTTCTTGCTTGCCATTACTAAAAGGGCTACCACAAACATTTTTGCATATGTGGCTCCCTTTCCCTCCTTTAAACTATCTTTAATATATAAGCCCAGTAGAAAAACTGCTGGATCACAGGGTATACATGGTTTGATAACTCTTTGGGCATAGTTCCAAATTGCTCTCCAGAATGGTTGGATCCATTCACAATTCCACCAACAATGTATTAGTGTCCCAATTTTCCCACATCCCCTCATTGTCAAGTGTTCTCATGAGCACTTGATATTTTTCTAATTGTTTAGATCTGATTTTATTGGTGTGGAAAGTGTTTTGTGATTTGCTCATATAGTTCCTGACTTTCCCTCGGTAGATGGGTTCCCAAATAGTTTATACTATTGACAGTTATTTTAAATGGAATTTTTCTTTGTATCTCTTGTTTCTGGACTTTGTTGGTAATGTATAAAAAAGCTGATGTTTTATGTGGATTTATTTTGTACCCTGTAACTGCTAAAGTTGTGAGTTGTTTCTAGTAGTTTTAAAGCTGATTCTCTAGGGTTCTCTGAGAATACCATCATATCATCTGCAAAGAGTGATAGTTAGGTTTCCTCATTGCATACTGTAATTCCTTTAATCTCTTTTTCATTTCTTATTGCCAAAGTTAACATTTCTAATACAGTATCGAATAGTAATGGTGATAGTGGGCAACCTTGCTTCACTCTTGATCTTATTGGGAATGGTTGTAATTTGTCCCCATTACATATGATGCTTGTTTATGCTTTTAAATAAATGCTATTTATCATTTTAAGGAAAAGTTCATTTATTCCTATACTCTCTAAGTGTTTTTAATAGGAATAGGTGTTAGATTTTATTAAATGCTTTTTCTGCATGTATTGAGATGATCATGTGATTTTGTGGTGATTTCATTCTTTCATTTTTCTAATCAAATTAATTAAAGGTTTATTTTGTTGGGGTTTTTTTCATAAAACCAACTCTTAGTTTTATTTACTAATTAAATAGATTTCTTATTTTCATTTATTAATCTCCCCTTTTATTTTCAGAATTTCGAATTTGGTATTGAGGGTTTTTAATTTGTTCTTTTTTTAGCTTTTTTAGTTGTAAACCCAATTCACTGATCTTCTCGTCCTCTATTTTATGCAAGTAAGCATCTAGAGATATAAAATGTCCCCTAATAACCACTTTGGTTGCATCCCACAAATTTTGGAATGTTGTCTCATTGTCATTCTCTTGGATGAAGCTATTGTGTCTATGATTTGTTGTTTCACCCATTCATTCTTTAGGATTAGATTATTTAGTTTCCAATTAATTTTTGTTCTATTTTCTCCTGGACTTTTATTGCATGTAATTTTTATTGCATTATGACTTGAAAAAATGCATTTACTATTTCTGCATTTGATTTGGGGGTTTTTGTGCCCTACTACATAAATCAGTTTTTGTATAGGGTCCATGAGCCATTGAGAAAAAAGTAAACTTTCTGTCTCCATTCAATTTTCTCTAAAGATCTATCATACCTAACTTTTCTAAAATTCTATTTATCTTCTTAACTTTTTTGTTATTTATTTTGTTGTGGTTCAGTTTATTTAGTTCTGAGAAAGAAAGTTTGAGATCCCTACTAGTATAATTTTGCTCTATTTCTTCTTGAAACTCTCTTAACTTCTCTAGGAATTTGGATGCTATACTACTTGGTGCATATATATTTAATATTGATATTGCTTAATCATCTATGGTATCCATTAGCAAGATATAGTTTCCTTCCTTATCCCTTTTAAATAGATCTATTTTTGCTTTTACTTGATCTGAGATCAGGATAATTACCCCTTCCCCTCCCCCCCCCTTTTTTTTTTAACTTCACTGAAGCATAATAGATTCTGCTCCAGCCTTTTTCCTTTATTCTGTCTGTATCACACTACTTTGAATGTGTTTCTTGTAAATAGTGTATTGCAGGATTCTGGCTTTTAATCCAGTCTGCTATCCACTTCTGTTTTATGGGAGAGTTCATCCCATTCACATTCACAGTTAAAATAACTAATTCTTTATTTCCTGCTCTCTTATTTATCTCAAGTTATGTTTTTCTCTTCCCTTTCCTCCTTCCTTGCTTCTCAGTATTTTGTTTCTGACTACCACCTCCCACCTCCCTCAAACAGCCCTCTCCCTTTATAGCACCTCCCTTTTTCTTATACCTTCCCTACAACTTCCGTTTTCTCTTCTGTTAACTTCCCTCTTTCTTTCTCCTTTCCCAACCCACTTCCCTATAAGGTGAGACAAGTTTCTCTGTGAAATGAAATATGTCTGATATTCTCTCTTTGAACCAAATCTGATAAGAGTAAGATTCGCATGATGTTTATTCCCTTCCCTTCTTTCCCTCATGAGTTTGCTGCTTCTTTGCCTCTTCATGAGTTGTAATTTCCCTGGTTTTCCTCCATTTTCCTTTTTTTCCAGTACAATCCCCTTCCCATCTCTAGTTTCTTTTTCTATCACAATAAAATCAAATTACACCTATACTCTCTAAGACTATCCAAAACAGAGATATAATTCTGAAGAGTTCTTAATGATACCTTTTTATGTTTCTCTTGAGTTCTGTGATTGTAGATCATATTTTTTGTTCAGCTCTGATCTTTTCATCAGAAATAAATGAGATTCACTTGTATCATTGAATGTCTATCTTCTTCTCTGATAGATAATGCTCAATTTAGCTGGATAGTTGATTCTTGGTTGCAATCCAAGTTCCTTTGCCTTTTGGAATATCAGATTCCAGGCCCTTCCATCCTTTAAGCTGCTAGATCCTGGGTAATCCTGATTGTGGCTCCTTAATATTTGAATTGTTTCTTTCTGGCTGCTTGCAATACTTTTTCCTTCCGATAATTCTGAAATTTAGTTATGATATTCCTTGGAGTTTTCATTTTGGGATCTCTTTCAGGAAGTGATCAGTGAATTCTTTCAATGGTTACTTTACCTTCTGGTTCTAGACTATCAGGGCAGTTTTCCTTAATAATTTCTTGAAAGATGATGTCTAGGCTCATTTTCATTACAATTTTCAGGTAGTCCAACAATCCTTAGATTCTCTCTCCTATATCTATTTTCCAGGTCAGTTGTTTTTTCAATGAGGTATTTCACATATTCTTCTATTTTTTTCATTTTGGGGGTCTTCTTTGACTGATTCTTGAAGTCTTATTGAGTCATTCACTTCCATTTGTTCAATTCTAATTTTTAGTGTATTATTTTCTTCAGTTACCCTTTTTTTTTTTAGCTCCTTTTGTATTTGACCAATTGAACTTTTAAATGAGTTGTTTTGTTCATTGCATTTTTTTTTCTATTTCTCAAATTCTGTTTTTCAATGAATTGGTTTCTTTTTCCTATCTATTTTGTAGGGACTTATATGCTTTCCCATTTCATCATTTTTAAGGAGTTTTCTTCATATAATTTCTGTTTTTCCTCTTCCATACCCTCTTGCAAAGATCTCATTTCCTTCCCCATTTTTCTTCTAACTCTCTTTTGAGATCCATTTTGAAATATTCCAAGAAAGCCTTGCGAAATGAGGGCCAGCTCATATCAGATTTGGGGGCTTCATCTGGAGTTGATTTGCCTTTAGGAATCTCAGGTTTTTAGGTCTGTTCTTCTCTCTCCCCATAAAAGTTGTCTATGATCAGAGTTTTGTTTTTTTTTTTTTTAGTTTTTTTTTTTTTTGTTTGTTTGTTTTTGCTCATTTTTTTGAGGTCTGCTCTTAAGGCAAAGGGGCAACAGTTGCTTTAATATGCCCTGTGGCAGTTCTGCTGACTGATTTTTGGTGCTGGGAACTGGCAGCCAAGTCCCATTCTTTCAGGGCTTAGTGGCATACAATTTGCCTTTTGAAATTGCTTTTGGGTATCTTACAGCAAATCTGCTAAAGCATCTGCTCACAACCAGGACAGAGTAGCCTAAGAGTCTCACAGAAGATTCCCCAATGCTTGGATGCAGCAACCCTCTGACTCTTGTCTGAGCTCCTTAACCTGGGTTCCTTAGGCTGCACATTGGGCTAGGCAGACTCCCCCCTGCTCGATTGAAACAGACCTATTCTGAAGTTCTTCCAAAGTATCTTCTTCTGGAAATTTGTTGTACTCCAAATATTTGTGGGATTCTATCACTACAAACAGCTTAATCTGCTGTTGGTTTGAGAGAAGGTCAGAGGAGGTCAGCAAAAAGAGTATCTACTACTCTCTGCCATCTTCTGGAGGGTAATTTTTGTTAACAAAATTATATGGTAGCACAATATAACATCTTTTGCTTTAATTTGACTCTCACAGCATGATTATAAAGAACATCTTTACTGACTACCACCTAGGGTCAGATCTTTATTACTTCTAATCCATATACTTTTAATTGTTTCCTAATTGATCTCCTTGATTCCAATCTTTTCTCCCTACCCCCAGTCCATGCTTCTGGCAGTTGCTAAAGTAATTTTTCTTAAGCAGAGATCTGATGATGACATTTCAGGAAATTTCACTTGCCTCTTTTTTTTTTTCAATTATCTAGCTTTTATTTTTTCATTTTCCCATATCCTTGAAAAAAAATACCATCTAGCTGAGTCAAGTAAAATAAATGCATACATTGACCATATTCCCAAACATGTCTCATTCTATATATTAGTCCATCTTTCCATTTTCTTCATGAGACAATCTATCACTTCCTGTGCAGGGAATAACAATTCGACCACTAGTGGAGTTCCTTGATGTGAAGAGGTCAAATAAGAAGCAGCCAGCTGTCAGTGAAGAAATTCACTGTCGGGTATGTTTTTATTTTATAACTAGGATTTTAATAAGAAATGAAAAAAAATTAATTCCATAGCTTAAATGTATACAAATATGTCTACTATCTATATATTTCTCCTATACTGAAATAAATGAAACAATCATGGGATGAAAAGATTCATTAATGGATTTAGGAATGTGAGAAGGGACAGAATAATGGGTCAGGCTACAGTGGTTGTACCCCAGCTAAGCCTGGTATCTTCCAAAATGAAGATAGAGCAAGCAGAAATTACATCATGTTTCTGGCATTTGTTACCATGACTTGCAAAAGCATTTTTTATTGATATGCTTATTAATATCTTTAATATTGTTCCATGGTGTTTTTATACTATGATATCAAACACAATAGCCTAATGACAATTTGTAAAATATGTATTAGTAAACTCTCATGAAATCTCATATTAATAATGATTATTTAAATTTTTTTATAAAATAAATTTTTAGAAAATTACATAAGATTAAGAAGTTGATACTATGAGTTGTGACTAGTAATGTATAAAGAAACAAATGCAAAAATATATTAAGAAGTAGAGATATTCTATAGATTTGAAAACAGTTAAGTGACTAAAGATACCTGGTATCTAGAGACTTGTATTATCAATGTGCTTTTTCTTTTTTTAGTTTTTTGATCATGTAAAGACTGGGATTGAAGATGTATGTGGACATTGGGGTCACAATTTTTGGAGAGATAGGTAAGACTGCTTTTATGAACCTGTCTTATTTAATTGGACCTGAACAATTTAGAAAACAACTTTGAAAGTTTAATCATTGGATGACCTTTAAAAGCATAGAATATCAGGAAGGATAAAGGATGGAAATGTTCTAATTTTGAGAATAGATAGATAAGCGTGGATACATATAGATATAGCTACGTAAATAGTAAAAAAAAAAAAAAAAGCCTAATTATTAAGCTATATATACACATATGAAGAAATATATACAAATGTATATTAACATATGAGTCAAGTATTCTATAAATATGATAACAGCTTTCACCTTAAAATATAGATATGTAGATAAAGCTATAGATGGAAAATCTAGATAAATTGGAATAGAATATAGATTTATATCTGTAGCTCCAGCAAAATATCTGTTTCTATGTCGTTATCCATATTTAATATGAAAGCTGTTTTCATATCTATAGAATATCTGTACTTCTTAACATATTTTTGCATTTGTTTCTTTATACATGTATATATAGATATAAAGTTAGGTGTGATATGTATTTATTTTTACTTCTGATGACTTACTGGTGGCTTTGTGGACTACTAATTACTTATAGAGTTCGCCAGCCAATTAAATAATTAATCTTTGGATATTTACTTTTTTCCAGCATTGCATTAGATACTTAGGGAATTATATATGAAGTGTAAATAATACTTCTTCCCCAGTATACATACTACCTTCAACAATGTAGAGGTAGTAAAGAGAAAAAAGAGTAATTGATGTTTTAAATTTGATCAGTGGTGAAAAGGAAGGAAAGAAGGCAGGGAGGGAGGGAGGGAGGAGAGGAAGAAAGGAAGGAGGGAACAAGGGAGTGAGAAAGAAATAAAAATAAAGCAAAAAAAAAAGCAGACTTGGCTAGAATCACTAGTTTTCTTCAGAAATCAGCTCAAGTGTCTCTTTATCTATCTATCTGTCTATCTATTTTTGTTACATTTTAATTTCTGAACATTTTCCCTATTTCCTTCCTCACCCCCACTAGAGAAGGTCATTTACACACACGTGCGTGCATGCACACATGCATGTATGCTTGCACATGCATATTTAAAATGATACAATGCATACTTCTATTTATCAGTTCTTTCTCTGGAGATGGATGGCATTTTCTTTCATTGGCCCTTTTGAGGTAATTGGAGTCTTTATAATACTCAGAATAACTTAGTCATACACAATTATTCTTTGGACAATAGTGTTGTTACTGTATAGAATATTCTCTTGGTTCTCATTTCACTACTCATTATTTCATTTAATTTCAGTTTTTTATACTTCAAAAACAGTAAACATATTGAAAAGAATAAAAGAGAAATTAGTGACAGGAAATTGGAACCCAAAATAAGTAAGGAAAAAGTACTTTCTTCAATGCTGCCAAGTGATCAGGAAAAAAACAAACAAACAAAAAAAACAGGTTCTACAGAAACTGTTGGAAGAAATTGCTAAGCATCTGTGTTATCTGAAAAATCTCTGAGAAACAAAACAGCAACAGCACTGAAGAAGGGTGATAGAATGATATACAATGGAAGGTATAGAATCTTGATCTTTAAAAAATAATATCCTTTTCTGAAAAATAAGAGAATTGGAAAAGATAATTTCTAACATCTCTGCTAGTTGTTGCATTACATAGTTCTCTGTGTTACTTTCTCTTTCTCACTCTTCTTGCACTCTTAAGTAGAATCCATCTGTAACAACAAAAAGTCAATAAATTGAGATTAGAGCCAAGATCGCAATTAAGAGGCATCAGTTTAACTCTCAACATTTCCTTCCAACCAATTTTAATTCCCCAAATAAAATTTTGGAGTGGCAGAGTCAATAAAAGATCACAATGAGACCTTTTTTCTGGTTTGGGAAACTTAGGAGATCAGCAGGAAAAATTTGTGATAATGGGGTTGGAGGCCTATCTAAAACCTATATGGACAGCCACAACAGCAGCAGCCGTTTTGTGAACTTTCAGCCCAGAGGCAGTAAGGAGGTCAGACAACTAGTCAGAAAGATTACAGGGAAGTCTGTGATGGCACTAAGTACAGCTGGCAACTCATCTGCTGTTCTGGTTGGCAGTTTCAGAATGGAGAGGAGTGCTAAAGATCAGTCATCACATTGCAAGGGCCTGGGTCACAGTTCTAAGACAAAAAGAATGCTAGTGCTTGTGGCTGCAGGACACCTGGGGTCTTTCCTGAGTAAAGACCAGAGTATACACCAGGAGAGCAGTGATCATACATCTTCTAGGATAATAGCAACTTGAAAGTGTCAAAAACTTGCAGACTCCAAGGACTAGTTCTGAAAACAATAGCGTGAAAAAACCTGAAGTTTGGTACCACCTCTCCAAGCAGAGTCCCACTTTAACAAGAAGTTTCTGAACAAATGACAATAACAAACTTTAACTATAAAAAGCTACAGCTATAACAGGGAAAGCTAATGCACAAATGCAGAAAAAAACTTTGTAAAAAGTCAGAAAACCAAAAACAATTACAGTGCCTCAAATTAAAAATACTAACTGGGCCCTACACCAATGAGAATTCCTAGAAGAGCTAAAGAAAGAGGTAAGAGTAGTAGAGGGAAAACTGGGAAAAGAAATGAGAATAATGCAAGAAAATCATGAAAAGAAAATTTACAAATTGGTAAAAGAGAAACTGAAAGATATACTGAAAAGAATAATACCTTAAAAAAACAGAATTAGCTTAATGGTAAACGTGAGTAGGAAAAATCACTGAAGAAAATAACTTCTTAAAAAGAATAGGCTAAGACTTCCAGGAGCCAAGATAGTAAGTAGTAAATTGCCATAATTCTCTCATATTCACCTCTAAACAACCATAAAATACTTGCCCCAAACAAATCCTGTAATAGCCAAGTCAGCAAAAAGCCAGAATGAAAAAAATCTTTGAGCCAAACAAAACAAAACTTGGAAGATCAGCAGGAAAGGGCCATGTTGCTCAGATAAAAGGGGAACATAGTCCAAGACAGGAAGCATCCCATCAAGCTCCCCTCAGCAAACTAGTGGTAGATCCTGAGTCCCAATGAAGTGGAACACATAAATGTCAATAATAGGACCATGTTATATCTCAGAATATCCAGGGGAATGGGAAGATTCCAACTTTGAGAACTGCTGTGTGTTGAAGCTTAGTAAACATGTAGCTGTCAGCAGCCAGACCACCACATACCCAGAGTAATGCAGTATATACCCAGTGTATACCCAGAGAAATGCAGAAATATCCCACTATCTTCAGGACATGCCTGATACCACCACTAGGACCCTGGCTTAGCACCAGGTTAGTTGCCAGACCTCTACAGCTTCCAGCAGCATCAGCTACCTCCACCCCAGCCCTTCAGAGCAACACCATTTATAAGGGCCCCCCATGAGCCTCAGGGGAACATCAGTGCAACACTAGGTAAACAGCCAAGACTTGCAGTTTCTGGCACAAGAAACCTGAGAACCCCTTCCACCATAGAGCAGAGCTCAATAAATTTGAGAAAAAAGGAAAAAAAGATGAGCAAAACAACAACAATAAAAAAGAATCTGACCACAGAAAGTTATTATTGTGACAGGGAAGATCAAGACACTAATTCAGAAGAGGATAACAAAGTCAAAACACCTATGAGCAAAAACCCTAATTAAAACAGGAAGTAGTTTCAAGCCAAGAAAAGATCATGAAAATGTAAAATAGATAATTTTGATTATATTTTAAAAAAATTTGTTATGACAAAACTAATCTAATCGAGATGGAAAGGAAAGCAGAAAATCGGGGAAAAATCTTTATATTAAGTCTCTCTAATAAATTAAGTGACTCATTTCTCAAAGAGAGAACTGAGTCATATTTATAATAATACAAGCCATTCCCCCACTGATAAATGGTCAAAGAATATGAAGGAATATCAGATGAAGAAATTAAAACTATCTATAAACATATGAAGAAGTACTTTATATCACATTTGATCAGAGAAATGCATTTGAAACAGACACAAAATAAAAGACTGGAGAAGAAAATTCCTAATATGTTTCAACTAAAGTAGAAAAGACATGGGTAGCAATTATGATCTCAGACAAAGCAAAGACAAAAGCAGGCCTAATTAGTAGAAATAAACAGGGAACCTGTACTTTTCTAAAAGATATAATGGAGTAATATTTAAAAAATTATAGCAACTTTCTCCTGTAAAGACCTCATTTCTCGAATATATACTGAGTGCAGAACTGAATCATATTTATAAAAATAAGGATTCCTCAACTGATAAATGGTCAAAAGATATCTGAGGTACTACCTCACACCTCTCAGAATGAAAAATGCTGAATGGAATGAAGTTAAAGCAATGAACTGTTGGTAAAGTTGTAAACTTCTTTAACAATTCTGGAAAACAATTTGGAACTATACCCAAAGAACTATAACTCTCTACATACCTATCAACTCAGCAATACCACTACAGTGGTCTGTTTCCCAAAACAAAACCTAGGTCTGTTTCCCAAAGAGATTAAAGAAAAAGAAAAAGGAATTATATGCACAAATTGTTCTGGCAAAAAACCTGGAAATTGAGAGGATGCTCATTAATTGGGAAATGACTATACAAGTTGTAGCATAATGGCATACTATTATGCTACAAAAAAATGACAAGGAGAGTGTTTTCAGAAAAATATAGCAAGCTCTATATGAACTAATACAAAATGAAATGAGCAAAACCAGAGTTTGTTGTGTGTAGTAATGATCAACTGTGAAAGATTTGGCTATTTTGATCAATACGATGGTCCAAGACAATTCCAAAGGACTCATGATGAAAAAGTGCTATCCATCTACAGAAAGAGAACTGATGAGCTCTTAAGTAAAAATTTAAGTATAAGTTTTTCACTGGTTTCTTTTTCTTGTTCTTTTTTTTTTTTGTTAATGTGGTTATTATGGACATATGTTTTATTTGCCTTCTCAGTGGATGGGAGAGGAAAGACTTTGAAATTCAAAGTTTTAAAAAGAAAACATTGTTTAAAATAAATAATAAATTAGGAAAAAATATAAATCACTATAGAAAGTAAGAATAAAAAGTCAAAAAAATCTCAAGGAAAATAATAAGAAAAGTAGGAAGAATGGGTGACACAATGAATAGAATAACAGACTCAGAACTTACTAGTTGTATGACCCCGAACAAGTCACTTAATCCTGATAGCCTTGATTTCTTCTTCTGTAAAAGGAGATGGAGAAAGAAATGGCATAAACCACTCTATTGTATTTATCAAGGACCCCCAGTGGGGTCACAAAAAGACAGATATGACTGAGATGTTTCCCAAGATTGTTGTTTCCAATTGGGAACAACAAAAGAAAGAAAAGACACTGTCATTACCAAATTCTAATCAATACAATAAGGCAGTAATTATCAAAAGTATTTGATACTGGTTTAAAAACAGAAAAGTTAGTAATTTTAAAAATCTAAATAAACAAAACCAAAGACCAATTTACATGAATTCACTCTTCCAATGGACATGAAATGATGTGTTAAAAACTCTCTATTCAACTAAAAATTGCTTGGAAAACCAACAAAAGCTTGGCAGAAAATGGGTTTACATCGACATCTTATAATCCACTATGCTCTAGATGGAATCAGAAGAGAATGGAATAAGATAACTTTCATAGTTGTGGCTAGGGGAAGAATCCTTAACTAGGTTTACAGTAGAAATGATCATAAAAGACAAAATAGACATTTTCAGTTATATAAAATCAGAAAGTTTTTCAATGTACAAAACTAATATAGTTAGAATTAGAAGAGAAGCATTTAGTTGGGAACAAATTTTTGTAGCAAATATCTATTCAAATAAGGGTCTGCTATCCAAGATATATAGAGAATTAATACAAATATGTAATAATAAGAGCCATTTCTCAATGGATAAGTGGTTAGTGAATATGAATTAAAAGTTTTCAGAAAAAAATGCAAGCTACCAATGATGCTATGAAAATTGGATATTTCAAATCACTAAAATGAGAGAAATGTATATTAAAATAACTCAGGTTTTACAAGTCTCTCAGCCACATGTCAAAATGTAAAAATTACTGTTACATAATTTGAGAGTTTAAGAGGTAGGAACACTAATATATTGTTGGATGAACTGTATTTTCCCCATCAATTCTGGAATACAACTTTGAATTATAACTCCCAAATTATTAAACTTTATGTAGCCATTAATCTAATTTTTCCACTACTAGTCATATCCCTATAAGATATCAATGACAGAGAGAAAGGATAAACATTAACAAAAATATTTATAATGGTGCTTTTTTTAGAGTAACAAATTGGGAAATGACTAAACAAATTGTAGTATATAATAATTGAATGTTATTGCAATACAAAAAAAGTGGACAGAAATGAACTTCCCAAAGAAACTTGGAAAGACATCTGTAATCTAATGTAGAATGAAATAAGCAGAACCTGAAAAACAGTTTACACAATAAACACAATTATGGAAAGCAACTTTTAAAAAAACTTCAAAATTCAGATCAATGTGGCAATCAATATTGATTTTATAGGATCAGTGATAAAATGTTTCCTACCTCTCATTGGAGATGTGATGGACTAGAACATTGGAATGAATTGGTCATTCTTCCATATTTGTTTGCTTTGTTCAACTTCATTTACTTGTTTATATAGAGTTCTATTGTGAAGGAGGATGGAGTTATAGAGAAGTGAAAGAGGGAGAGAGAGAATAACATCAGTGTAACAAAAATAAATAAGAAAAAGACATTCACAGAAAGTGGGTAATTTTGTTAACTTGTTACATTTAATGTTTAATTAATATTTAACTTTAAAAAATAAGCTATATGTAACTTAAATTCATATTTCAACCGTAGATCATATCGACCTTAAAAATCTATAAAATCCAGTATCTTCATTTTACAGATGAGGAAACTTGGATACAAAGAGTAACTTTTCCAGAGTCTCATATCCATTAAATATCTGAGATGTAATTTGAACCTAAGTTGTTCTGACTTTGTCCGGTGCTCCATTATAACCCCCTCAACACCACCTCTTTTTGGTTTTTCTTTGATTTTTAGAATATATTTGCTAATTTCTGATGAAGAAATTGTTTAATATTTTTAAATGATTCAGTAGATCAAATTGCTGACTTAAAACCTCTTTTTTAAATAAAATGTTTCCAAACCATATAGCAGAATTTTTCTTTGAAATTCCTTGAATTCTTTGAAATTCACAATGATGGTGATAACTTTGTTTAAAAACTCTATGATAATAAACATCAGGAAAGGAATAAAAGGATAGTGTTTGTATTTGCCAGAGTTGTTTCCTAAAGGTGTAATGGGGAGAACTAGTATAGGGTCCAAGTTTAATAGTGGTTACCTGGGG
Organism: Antechinus flavipes; assembly: GCF_016432865.1. Taxonomy (NCBI): domain Eukaryota; kingdom Metazoa; phylum Chordata; class Mammalia; order Dasyuromorphia; family Dasyuridae; genus Antechinus; species Antechinus flavipes. Next base: position 182,407,432 of record NC_067400.1, on the reverse strand, counting down.
TTGATGAAGATTTCCAGGTCTTCTTTGTATATAGTACCATCTCAGTTGCATTAAGCCTGAGAATGTTGCAGTACTCTTAGAAAAGATTTATGATCACTAAAAAAATTTTGGCCTAAGCCCCTCCTCAGAAAAGATCAAATGGATGAAAAATATTGCCTAATTCAAGAGTCCTTACATTTTTTCATGGACTCCTTTGAGAGTCGGTGTTTGAAGGAAATGCTCAAGTTCATTTAGAGGTTAGTAAAAATAAAAATGTATTTTATTCATATTAAGTCCAAATAACCATTTGAAATCTAACTATTGACCCATTTTGGATTTGTGTACTTCAGCTTAAAAACCTCTGACCTAGATTGTGACATGCAGTTGGGTAGACGGGGATTTTATCCATCAGTTTAAGTTTCTGAAGCAAATAATATAAATAGATAATGAATTGAACCTTAAATTAAATAAGAGGCTGAAAAGTAAAAAATACAGTTATTTCTTCCACATTGTGGAAGGAGGTAGGCATGTAGTGCTCCTGCAATATAGAAAATCCACATAAAATTTTTTAGCTCTCCCTTCATAGCAGAGAAGAAATCTGAATTTTTTTTCTTTTTCTTTCATGAGGTGATTATGGATCCCTTAGAAAATTTGAGTTGATACTACACATATATTTTATGTATTTCTAAGTGTCTAAATTTCCTCTGTGTTGTCTATAGTCAGTGCATACAGCCTATGGCTTCTGTAAAACTCTCCCAAATTTCCACTTAGTTTCTTTAGCAGACTCGTTATATATTGAAACTGCAACGGGGAAAGTCATGATGTGGAAGGGATAATGTTTTTCCTTCAGGAAATTATAAAACTCCTTTTAATGACCCCGAGGTTCTCCCAGAAATAAAAGCCTATATTTTATGATACCATTATTCTGTTGGTGTTATCTGAGAAGATGAAAGTTAGTATCACGTAGAGGGAGGTGTGGAAAGGGGCATGGAGGGTATAAGCAGGCTGCTACATATAACTAATGAGGAACCTTGAAAAACAGTAGTAAATAATGTCACAGGGGGAAAAAAAACATTGTTGAAAAAATAAGATGAACCAGTCATATAATGAGTGTGAGGGATGAAGAGAGAACAAATGTCTCCTTGCAATTTCTGAAGCAAGTGAAGAAAGTTTAAAGGACATTAGATAAACTTGCTATGGCAAACAAGTGGAGGGTATGAACAGGAGTTATATAACATGAGCAGGCATGAATTAGCTGTGATATGTTATTTTGGTGGGATTATCTAAATTGCTAAGATAAATGAAGTTGAATTGAGATTTTAAAACATACACAGTATGTGTGTAGGGAATGATTGGAATTTAGGGTACAGTTCATAGAGAAAAAAACAGGGATATAGATTCATCAAAAAACAGGCCATACCAGAATGACTTCATAGTCTTTTTAGACAATGTTACTAAGGTTACCAGATAGAACGAGGAAATGGCATAGATATAATTACCTGTATTACAACAATGCATTCATTTGGTGAAGTGCTTTTCAGTATCTTCAGAGAGAAGACATATATAGGCTATATGATATTGTGATAAATAGATGCAAAACAGGTTGAATTTCAAGAACCAAAGTATAAAAACTTGTTAGGATATAACTCCTTTAAAAAGAAAGAATTATTTTATTCTTTGTATTTGTATCCCCAGAGGTTAGCATAGTAGGACATAGTAGGTGTTTAATAAATGCCTATTGACAATTGATCAATGAATGAATAATATGCTGGATGGTGTGTTGTAATGGAGGATTTAACAATCTGTTATTGGCTCTGTAACTTTTGCTGCTTTTAGAAGATGAAATGGGAGAATAGTTGCTTTAGTTGTGTTAGAGTTCTATTTATTTTAACTGAAGGACTTACTAATTTTTTTCTGGTATACCACACCTTGCCAATATGATTTGGCCTCTAGGAGATGATATGAAAGGGAATATGGCAGGCATACTGTAACTTTTTAGAGTAGTTAGAGATTTTAATGTTGGGAATAAGAAGCAAGTGTCTGTGTAGTTTGGCAAGTAGATGGAAGGCGTAGCAAAAAAAAAAAAAAAAAAAAAAGCAAATAAATAAAACCCAAAAATCCAAATTAAGTACATCAGATGTCATTTTATTGATCTCAATGTGGGTTTGTCCTTTTGCTTAGCTTTTATAATAAAAGAAAAGCAAATTAAAATGTATGATGTGTTATTGCCAAGAATTCTGCTTCAGTGAATTAAAATGCAAGTCAGAACAAATATAAAAAAGAAAAAAATACGTGAATTCCTTTCTTTAGTTCCCAAGTCTAGTTATACATCTGCTTTGCTATTGTATTATCAATAATATCTCCCTTGAGAAATGATGCTTTTTCCATAATTATTCCCAGAGGTTAACATAGTAGGACAGCCTTTGCTATAAAGAAGGACAGTGGTCTAGCTTTTTTAGAGACCATCATCAGGAATTTTGTTTCATTCTATAAATAGCATACACACATACATTCATAATATGTGGATATATAATGTTAATGCATATGTATATACACATATGCATACATACTACATTTTTTTTACTTGGCTGGTAATGTGAATTGCTCTCTAAAAATAAAGAATTGCCAATGATTTCCATTTTACTGCTGTCATTTTTTCCTAGCCAGTGACAATAATTGACTTGAAGATTGGTTTTCTTTACTTCCAGGTTCAAAAAATTTGATGATAAATATCTGAGGAAGCTTCTAATTAGGGAAAATCAACCCAAGTCAAGCATTGTTTCATTGTATAAGAAGCTGGAAATAAAGCATGCTATAGAGATGGCAGAGACTGGGATGATAAGCACAGTGCCATCTATTGCTTCATTAAAGTAAGTATAATTTGGGAGAAAAATTTATCAATATTGGATGTGTGTTTTTGCAATAATCTTTAAAGCCCAGGAAGGATAAGTAACTTCAAGGAAGCTGATCTTGAAAAACATGGCAATGAGAACTTATTGCAGGGGTAAGTTCCTGAAAGATTTTCTGGTTTAAATATTAATGTACTGATTTTTAAAGGTCAGTTTGAGGTGGGTGATGGACAATCTGATAATACTCATTTGTCCATTAGAGTATTTGCTTTTAGAAATTCACTGCTTGAAAGTAAATTAAAATCTATTTCATTCTTTGTAATTGAACATTTTGAAAGTGTGTTATATTTGCTAGCATAAGCGTAGCTGTAGTACCAAAGATTATTGACATAGGGGACCTCATTATTTTCTGCAGTCATATTCTGTTATCTTACCTTAAGGCCAATAAAAAGAATGATAAATTCATAGGCCACTGAATTAATCAATTGACTATAAGAATTTTTCCTTCATGTATGATTCATTTGAATGAAGAAATTAATTTTTTCATCCTTAAAAAAAGTACATTTGAAATAAATGACCTAGATAGATAGGTAAAGAGAGATACCTACAGATTTTACATAAAAATTAGGACCAATTTGGTGACCATACAATTGTGAGTTTTGTGTTCCAGCGTGAGATACAGCATGGTGTTATGGATAGAAAACAAGCCTCTAATCTAAGAAAACCTGTTGTCTCTCATCTTATACACACCAGTTCCATGTCTCTAGGCAAGTCATTTAATCTTGTAGTACTCTTGGCAATCTAAGACTATAAATTGTAAAGAAGGTGCAAATCTGCATTGTTAGAGTTAATCTGAAGTTCTCTATTCCACCCCCCCAAAAAAAAAAATCTGACAGACAGAATTTATAACATTTATAAAATCTAAAATTGATAGGAGTCTCAGAGACCATCCAGCTCAATCACTTCATCATAAAGATGGAGAAATCTTAAATGGCTTTCCCAAGATCACACAGATAATAAGTTTGAGAGACAAAATTTGAACAAAAGTCCTACTGAGTGGAAGTCTGGCCTGAAGTCTGGAAGATTTCTTCATCTGTAAAATGAGTTGGAAAAGGAAATGACAAACCACTCCAGTATCTTTGCTAAGACAAATATAAAAGGGGTCACAAAGAATCGGACACCATTGAAAAATTACTAAGCACCACTATCAACAACCTCTCACTCAAGAACCACTATGAACTACACTGCCTCCAGTTATAGTTCCTGTATAACAAGTTGAATTGATCCATTCCTTCAGTTTTTTATACTTTGGGAAACCTATTATTTTAAGAAGAAACAGCTAGATCTATGCTGACTCAAATGTCAAGTTTAGAAAGGAGCGATGTTAATATAATTAAAATTCAAGGTCAGCATGTGGATCCTGAGGTTCCTTCTCATCCCATACTCTGCCTTCTAAACTATCAAGCCAATCCCCCCTGCTTACTGCCCTTTTTTTCCACATTGAACCCCAATTTGTCCCACTTGCCTTAATGCCTACTTTAATCATAATTTGCTTGTATAAAATGTTAGTAAAAGGAGATTTTGAATTTTTCTGAGATTCCACATTATTCCAGAGGTATCCATAAATATAAGTTCTAAAGTATGGTGTCTGGAAAAATAAAAATAAAAGGTCAATTAATAATCAAAAGCTTTTATTAGTTTTATTAAATTTGAATTTATAATATTAAAGTTTATAAGTAGGTTGTGTAGGCTTTATCCCCATTTTATTTAGGACAAATGAACCTTTAATTTAAAAAACTGACCAGAATTTTTAGCTAATAAATGCAGGAACTGGAATTTGTACCCATGCTTATAGTCTTACTCTAATCAATATTAGAACATAGTGACACTGACTTTCTGACATTAGTCATTTTCTCCTTTGGTATTTTCTTTCTCTGCTGGATTTAGAGACACCACACATTCATAGTTCTCTTTTAACAAATCACCATTGGTCCATTAGTAACATTTTCCTTCAAAAAAAAAGTATAAATGTGCCAAATGTTTTCTATTTCCAAAAAAAAAAAAAAATCAGAACAAAACATTTAATTATACACTTGATGTATAGAATATTTTGAAAGTCAGTCCCTCTTAGTTACAACTGCTGATATGCTACAACTACTTAAAAGCTTTTTTTTTTTTTAATTCTTGTTGCTATTATGGATTTTTTGAGTGAAGTTAAATGATCACTTTAAGTACCATAATAGTTTATAAGTACCATAATAATTTATGAAGGGAAGTAATATTGGAATTTTCTGCAATAAGATTATATAGCTCTTATTTCTCTATTTGCTTTTTCTCTTCTCTTCCCTCCATTCTCCTTCCCTTCCCCTTTCCTTCTTTCCTTCCCTTCCATTGTCTTTTCCTCCCTTCATCTTTCTTTCCTTCCTTCCTCTTCTCTTCATCCTCTTCCCTTACTCCTTCTTCTCTCCTTCTCTCCCTCTCGTTCCCTCCCATCTCACTCCATGGCTTCAGTTCTAAATAAGCATCTCTCAAATTTATCTATCAATAGCTTTAATCTTTCCTGTAAAGTCTCCCTTGTTAGATTTCTTGGATTCTTGTTTTCCTCAACTCTCATATATCACTCTCACATATGACACTCATAGTCACCAAGGCCTTTTCTTTTTATCTTTGGTGGTCTCTTTGTTCCTTTCTACTGCCATTGTTACCCATATGGTTCTCACTACCATAAAGTTGACTCTATAATATTCCCCTCCCTGGCCTTCTTCACTATTTCTCTTCTTCAATACATCCTTCACATCACTGCCAGACTTATGCTCCTTTTGTATAGATTTGATTATGTCATTACTCTGCTGTAAAACTGTTTCCTTTTTTAAACTGGAAAAAGTTCAAACTCATTTATAGGATCCAAGGCTCTTTACAATTTGACAGCGCCTTAAATTTATTCCCTTCCCTTTTGTTCCCTTTTTTTTTTCTATTAGACAAAGAGTGAAACACTTATAATTTCTCAATTTGTCTCCTCAGACTATGACATTTCTATAGTTTGGATTTACCTATATATTCCTATATCAATTTTTAAAAAATCTCTGGCTTTTGTAGATATTTCGAAAGGGAAAATACAGAAGAAAGTCAGTTGTTAGACTAAATTAATTTTACTTTCAGCATCATATTTTGAAAATATTTGTATTTTTGTGACAAACACTTTTCTTTATTTCATTCCATTTTGTAGGTCAATTTTTCTTCCACCATTTTACTGGTTTATTATGATTGCTTTCCAAAGTATTTCTTTTTCATTCTCTCATTTCAAGACCTCAAGTTTCTGAGACTTGCATCTTTCTTCAACAACTTCTAGTTGATTTGAGTTTCTTCCAAGGAAAAATCTTTCTTCATTTGAGGGAGAGGAGAACTCTGGTACTGTTTCTCTTGTCCAGAGGTACATTTATGTGTGACTTTCACTTGGATATCAAAAGGCAAAAAGCTAGATATGTTTTCTTTAGTCAAATGAGATGATAGGGGAAAACTTAATTTACACTGAGTAATACTCTGCGGCACTTTATCTTTTATTATTCATTTCCACTTATTTTATATTTCAACTAAATTGAATCCCCATTTATCCCTTAACCTTGTCCCTATAGGTCTTCTCACTGCCATACTTTTTCTCAACCTATGACAATTTTCCTTAATCCTTTTTCATCTGATATTTCATATTCCTATGAATCTGTATTCCATATTCAATATCTAATTCATATTCCATATTCCTATGAATATTCTAAAGCCCAATTTAAATATCAATATGAAGTCTTCTTTAGGCAATTATGTGACCTATCTGGCACTCAGTTTTCCAATATATAAAATAAGAATCTTGCGTTAGATGATCTTTATGTCCCCTTTCAGAGCTATAATTAAAACAAACTTAAAAAGAGATAATATGTCAGAATAGGAAGAACATTTGATCAGAAGGCCTTGTATTGGGTCCTCATTCTGATATTTTGCTTTCTGTGTGATCTTGTATAAGTCACATAACTTCTCTGTACTCAATTTCCTTATCTGTAAAATAAGGATGATAATATAGCACATTCATTATAGAACTGTTTTGATGTAGATATATTATAAAACTTGAATTCTTAGACAAATTCGTTATCATTATTATCTACTCACTCATTAATGACTTTTCTTTCCTTGTACCTCACATAAGCTTTATTTGAGGTACAAGGAAAGATAAGCTTTATTTGTACCTCAATTATATACTTTCTGTTTATTATTTTATGTTATATTAATTGCACATTCACTAGATTGTAAGATCTATAAAGCTTTGTATCTCATCATATACCAAGCACAGCTTGGCACACACATAAGATGTTTAATAAATGTTTGCTGAATGAAAAAAAAAAAAAAACATTCGTCTTGAGATATATTGCATAAACATCGAACATCGAAGAATTCTTACTCTTAAACTTTCCTTATTCTGAGCCATGCTGACCACTATGTTACCCTTCTGTTACATCAGTATTACCCAAAATATGTTAAAATATAATCGAAAACATTTTGGATTAGAAGAGAACCAAGTTTTGCTTTTCTCATAGAGTAGGTCATTTCTAAATCAGACCCATCCCATTCAATTTTGTTTTGAGTTGTAAGTTTTTCCAGGAAGCCATAGCTATGGACCTTGTCTTCAAATTTTATAGATATAATTCATTTGGTTAGAGAAAAATTACAGGATTTTTTATGGTATCCAGTTGAGTTTCTTCATTTTATCAATGATGAGGCTAAGGTAAAGTAATGAAAAAGATAAAGTAATTTGTTCAAATTCACATAGTAAATAAGAAGCAAGAAAGAATTTTAGTCTTCTGATTCCATATAGTGCTCTTTCTAAACCCTTATGTCATTTTTGAATTTTGAATTAAATAGTTTTTGAAGTACTTACTCTATTTATAAGATTGTTTTCTTTGCAGATCATTATGACTTTTAAGACAAGAACCTATCATTCCAATATTTATCAGATGTTAAAAATATTTTTTTCCAAACCTTTACAGTGATTACCGTGAGGAAAAAATAAGAAAACTGACCCCTGGTGAAATGGATGAGATACGACAAATATTGTCAAGGAATCTCTATCAAATACGACAACGTGTAAGAATTTTAATATATTTACCAATATATCTCACATTTTTCAATGAAAGATAAAACTTGTAGTTGGGTTCTAACTGAACAACCTGCCATCACCTCAAATACATCATATCTTTGTGCTCAGTTCATCAGTATTCCCCTCAGCCAGGCTTTCCCTCGAACTTCCTTTTTTTCTGCCATTGGTATCACGATTTTCTCATGTCTCCAGTCTTAGAACTTTGAAGTCATACTTTACTTTTTTTTCCTGTACGTCTTTTATTTCTTCAAAGATCCATAAGTTGTCCCTTCAAAATAGCTCCCATCTGCAACTCTTCTCTTAATACTCCATTGCCCTACCCTCATTTGTTGGCAATTATGCTTTAAGTATAATAGTCTCCTATCAATCTTTCCATTTATCAGGATCACTTCTTAGTCATAATCCCTTGAGAAAGTAATTCAGTCACTCTAAACTTGTGTCCTCCTCTGTAAAATGAGTTTTATTTTACTTGTAAAACCTACCATCATAGGGTTTTTGTGAAGACTGATACATGTGTATGTACATATGTTTATGTAAATGTATACATATATATAAATACACACATATATGTATATGTTTATCTCACATTTTAAACCTTAAAATTAGTTAACAAACATTTATTAAATATTAAAAATTATTAAATTAAACTAAATTTATTAAATGTCATGAGAAAGGGGATGGCAAATGTATAGTTTACATTTATATATGTTTATATATATATATAGTTTAAGGACCACTGAGCCTGTGTTTTGTGTCCTGGCAACTTCAAATGACATGACTCAACTCCCAAAAAACTCAGTACTTTTGTATAACATAGTGTTATATAATCATAGTATTACATATGAGTGGACTCATGGTTATTTCCCCATCCTTTTCTACAACATTATTTTAGGCAAGACAAAGCATAACAGTGACATTATACTAGACATTAGGGATACAAATACAGTTGATTTATTCGCATGCATAGAACCATAAGGAATGATATAACTATCAGCTATACTTATTATTTTTTGCCATTTTTACTTTTATTATCATCACTTATAATAAGAATGTCAGACAAATATTTCTGAAATTGTACTACTTCATGGCATCCTGCTGTTAAAAATCTACAATGATTGTCTATGTGACAATTCCTCTGCCTAGGTTTTTAAAGTTCCCTATAATCCTTTCCTACATTATCAATGAATTCTATTTAATTCAAGAAACATTTATTTATTCATTAATTTTTACAATGTGAAAAATACTATGCTAGGCATTAGGGATACAAGGAAAAAAATGGCACTTTGATTTAAAAGAGCTTATAAAGTAGAAGAAAGGAAAAAAATACATACATAGAAAATCAATCAATTAATCAATAAACATTTATTAAGTAGTTACTATGTGCCAGACACTATGCCAGACAAAAGAGGCAGTTTCTACTTAATAAATGCAGAGGCGTAGAATGGTGCAAGCCCACCACACTTTTAATATCTATTTTTGCTTTGAAGCATCCTCTCATTCTTTCTCATTAGATAGTAGAAAGAATTGGAGTTAGAGAACCTGAAGTCAAATCTTGGCTCATCAATTTATTACCTATGTGAATTAAGACAGTTAGATTAGCTGTAAACTGAACTCTGTTTACTCAAATGGAAAATAAGTGACTAGATGGTCTCAAAGATCCCTTCCAACTCTAAATCAATGATCCTATTAGATCCTTTATATCTGAAAAAATATAAAAAAAAAATTCATTATAGGAAACTCTTATCTTTGTATATTTCTGAAAGATTTTGATTATGGGCATTATACCTATGTTGAAAAATTTTACAAGCCTCATTATAAGACCCTTTTGATATGACAGGGATTTCTTCTACAGAAATTGACAACAGGCCTTGAAAGAGCTGAATAGGGAATTCAATCAAAAGACCATGGCACCCTCCTGTGGCTAAAATGGTGCAGATTTTACTGTCTATCATTTTATTAAAAAATGCATTTAACTTCCTGGGAATTAAAAAAATAGATTTTTTTTTTCACTGTCAATAACACGTTGTTACATATTTTCCATTGTTTCTTGAGTAGAACTTGTTAACCTAAGATGGGCAGATTAGTCTTTACTTAATAAAAGTTAATTCCTTTTCCTTTTGCAAAAGTAATTGGTTTATGAAAAAGACCAAGTAATGAAAAAAAATTATATACATGCATATTTAAAAAGTATTCTTTGTTTCATTGATACTTCAAATACTCAATTAACTTTAAAAATCAAGGATATATATGTTATAATTTTAACTTTTCTCAGATCTCATCAGTCAATATTTTTGTTAAAGATTCCGTTTGTTTCCCTTTCAGACACTGTCTTATAACAGACACAACTTGACAACAGATACAAGTGAAAGGCAAGCCAAAGAGATTCTGATCAGACGTCGGCATAGCTTGAGAGAAAGCATAAGAAAAGACAACAGCTTGAACTGGGATAGAAGGGTAATGAATTGTATCTTTTGAACTAATCCTGAAATTATCTGAGATCAGAACTTCAAAGAAAGTTTAGCTGGCAGTGACTGAGGAACAAATTCCCATTTTATATTATCAACTTTGCTAATTTGAACACAAAAAAGACTTGGGTGACTTTCACCTCTAGGTTTTCAATGTATTTTTTTTCCTTACCAAAAAAAGCCTTGTAAAAATTAAGATAATTATTTGCTGTTTATAATATCCTTTATGAAACTAGACAGTAGTAGAGTGGTTGTAAACATAATCTTTTTTTCTAATGAGGAAAATTTCTTTCAACTTGATTGATAAGGAAATGTTTTACAAGATTATATATATGTAGCCTATATCAAATTGCTCAAGAAGAGGTGAAAGGAAGGAGAAAATTTGGAACTCAAAAAAATTTTTAAATGAATGCCAAAATTTGTCTTTACATGTAATTGGAAAAATTAAAATGTTTTTAAAATTAAATTAAACAGAATGTAATATGTGTAAATAGAAACCATTAAAATCAATATTATTAAATATTAAAAATTAAATAATTACTATAAAATAATTAAGTAAATACAACAATTATTAAATAAATGGATACTACCAGGAATAAAAATTAAAATAATTGTAGCTATATTAATTTTGGATACATATAAGGAATTCTTTTGAAGTTAAAAGCATAGTTCAATCTAGCCAAAATAAGTACATACTAGAATTCTAGAACAACTACTAAAATTTAAAAAGAATGTAATGGTTTTGGTATTTGCAATAAGAATTATTTTGCTAGAGTAATGCTCTGGTTGTGGGCAATTGTCTAAGACTTTTAAGTTACAGAACAGTTATTGATTGGCATTAGTAAAAGGAATTACCCTTTTATAAAACTAAAGCATGAATTTTTTTTAAACTTTCCTTCCAGTTGTATACATGTTCTTTTGTTTAACATTCGTTTTTAAATTTTGAGTTCCAATTTCTTTTTTTCTCTTCCACCCCTTCATCACTCACTGAAAAGACAAACAATACAATATCTATTTACATCTTATATACATTCTTAAAAAAACAAAATAACTACATTTGTGATTTTTGTGAATCAATAAGTTGCTTTTCTTTAAGAAAATACAGAGCATTCACTATTTGTACAAACATACACAGATACACACACATGGACAAATAACACAATTGTTTTTTGATTGTTTCATAATTTCACAACTATGTTTATCCGTATTCTGTTTTCGTCAAATATTTCAAATTGCAATAGTTATTCTTGGAATATCAAAGAAACATATGATTTTAGATTTAAGAAATATAATTTGAATTTTGGACACTGATTCAACTTTGTAGTAGAATTGTAAATTCTTAATCTGAAAAATGCAATTACATACAAAATAAGGTGGAGTTTTTAATTTTTTAAAAAAATATATCTATACAGGCATCTACTTCAACATCCCGATATTTGTCACTACCTAAGAACACCAAACTTCCAGAGATGTTAAAAAGGAGACATAATGTATCTAAAGCAGGTAATGAATATGTACAGAAATCAATTCAGTTACTATTGCCATTCAGAAAAAAGCAGTGAAATTGCCATTTTTCATTAATGTTCACAGGATCATAGAACTCTTGAAATGAAAGGCTCATTGGTGGCCATTTAAATTTACCCCATACCTGGAAATAAAACAAAAAAGGTCTCTCCTTTTTTTTCCTTTGAGAATTACATTTTTACCTGATAAAGAAACCCAAAATATATACAAATATAAGTAAATTCATGGGTCAGGAAGACCTCATACCTAGGGCAAATAAAAAGGTTTCATTTCCTAACATCTTCCAACTCCTTCTCTTTAAAATTTGCCTCTATACTTGGAATGCTCCCATTCTCTACATGTCTTCAAGGCTTGAGGTTCTACAAACAAATAATTGATTATACAAACTTTGAAGGCTTCCTAAGAGAGGAGACCTCATTACCTTCAAAATGCATTGTTTTCTATTTTTACTTAGCTCTAATTGTTAGAAAATTGTTTTACATTTACATTAAGCCTAAATTGGTCCACTTATTTGTTCATAAATCAAACATTTTATAAATTCACAATCATTGTCATTTATTAATAATATGATTAATCCAATATAGTCTACAAATATGGTGGAAAACACTATAATCTTTTAGTTAATGAAAAGATAATAAATGTGGAAAATTTGCAAAAGTGTAAATATTTATCACCTTAACAGTTATTCTAAAAAACCAGTATGTTTTAACGAAGTCAACAATGTCTCTTACAACTTGGTATGTCTGTTCAATCTGAAGCAATAGGTTTCTCTCACCTTATAGATTGGTGATATTTTTAGTAGATGCAGCTCTCTCAAAAACATCCCTTCTCACTCCCCAAGTGGGACAGGAGAAATAACCCATTTCTTTTGTTTATCTGAAGACTGGAAAGACTAGATACAGGAAATCAGGAAAATAATAATAGTCAGCATTTATATAGCACTTTGAGGTTATGCATATATTGTCTCATTTAATACAACTATGCTGTGAGGTAGGTGATATCTCTATTTTAAAGATGCCTTCCCTTCTGCTGATCATCTCCAATTTGTCTTATATATATTTTATTTAATACAGTTGTTTGCATGTTTTCTCCCTCATTATACTTGGAACTCCT